>NC_143585.1:146076891-146383725 GCF_048544385.1 Mastigoproctus giganteus | reverse complement strand
TCAGAGCTATAACTGAAGTCTTGTCTAATTGATCCTGCTTCTTTAACCAGTGCCTCCATTAATTTCCCTGGAACAGAAGTTTAACTTCTGTTTCAGGGAAATTACAATGCAATTACAGACCTGTTAGTTTAACATGTCTGTAATTGCCTGTGTCTCCCTTTGATCCTCCTTTGTGGATTGGGGTCAAATTTGCACATCTCCAGTCCAAGCTCTTATAATTATGGCTGAGGGTTTGCTTATTTCCTTTGCTGTGCCTTTAATATAATTGGATAGAATCCATCCACCCCAGGTGCTTTTCTTATGTTTATCTTCAACAATTTCTCCTCCAATTTCCTCTCAGTTATTACAAAATCATCTTGCTCACTGCCAGAGTTTAGTTCACCTCTGGCATTCTCCTCCATGAATAACTCCTCATGTGTGAATGTAGATGCAAAATACTCATTTAGTTTGTTAGCCACCTGAGCAGCATCATCAACAGTTGAACCATCGATATCCAGTGGACCAATCTGATTCATCACCTTCCTTCTACAGTTTACATAGGTAAAGAACTCTTTGCTGTTTTTCTTTACAACCTTTGCCAAAAATTTCTCATAATCTGCCTTTGCCTGCCTAACCTCCTTTGTGACTTGGTTACAGACCAGCTTATATCTATCATTCCCTTCCATCTCACCCATTAATTTATATGTATCCCATGCATTTTGCTTCTCTGCCACATGTCTCATTAGTTCGTCTGACATCCATTTAGGCCTAAACCTTGAACAATATTTCTTAGTTAGTATGTAAAGCCTAATAGCTTCCAAGATTAATTCTTTGAATGCTTTTGCCCCTAATGGTTGTTACTTCTTTGAATAAATCCCACTTGAGCACACTGTGATCACTGCCACCTAGTGGTTCCTTTATCTGCAGATTCTTAATGCTTGAAGGATCACTACTGATAATCAGATCAAGAGTATTACTCCCTCTATTTGCCTCCCGAACATGCTGATGTAGAAAACAATCATCCAATAAATCCACAAAAGCCTTGCTAGTGTGTGAGTGACCAACCCACAAATTCCAGTCAATATCTGGGAAATTAAAATCCTCCATTATAAGACACTCTGATTTACTGGCCCACTCTATTTCTCTGCACAGTTGCTCATTATACTCATCAGATTCATTAGGCCTATAACACACATTTTACTCCCATTTTTCCTTTCCTACCATTTTTTTCCATTACTCCCATTTTTTCTCTCCCAATGCTTGTCTCACCAAAAGATTCAACATTGCATTGTCCACCAAAATCAATTGGATGCACTTCCTTAATTTTTTGTATTTCTTAACTAGCAGCATAATACCTCCTACATTCCTGTTCTGTCTATCCTTTCTGTACACATTGTACTTCCCAAATTCAAATTCTGCACTGCTTATGAGCTGGATATCATCATCCTTTTCTTTCTTGTTGAAACCCTTTTACTTCTGACTCTCTCTCTCTCTCTCTCTCTCTCTCTCTCTCTCTCTCTCTCTCTCTCTCTCTCTCACTCTCACACACTCTCACTCAGGGTAATTCAAAATTTTTTTTTTTTGGCTGGTGCAGCATAAGCCTCAGGCTTCCTTGCACCATATGGCTAATAATAATAAATAATAATATATGTGTGACACTGCATTTCTGATATACCAACAATATCTGCCTTTGATGTCTTGACTGCCATTTCAAGCTCATCAAATTTATTAACTATACTCCTAGCATTGGTTTTACATGCAAGAATACATGCACCTGTTTCTACTCTTAGTTACCCTAATACAGCCCATGTATTTACTTGTTCCACTATCACTTCCAGCAGTCCTGGAATTTCCCATTGCCTTGCTTTCCAGGCTGCTCCTCAATTGCATTTCAATAGAAGTTGTGCAAGAATCACTTTCACCTCTGCCAGCTGGTAACCTTTTAGTTCGTGTATCTCCCCAAACTAGCAGTTTTCCGACCCACCTAACTCTACCTCGATAGCTCGCAATTTTGCCGACCTTTTGATGTGAAACATCCGGGGGGGGGGGGGCTAACTACCGAGTAAATCTGATCGGTCACGGAAATTACGTCATCCACGGCGTCTGCCAGAGTCACTTCCCACGATCAAGCCACTAATCTGAGTGGAGCACTCACTAGTATGATCAGAGCGTGTGACTCATTTTTCGTGACCAGTATGATATCTCAAGTTTAACTTTTTAGAATTTTCGAATAGTATGATGTCACAATCATACTTCCTGCAGTTACTACTGCAGTAAGTATGATTGCAAGTATTTGTGATATGACTGCAACAATACAAAGATTTGTCAACAGTTTCTTTTTTCTTCTTGCATTTTCACATACGCAGCTGTTAATATTCCATTGTTAGGTGTTTAATTGTCAATACCCAGTTACACAGTAGGATTAGTTGGTTGGTTGGTATAGAAGTTTATCGGCACAAGGGAAACTTGTGCCAAAATGTGCCTATTCCAGTGTTTGGATAGATGCTGGAAATTCGCTTTATTTGAGATTAGAAATATTCATATAGTCTGGTTTGTTTGAGATAGGTGAAGAGCTCATCTAGATTAGTTCGGGGCACCTAACAATGGAATGTTAGTTGCCCCAAACAGCTGTGTATGTTGTTTCAACTAAGATCGGGTACCTCAATTGACGCTGTTTTCAGAGACCTTTAGATACGTTGCAGTCGCAAGTATACGTCTCTTACTTTAGGTTTCATAAATTCATTGTATATTGTCTTCCAGAAATTATGGAAATTTGTGAATGATCTATAAAATATTTACAATACAAAAGCTCTTTTATTTCGTAATCAATATACAAATCAAAATACCTAAAAGAAATGCAAAGACTGTTTCACATAAAACCATCTACTACTTTTTTGTTCTTTTTTTTTACTAGGGAAATATAATGGATACATTTTTTTTTCATGATAAAATTTTAATACAGTAAACCCCCGCTATTCGCGGTATTTGTATTCGCAGTCGCTGATTTAACATAAAATGAAACCTAAAAAAATGTGAATTTTAAAGCGCCGTGAACATTTTCTGCCATAAAAAAAAAGATGGGCATGGCTAAAATTATCTTTCCCGGTCAAAACAGCGCTCAGTGGGTGGGAGGAGAGGGGTGACAAAATCGCGAGCGTGGATGTTTCTCGCTAATCCTTGTTCAGTATGTGTTATGCACTTATCATGGAAGGTCTCGTCGTTTGCTTTTAATTTATATGCTTATAAATTGAATAAATTTATCAATTTATAAATTGATATGCTTACAGAAGTGATAAATCTACCGTTTTGCAGTGTAAAACAGACTTTTTCAAGTGTGTTAACGGAAGAAAGTGACTTGTTGTGGACAAGTTCTTTCTAACCCGTACAAAAATATGGCTACGAATAACAAAGAAGATCAAAGAAGGTGATACGAAAAGATCAAAGAAGGTGATGACATTAGCGAATAAAATTCAGTTATTAGACAAAATTTCTAATGGTGAACGTGTCTCCTCAGTGGCAAAACATTATAAAATCAATGAGTCAACGGTACGATCAATCAAGAAATCGGAAGAAAAAATCCGCCATAGTGTCCGTGAAAACGTGCTAATTGCTTCAAGAATTTGCTCTGTAACTCGTGATGTTAAATTAGAAAAAATGGAAAAGCTTTAAATCTGTGGATAGAAGACCGAACTCAAAATAAAATTCCGTTAAGTTCACTCATTATTCGTGAAAAGGCAAAACTCCTTTATCAACACTTTAGCGAAACTGCTGATAGCACTGGTGGAATAAGTTTTTTAGCTTGTAAAGGCGCTGTTTTGAAAGATTTGTTTGAAATTTCTAATAAATATTACATTTAATATTAAATTGTTTCTTATTTTCATTTCGATGCCTTATGCTTGCATTTCACTATGTACTGTCTATGTACATAGTCATATTATGAAGGTACCTATAATACATACATAGACAAAATTTTAGACTAGTTTTTCTTATATATTTCATACTTTGGAACGGAACCCCTTTATTACTATGGGAGCCATAACTCAGTATTCGCGGCATTTCTCAGGAACATAACCCCCGCGAATAGCGGGTTGTTGTTGTTGTTTGGTTTTTAGGAGCATTAGCAACTAAGGCCATATTGCTCCGGAATATGCAGTGGTCATTCCCTGACCTTTCCGCATCCTCCATATTTGGTGGTGACGGGCTCGAACCCCGGTCTAATCAAGAAGTGTGTGGTACGCACTGCTGCTCCTTCCCACCTGGCTACAGAGGCGCCCGAATAGCGGGGGTTTACTGTATTTAAAATTCATCGTGATCGACGTGTATTTAAAATTCATCGTGAATATTTTCCATATCACAAATAACATAAAAACTATCACAAAATATTCCACAATATTAAAAAAAATACATAAAAAACAAACTATTCTAGAAAAGGTACACAAAAATCGGAGATTACATGAAAAAAAATCATCACACAAATATTCAAGAAAAATTTATTCTAAAAATTGCCATATACAATTTACTTCTTTATTAATATTTATTGTCAATCTTCTGCTTTGCTCAATAGCTGATTACAGAGGAATGATTTGACATAACGATCCGGATAAATGGTTTTACATTTAGATGTATGGTCATCATAATCTGCAGCATGTTTAATTGTCAACATTATTCATTCATTCACACAATATTATTCATTACGTTGAAAATTCGCTCAGCTTTGAAACCATTGCTAATTGCAATGGTTTCAAAGATATTTCTAGATTTTTTAATTGAAAAGGGAATTTCACTCGATTTTAAAGATAAACTGTCTTTGACAAAATCTCTAAGATCATTAATTTTTATTTCATATTTTATCAGAAAACTTAAATTTCATATTCAGTTGTCACCCTCTTGCCACTGAGACGAAAGTTCTTTCATATTCCATGATTTCCGGTAGCATATGTTTAAAATATTTTTCAATGGTATCATTATTTTCTTTATTTAATTTAAAATCACTCTGTTGCATTAATAACTTGTCATGAGGTAATTTTCTAAATGTGTTCTTACTTTCAAATTTGATTCCTTCAAATTCTTTCCACTTCAACATGCTCTGAATTTTAGCTTCATAATTTCCTTCAGAATTTTTCAAATTAGCAGTAACATTGATAGTTTGAATAATTAATTTATCTACTTTTACCATAGTGAATCTGTAAAAAGCTTCTGAAAGGTAAGAGAGCTCCTGCAGGATGTTGATCATTAGTGCTAAATGGTTAACAAATTCCAGGTTTAAAAGTCGATTTAATAATCCAGAATATTTAACTTCTGATTCAAAATGTTTGCACAAAGCAGGATAATTCCTCCAACCTGCAAGCTACAAGCTGCCCGTCGTGTCCCGAACACACAGCCGATCTTTAGTTTCCACATCAAATCAAGTTCTTTAGCAGTAATCCTTAATTCACACTGGTTTTTTGGAGATTGGTGATATAATGCATACTGTTTTTTTTTTTTTTTTTTTTAATTATTGCCTGTATGCCATGATATTTTAGAACTTTTCTACACAGTGAAAGCCTCAATTGTTGGAAGGCATAGATCACTCACTTCTCCAAAAAACAGATGACTGTTTGTCGGAATAAAGGGGAACCACAACAGGTTGACCACCCAACAATAACAAGTCGCTGTACTGCAATTAAATCAGTGTGCGAGAAAATTTCACTGAACATTGGAAAATTTCTCCAGTCGTCATGAGAAACGTTTTAATGCTGTTTTGCTATTAATTTTCAAGCTATCAACTCCACCAAATGAAACGATTTCGTTAAATATGCAATTTGTAAAAGAGCGTTATAGTGATTTGTGTCGGAGTAAAGGGGAACCGCAACAGGTTGACCACAGGCTATTATCTGTGTCGAGAATCTTCTTAATCCTCTGATTGGCTATGGAAAACACATTGACTAATGCGACTTCTCGGTATGTGACTGCATAGGTTTTACGGACACCATTAACATTGTGAAACGGTAATCCCTTTCACCCTTAATGCACGCTTTCTAATTACCTAAATTGCCTAAAGGCCAGAGGCATACATAGTGCATACATAGTTGTCTCTCCTAATCCGTTCGTTACATGGACATTTTGTTCATTCAACAGAATCTATTTTAAAATTCATAACTGATCGATTGCACCATTAAAATTCTGGAGATGGGCCCCCGCTTGCCCCACCGTAGTTTCGGCTCTGGATACTCAATAATTGCATTCAGGATTTCATTTGTAAAATAAATGATCATCTCAACAATGGGCTCTCGTGAGCCCGTGCAAGCCCACTACAGCTCACCACTGGTTACAGTCCTACACAGTAGAGACTTTTTATTGACTCGTCAAAGAGGAGTCTGAAAAGTGTGTTGCTCCACAATGGAAATAAATATGGGTCAATTCCAGTAGCTCACTCTGTGCATTTGAAAGACACATATGAGAACTTCAAGAAGTTATTGACAAATATTAAGTATGAATAACATGGTTGGTTCGTCTGTGATGACTTTAAAGTGATAGGCATATTACTTGGACAGTAATTTGTCTACACAAAAATGCCTTGCTTTTTGGGTGAGTGTAACAGTCGGGCAAGGAATAAGCAATAGGATGTCAAGGTCTGGCCAAGGAGAGGCAGTTTGTTCCCTGGATCAAAGAACATAGTTCATAAACCACTGGTAGACCCAAAAATTGTCTCCTTCCATCCTTATACATCAAGCTGGGTTTGATGAAAGAGTTTGTGAAAGCTTTATATTAGGAAGGTCCCTGCTTCAACTAACTTTGTACTAAACTTCATAGATTACCCAAGTGAAGCTAAAACAAGGAATTTTTGTTGGACCTCAAATTCACCAAGTGATGAGGGACCAAGATTTTGAGAGAACTATGAAAAAAAATTTTTTTTACCATGCGGCCCTTTTTAATAGTGTTTTAAACATGTATTTAAAAATAAAAGTCTGGTAAAAGTAGCATTTTGTTATAATTTCAATGCACAAATTCTGCCAAAATTAATAAAAATTTGTGAAAAATCTAATTTTCTTTTGTGATGTTTGACAAAATGGAAACAAATGGAAGTCATTTTTGAGCAGCATTAGAAAATGATTCAGAAAAACCTTTTTCTGAGAAAACATCAGTGAATTTTTTTTTCAAAATACAGAGTAGTGTTAGTTACACTACAGCAGGCCCTCATTATAATGCGGTTCACTTTATGCTGATTCGCAATAACGCTGTTCTTATATTATAACCTGTATCTGACTATAATGCTGTCATAAATCACTATAACGCTCTTTTACAAATTGCATATTTAACGAAATTATTTCATTTGGTGGAGTTGATAGCTTGAAAATGAATAGCAAAACAGCATTAAAACGTTTCTCACGCCGACTGGAGAAATTTTCCAATGCTCAGTGAAATTTTCTCGCACACTGATTTAATTGCAGTACAGTGACTTGTTATTGTTGGGTGATAACCCTGCAGGGGATTTAAAATTAAAACCCTTTTAGTTTACCAGGAAGAGGGCCAAAGTACAACCCAAAATCGACACATTTTTCATGATTTTAATTGCAATTTTAAGTTTAATTTTGATACGTAAGTAGTTAACACATGATTATTATTATTATTATTATCATCATCATCATCATGAACTTGGTCCGGCTTAGGTCTTTTAAGACCTGTTCCGTTGTAGCTCTTGGAGGTGGTCTTGATCTTGCCATCGTTGTCTTGGTCGACCAACATCTCTCTTGCCTGTAGGTTTGTAGTTAAGGGCTAATTTTGGGATCCTGTCTGGGTTCATTCTTTCTTTGTGGCTGATCCATTTTTCCTGATACTGTTTTATGTCATTTACTATGTTATCTACTTTTAATTTCTCGCGGATATCTAAATTTCTTTGGTGGTCTAGTCTTGTAAAGCCTAATAATGGTCTTAAAAATCTCATTTGTGCCGCTTCTAGTTTGTGTGCATATTTCTTATTTATTACCCAAGTCTCACAGCTGTAGAAGCGGGCCGGTTTTGAAGTGACGTTGTGCAGTCGTAATTTTGTTTCAGTTGTTATTTGTTTTCCGAAGTGGCGTTTAATCATTCCATTCGTTTTATTATATTTTTGTAGTTTAGTGTGGATGTCTTTCCCTTCATTTGATATTAAATTTCCAAAATAGGTGAAGTCAGATATTTGTTCTATTATTTTATCATCAATAACAATTTTGACTCTTTGTATGTTTTTACCACATAATCCGATTGATTTTGCTTTTTGAGGTGGAGATTTTCATCTCGTACTTTTTACCTATTTTATTAAGTTCATTTGCTGCTATCTGTAGTTCATCTTCAGATTTTGCTATTATAACTTGATCATCAGCATATAATATAGTTTGGATTTTATTCCTGTTGTTCAACTGTATTCCGTTGTTAATTGTTTGTTTCCATGCTTTAAGAATTTTATTGATGTAGATATTAAATAAATTTAGTGATAGTCCACATCCTTGTTTCACTCCTTTATTGGTGTTAATTGGGTCTGATAGTTCGCCATTAGAATATTTTATACAGACTTTTGAGTTTTTATATAGGCTTTGGATCGCTTTCCGGTATTTCACGTAGAATCTGCCAAATTTTTTCCCAGTTTACATTGTCATATGCTTTTTCATAATCAATAAAGAGCAGAAATGTTTGTAGATTAAATTCTCTTCTTTTCACCAAAATTTTGTTGTAGTGAGAAAATGGCATCTATAGTGCTTCTCCCTTTTCTGAACCCACATTGTTCTTCTTCTAAGAATTGTTCACTGCATTTATTAAGTTTATTCTTTGGTATATTAGAGTATAGCTTTGCAGCAGTTGACAGCAGTGTTATCCCTCTGTAGTTGTTAGGGTTATTTCTGGAGCTTTTTTGTGTAAATTGATTGCTATTCCTGTTTCCCAATCTTTGGATATCCATTGCTTATGCCATATGATGTTAAATAATTTTAGTAGTGCGTTTTTTAGTAAGGTGCCCCCCACATTTAGCATTAGCATTAGTAGAGGCATTTGATGCAAGAAAGCAAGCTTACGCAGCATCAGCCAAAAAAAAAAATAAAGTAAAATAAATAAATAAAAAATAACCACTTCCACTTCACCCTTCTGTTCGTTGGAAATACCTGTCCAGCTGAGCCTTAAACTTATTTAGGCTATCAACTTCCACGACAAGGGATGGAAGTCTGTTCCACCTACCAACCACCCGCTGGCTAAAGGCAAATTTCCGCACATCTATCCTACATCTGTCTTTCCTCAATTTGAATTTATGCCCTCTCAGGTGATTATTCTGATCAAGAGGAAGAATCCCATCAGCATTGAGCATGCTCAAACCATTCAAGGCTTTGTACACCTCTATCAGATCACCTCGCTGGTGCCTAGTCTCCAGACACTGTAATTCGCAAAACTTAAGCCTTTCTTCGTAAGAGCACCCCTTTGTTCCATTCACTAATCTTGTTGCCCTTCTCCATACTCGTTGCAGCAGCTCTACGTCCTTCTTGAAATGAGGCCTCCAGGCCTGTATACAGTACTCTAGGTGTGGCCTGACCATTGCCTTATACAAGGGAATAATCACCTCCTTATCCCTGCTAGAAAAATTCCTATATATATCATTGACAATACACCATGAGCTACTCTTGCAGCCCGTCTGCACTGCTCAGAGAACTTCATATCTGCCTGCACAACCACCCCCAGGTCCCTTTCATTCTCTACCACTGTCAGTGTAGTACCACAGAGTTGATACGTTTCTCTGGGGTTGCTGTTTCCCATATGTAGTACTTTACATTTGTCAATGTTAAACTTCATTTGCCACCTCTCAGCCCATCTGCTCAACCTTTCCAGATCCTGTTGCAGCAGTATAGTGTCAGTAGTGTCCTTGACAACCCTGCCAACCTTCTTATCATCTGCAAACTTGGACATTAAGCTTGATATACCATCATCAATATCATTTATAAATACAGAAAACAATAAAGGACCCAATACTGAACCCTGAGGGACTCCACTAATAACATTAGTGGAGTCCCTTTAATATAACTGGATAGATCCCATCCACCCCAGGTGCCTTTCTTGTGTTTATCTTCAACAATTTCTCCTCCACTTTACTCTCAGTTATTACAAGATTCTCTAACAGATTTAAACAGTACTACATTCAAATTGTCTATGCCTGGACTTTTTCGGTTTTTTGATTTTTGTAATATTAACTCTAGTTCTTCCATTGTTATATTTTCTTCATCTTTGATTATCACAGATTCATCTTCCAATTCCCTAGTGCCTGGGTTATACCATAGTTTGGAATAGTGTTGCTTCCATTCTGCTTGGGAGATGGAGTTGGTTTTTATTTGATCATTTGTGTCTAGTTGTAATTTCTTAAAAATTTTAAAACCTCTTCTCTGTGGGCCCGTGATATCACGTTCTAAAGATATAACAAATTTATCCCAGTCATCTCGCCGGATTCTTCTGGTTAGTTTTCTGACTTCTGCTCTAAGCTTTTTATATTTTATGTGTAGATGTAGGTCTTTAGTTTGTAGGAACAGTTTATAGGTCTTTTTTTTCTCATTGATTGTTAGTTTCAATTCTTCATTCCAAGTTCTTGGCCAGTTTTTAAATTTTTTTTGTTTATATCCAAGACTTTCTTCAGCAGCTCCCAGAATTGATTTTTTCATGTTTGACCAGATTTCCTCAACATTATCACTTTCATCTGATTTGAGTTTATCTTTCAATCGACTTTCATACAGGAATTTAGTGCTTTCGTCTTCCAACAAATGTATTTTTAATTTCTTAGTAGTTTTTGTTGGTATTTTCTTCTTTTTATTAAGATAATTTCTTTTTATTTTGAAAGTGCTTTCTACTTAGGTAGTGATCACTGTCAATTTCACTGCCTCTGAATACTTGTGTCTCTAATTTTGTAATTTAAGTTTTCATTAATGATAATATAATCTATTATAGACTTTGTGTTTCTTGCTTCCCATGTAAATTTATGGATATTCTTGTGTCTGAAAAAAGTATTTGTAATTTTAAGTTTATTAAAAATGCAGAAGTCTATCAGGCATCTTCCATTATTGTTGACCACGGGTTCGTATTCTGATCCTATACATTTGTCTACTGATTGAGCACCAACCCGTGCATTAAAATCTCCTGCTAGTATGAGATGCTCGTTTTTGTTAGTTTGGTCTATGATCTGTTGTAATTCGTCATAAAATTCTGTGGTTTCATCAATGTTGCCTTCTACTGGTGCGTAGATGCCAATGATTGTTATTGTATAAAATAGAATATTTAGTCTTAATTTCAATATTCTGGTTGATATCCAAGAGTAGTCTTGTTTTGTTTTCCTATTCTTTCTTTATTATAACAGCAACTCCCGATGATGCCCACGTTTCACTTGGTACGCCGGAGTATATCATTATGAAGTTACCTATTTCTTTGGATCCTTTGTTCTTCTTTTTTGTTTCGGTAATGACTGCTATGTCAATATTCTGTTTTCTAGTTCCATGGTCAATTCATCTAATATGTGATTTATTCCCCTAACGTTCCAAGTTGCTACTTTAAGTTCCTTAATCGAAGTCCTATAACCATTGCCTAGGTCATTACCCTTGAGATCCATCCAGTTTTTTCCCTTGAGCTTATTTCGAGTATTTAGAATGTCCCCCAGATAGGTTACCAGCCTTTCGCGGGGTAAGTCTAGTGGTGGGGCTGCCACCTTAAACCCTGTAGACAGGCTTCAGGTACAGCATTTCCTCTGTGTGATGGGACAGTTATACCGCTGTGACTCGGTCGCCAGAGCCTTGTCTGTGGAAACAGGTCAGTTCGCCCCGAGAAGGTGAGGTTGACATTTGGGTAGGAGAGGTTATGGAATGCATGTCACCACCCCTTGTACACACCCATTATTATTATTGGCCGTATGGTGCAAGGAAGCCTGAGGCTTATGCTGCACCAGCGGGGGGAAAAAAAAAAAAAATTCTGAATTATCCTGAGAGAAAGAGAGAGAGTATATACATATGTAATGCAGAATATTTTATATGTACAAATATTTGAATATTTTGACCCACATTTATGCTTCTTTTCACTACCATTTATTATTGATTAGGAAATATCCTATGGTACTGACCGCAACTCACAAATTCGTGTTACCTTACGGGAATGCAGTGCTCACTTAGCACTCTGTTTTTCCAGAACAAATTATCAGCGTTAAGCGGGGGTTACCTGTATTAGGAAGGATGTAGAGTTGCTTGAGCGAGTACAGAGAAGGGCAACAAGCTTGGTGAAGGGAACGAAAGGGTCCTCTTACCAAGAAGACTTAAGTTCTGAAGACTCGTGGTAGAGAAGAAAAATACATGGGATGCATATAAATTATCAGCAGCCTGTGGTAGATATAAACTAGTATGTAAACAAGTTACAAAGGAAGTTAGGCAAGCAAAGGCAGATTAAGAAAAAATCCATGGCAAGATGCAAAGAAAGACAGTAAAGACCTCTTTATTTATGTAAACTCTATAAGGAAGGTGATGAATCAGATTGGTCCACTTGATATCGATGGTTCGACTGTTGATGATCCTGCTCAGCAGCAGACAAGCTGAATGAGCATTTTGCATCTAAATTCACACACGAGGAATTCTGTAGGGAAGTGCAGGCCAGAAGCTTATCAAACTGTAACAGGGAGCTAAACGATTTTGTAATACTGATAGCAAAGTGGAGGAAAAATTGTTGAAGTTAAACATAAGAAAGGCACCTGGGGGTGGATGGAATCTATCCAGTTATATTAAAGGAGGTGGCAAAGGAAGTAAGCAAACAGTTAGCCATAATTATGAGAGCTTCCCTGGACTCAGGGGAGGTACCCATTGGACTGGAGATGTGCAAATGTGACCCCAATCCACAAAGGAGGAATTAATGGGGGGCACTGGTTAAAGAAGCATTGCAGGATCATCTAGACAAGACTTCAGTTATAGCTCGGACACAGCATGGGTTTGTTAAGGGAAAGTCCTGTCTGACAAATTTGATTGGATACTACAATGTGGTCACAAAGGAACTGCATGCAAAAAATAATTTTGATATCATATACTTGGATTTCAGGAAAGCTTTCGATACTGTTGCACATGGAAGACTACTGTACAAATTGGAGCAGTATGGCATTAAGGGCAAGTTGCTGCTATGGATTAAGGGATGGTTGAGTGGGAGAAGACAGAGAGTGATAATCAATGTATACTGCTCTTTACGGACTAATGTTATTAATAGAGTCCTCCAGAGTTCAGTATTTATCCCATTGTTGTTTTCTTTATTTATCAATGATATTGATGAAGGTATATCAGGTTTAATGTCCAAGTTTGCAGATGCTTCAAAGGTTGGTAGGGTTGTTAATCACAATGACAGTACACTACTGCAAAAGGATCTAGAAAAGTTGAGCAGATGTAATAAAATAAAAATATAATGTAATAAATAAATCTGTATGCAGCTTTGATTAATTAGAATTACACTCCTTCAGCAAAGCAAAAATGTTTGATAGTTTTTAAATGACTGAAGTTTTCAACATTGTCTTACTACTCACAAAACTTGCACAGTTTATTCATTAAGTACATATAATAGCCATACAGATAGATATAGGCCTAGTAAACTGTACAGAAATGAATTATGTAGTAATAATTAGTCAGTCTCGAGCTATATTTAACTTTTTTTTTTTTTTTTTTTTTTGAAGGCTTAATGTCTGATGAATCTCAAGAAGAGATTTCCGAAATCATTCAGCTGTGTTTATTACTTCTGCCACCAGCTAATAGAAGACATTTACATCTTTTGTTGAAAATGTTGTCACATATTATTAAGAACAAGGCAATAAAATTAAGTTCTGAAAAACCCATTACTGAATTTGTAAGTATAAATTTATTAGTTGTTTTTATATAATTTTTATGAAGAGTTTGTTAGCGTGTAACTCTTATAAAACATAGCCCATATTAACATCATTATTAACATCATCACAACCAGAGTGGAAATAACACCTTTCCAATCTTAAAAAAAAAAAAAAAAAAAAAAAGAACAACTCATAAACAACAGTATGATATACACAATGAAGAGTCTTTTTCCTTTTCATATGTAAAAATGAAAAACTAGTTTCTCTTCTATAAATAAAAAGAAAAATTTAAACTTAATTAATGCTGATGGAAAATTAAACAAGAAGTGTTTTTTCATTAGCATTAGCATATGATGCAAAAATGCAAGCTTATACAGCAACAGTAATAAAGGGGGGGGGGGGAACTCCCATTAAATTTATTTAAGCTATCAACTTCCACAACAGTTTATACCAGCAATCAACCACCTGCTGGCTAAAGACAGTTTCTGCACATCTGTTCTACAACTGTCTTTCCTCAATTTGAATTTATTCCCCCTCAGGTGCGAAATCTGAGAGAGAGGAAGCTGTATGTAATACTCTAGGTGTGGCCTGACCACTGCCTTGTACAAGGGGATAATCACCTCCTTATCCCTACTGACAAAATTCCTGTATATCATTGACAAGACTCCGTGAGCTTCTCTGGCAGCCTGTCTGCACTGTTCTGAAAACTTCATATCTGACTACATAATTACCTGCAGGTCTTTTTCATTCTCCACTACCCTGAGTGTAGTTTTGTACCACACATTTGGTACATTACTCAAGAGTTGCTGCTACCCATATGCAGTATGTACTTTGCATTTGTCAATGTTAAATTTTAGTGCCACCTTCAGCCCATCTGCCCAACTTTTCTAGATCCTGTTGCAGTAGCATACTGTCATTGCTGTGATTAACAACTTTGCCAACCTTCATATTGTCTGAAAACTTGGAAATTATGCGTGATATACCTTCATCAATATCATTGATAAATATAGAAAACAACAATGGGCCCAACACCAAACCCTGGGGAACTCCACTAATAATTTGTCCATGAAGAGCAGTGTCCATTGATTACCACTCTCTATCTTCTCCCACTCAACCATCCCTTTATCCATAGCAGCAAATTGCCCTTAATGCCACTGCTCCAATTTGTACAGCAGTCTTCCATGTACAACAGTATCAAAAGCTTTCCTGAAATCCAAGTATATGATATCAAAATTGTTTTGCCATTCAGTTCCTTTGTGACCACATCATAGTATCCAATCAAATTGGTCAGACAAGACCTCCCTTTAACAAACCCATGCCGTGTCTTAACTATTACTGCAGACTTGTCTAGATGATCCTGCAATGCTTCTTTAACCAGTGACCGCCATTAGAAAGAGACTCAGAGAGGGCATAAGAAGATTTAACATAAGAAAAGTAGAACAAGCATTAAGGGAAAACAAAGGACTTAAATCAGCAGCCATTAGCAGGAATACAGAAAGACAAATGATACTGAAACTGAAGAATAGCGATGGTGTACTTATGAATAGCAGAGAAGGCATAATCAAATAGCAGAAGACTACTATACAGAATTATACAAGGAGCGAGGGAATTATGCCAGTAGTGGGGAAGATGGATTACAAATTAGTAACACATATGACATACCCAATATCCTTCCTGATGAAATAGAACATGCATTGAAGAATTAGAAAGCCCCAAGGTGAAGATGAAGTTACTGTAGAGTTGTTAAAGTTGGGAGGAAGAGACCTGACACAAAAACTGGCAAGATTCTTCATGAAATGCATTAGAAAATTGACACCTAAAGAGTGGAATAATGCAATCATAGTTTTGCTGCATAAGAAAGGAGATAAATCAAAAATTGGAAAGAAATTGGAAATTATAGACCAGTTACCTTGTTATCCCACATCTACAAGTTGCTCACAAGGGTCATTACTAATAGATTAGAAAGTATACATGATGAGAATCAACCGAAAGAGCAAGCTGGCTTTAGGATGGGATTCTCAACTATGGATCACCTTCACATAATATCACAACTAATGGAAAAAGCAAATGAATATAAAATGCCTTTATGCCTGGCATTTGTGGATTATGAAAAGGCATTTGACTCCATACAGCATAAGGCAATGTTTCGGGCACTGGAAAGACAAGACATAGATACCCCATATATTACAATTTTGAAGAAAATATATTATTATTATTATTATTATTATTATTATTATTATTATTATTATTATTATCTGTTTATTTCCATAAGGAACCACCCCGGGATGGCAAAGTGCCAGGAGGGTGCTAAGTACATATCAGGGTACGAGATGCTACGTGCAATTGGTTACATATACTGTACACGTAGTCTCGTCCCAAAATATTTTGTACACATTTTATGTTTAATACATACAGTATTTACACATTTATGATTGTGTACAAACATTATACAGCTCATATATTTACAATTCACTAATAATTCCACATATAACTTACCTATTTACATAACTGTTACAGAAGGTGTATTTTTCCGGTCAACAATTATTATTGTTCTTAAAGTAGAAAGTATATGAGAATGCTACCTCCTTTATTAGACTAGATAAAGACAGTAGCAAATTTAAAATTGAGAAACGAGTTTGACAAGGAGACACAATATCTCCGAAGTTATTTACTGCTGCCCTTGAGGAAGTTTTCAGAAGAATAAACTGATCACAGAAAGCAGTCAATGTGAATGGAGAGTACCTAAACCATTTACGATTTGCAGATGACTGATTGAAGGAGCAGTAATTGAAAAGGTGGAGTCATATACTTATCTGGGACAAGTCATTAGCTGTAATAATGATAAATGGCTGGAAGTCAAAAGAAGAATAAATTTTGGATGGATAGCATTCAGGAAATATAGTCACATACCAAGGAGCAATATCCCAATTTGTTTGAAACGTAAAATAATGAATCAATGTATACTCCCCACCATGACTTATGTAAGTGAAACTAGGGCACTCACCAAAAGAATGGAAGAGAAGCTCAGAAATACACAGCGAAGAATGGAACGAATTATATTGGGAATCAGACTGTTAGATAAGAAGAGAAACACATGCATTAGGCAGCAAACTCAAGTAAAGGACATTGTTATCAAAACTAAAGAACTAAAATGGTCTTGGACAGGACACATAGCTCAAATACATGATGACAGACGGACTAAGAAAATAATAGAATGGTACCCAAGAGGAGCTAAAAGAAAACCTGGAAGACAACGACGGAGATGGACAGATGAAATTCACAAGTTCATGGGTAGTAAATGGATGGCCATTGCACAAAACAGAAGGAACTGAAAAGTTGCTGGAGAGGCCTTCCTCCTGCAGTTGATTGAAAATGGCTGATGGTGATGAAAGAAGAAGCAAAAGGCATTAAATAAAAGCATGAAATAAAATAAAATACTAAATAAAAGCATGAAGTGAAACAAAGTAATAATTACTGCCCATATACATTGATAGGCACACAACAGGGACCAACACCTATCATTGCACAAGTAAAAGCAACACTACTATCTGTTTCTATGAACTCCATAGAAAGAGATAGTAGAAGTTTTACATGATGGTAAAATATAATGGATAGCATCTAAAGAAGGATGGGGGGATATACCACATATATTAAAATAAAATAAATATATAATGTTAACATTAGGGAGGTGTAAGATTTTGCTGAAAACTGGTATAAAGGGACCATTGATCTGACAGATACTAACCCAATTAAGTGATAAAGAGATGATATTTACACCATTGTTATTAGCAAACATCCTTACTGTTTCATAGCCAAACCAAAAAAACCAAGAATGGTTTTCGAAGTTACTGCTGTGTGGAAAATAGTGCATCCCATGCCATTTTAGTCTAGTTAGATGAAATTTAAATCATAAGTTGATTATTATCAACTTATGATTAAAATAGCCAATTTTATGTGTATAAATTTTTAATAAGATTAATGCTGGAGCCCCAAATTGATAACACAAAATAGAACAAAAGTAAGAAAGCAGAATTTAAGACAGAATAAAATTAAGGAATTGAAATATGGACATGACCATAACCATATGCGTGCAGTGCTTCTAGGCGCCTCCGTAGCCAGGTGGGAAGGAGCAGCAGTGCGTAGCACACGCTTCTTGATTAGACCGGGGTTTGAGCCCGTCACCACCAAATACGGAAGATGCGGAAAGGTCAGGGAATGACCACCGCATTTCCCGGAGCAATATGGCCTTAGTTGCTAATGCTCCTAAAAAAAAAAAAAAAAAAAAACCAAACAAAAACAAACAAGCAGTGCTTCTATGACTGTAAGACAAATAAAAGCTAACAGTGTGATGCTCTGTACATATATAGAAGCCCCCTTTCATGTAGCTAGCTACACGAAAAATAATATCAAAAATATGCTAACCATTTCCTAATGTATCTCTCCATCTTGTTTTGCTGCTGTCCAGATGCTATCAATAATTGAATGAGCAAGCAACTGTCGGGCCAAGCATACATAAGTAGCATTCAGTTTATGTGAAATTTCATAAATTTTATGGGCACACTGTTATGCTTTACTTATTAATGAATTTTACATTTTCAGTTTTAATACCACTGACATTGTTACTTATCTTAAAAATTCTTAGACTCTATGTTTTTATAATATTACCTTGGATCTTTTTTGAAATGTTAAATAACGAGTTTAGAAAGCTAATAGTTTGAAAATTAAATGCTTCTCGTTTGTCGTGAATTTTAGTAATAATAATATCTTCAGATTCTATGGATATTAACATATCCAAATAAGAAGCCATAATGTGGTTATTTGTATTAGTACAATCAGTAGCCAAATCTTCTGGGTATATACTTGTGATTTTTTCTTTAAATTTTGGTTGATTTATAGTTAATAAGTCATCCATGAATCAGTGCATAATAATATTCTTATCTATGCTCCTTTTTGTAATGTGATGTAAGTAAAGGTTTGCTACTACACAGGATATCATCATTCTCCTCTTTCTTGGTGATTCCTCCCCCCCCCCCTCTCTCTCTCTCTCGGTAACTCGAGGAATTTTTTTTTTTTTTGGCTGGTGCAGCATAAGCCTCAGGCTTCCTTGCACCATATGGCTAATAATAATAACTTTCCTTTCACAATGTGATGTACCTAAACCCTACAGATGAAATTTTGGTATTAGATGGAAATGTTGTCTTATTATTTTTAATATTTAATTTTTTGTGTTTTTCAGCAACTGCTTAATACTACTATTTGGATTTATACTAAAGACTTAATTTAGTAGCAGTTATTAACTTAATTGCTACTAATTATGCCTAATATTAATTTGTTTTGTTGTCAATGCATGATATAGTATCTCTAAAATATCATTGAGCAAGTGCTTCAAGTGCATGATTTAAATTGATATTCGTTACACACCTTGCCTATTTACTCAAATTACTATGCTTAAGCCAAAACAGAATGTCACCTTAATTTTGATTATTGGAGAATCCTGTTTGCTAATCACTAATTTAAAATCATGTAATTCATAGTTTTTCGCTATAGCTATTTTATTTTAAATTAATTTTTTAGACATGAAATATTGCATATACACATTGCATGCTATGGACATAACATTTACCATTGAACCTATTGTTTAATCCATATGGGTATAGCAATTTTTGGATTTAGATAAATATGTCTTCTATTATATCTCTTTTGCTGACATTATCCACAATGACCAGAATAGATATCCTTACTTTCATGAAATTATGAACCTGTAAATGCTATAGTTCTGATTAATTCTTGAATTTGGAATTTTTACTTTTAGCTTTACCTTTATACAATTTAATTTGGAATCTATGTAAGTTTATTCTAACGTGTTGTTCATTACTTTTTTGTCCTACCTATTTTGCTTGGCAATCATGTAATCACATATATAGCACCACTAACTTGACAAAAAAATTTTTGCTCTCCCAGGACATCAGTAGGATGTTCAAGGCGCATCGATGGACAAGTTTTACAGCTTTTCTTCTTAAATACATTAAACTTAATGCTATGTTGTCGTTTAATATATGAGATAAATTTATCTCATATATTAGTTCATAAATTTCATCCTGCATTGTTTCTGCAGGATGTTTGCATAATTTTCATCCATTGTTTCTGCGGGATGTTTGCATAATTTTCATCCATTGTTTCTGCAGGATGTTTGCATAATTTTCATCCATTGTTTCTGCAGGATGTACTGTTTCTGCTGCATGCTTTTTCTACTGATACTTTCATGGGCACTGTTCTTCTGAATTGGCTTCTGTAATTCCCGCTCTCTCTTTCAAAACAGTCCGAACATGTGCACCCAACATCCATTTACTGTCCAACTTCAAACTCACAGAACCAACTTTTTATCTTCTTCATTTATTCATTCAACTGCCATTTTCTGGAATAACCTTCCTTCATACGCATTTCCTGAAAATTTCAGTCTACAGAGGTTCAAGTCTAATGTCAACGAATATCTTCTCTCGTCTTCTCAACCTCCAACCCAAGCATGGCACTAAGTACTATAGGTTTAATACCTCTTGTGTTTGGAGTTTTCATTAAAAAAAATAAATAAATAATAAATAAATATGGGAAGTGGTAAGACTATTAAGATGTTCCTACATTTGGGTTCAGAGGTTAGTTAATCCAACTCTTATAAAGAATGATGATCTGCAGACCCAACCCCAGTCAGTCCAGGAGTCAAATATTGCTCTCTCTCTCTCTCTTTCTCTCCCCCCCTTCCTCCCTCCCATGGTTTGACGGTCACAGGTTTGTGAGTGGAATGGATCCAGGAAGGAAGAATAGAAAAGGCAGAGCAGGATATATTGGGTGTGGGGGCACACAATTGCTGAAGTAGAGGAGATACTAGTTGTCTCTTGACTGGTTTCTTGAAATCATTAGTAATTCCTGGGATTCAAATGCATTATCCAAATTTGTGTCCTCTTCACTGGGAGGTGGGTGTTGGAAATAGATCAAGAATAGACTCTTAGTTGATACAACTGATGAAATAATGCTGCATTCTTTTCATGATTAGTTGATGGTATTGTGGACAATGGTAAATAATATATACCCAATCTTCAGTGGCTTCATAGATTCACCCACAGTGTTGGAAATTCCAAATTGGTGTAATTTAACACATTTTCTTCTTAAATGCAAACTTGTGTCGGTAAATGAGTGCTGTAAAAGGAAAAGCACGTGATGGGGCTGTTGCATTACAGCTGGGATTTTGCTTAGCATCAATTGCACCACTTTGCTTATTGGAGGCTTGAAGTGGTGAAACCCATGATTAGTCTCTAAAGCAAAGTTTCCGGCATTCCCCCCATACTTCTCTTTCAACCCATGCATGGTACTAAGTACTATAGGTTTTGATACCTTTCGTGTTTGGGGTTTTCATAAAAAAAAAAAAAAAAAAAAATTGCACTGTTTAGAGAGCACTATAAAAGCCGTATACTTGGTTCACAGTTTCATATGTTCTTTGCTTATATTGAAGTTTGAAGTTATTTTATCTAGTTTAGTATTTTCCACAAAAAGAAAAGGTAAAATTTTTGAAGATTATGCTTGCTGAATTTTAATTCTTTAGTTTGTGAAAAACAAAACTTCATCTTTAGTGTGCATCTACTGATAAAATTTTGTGTAAAAATGTTTTCCTATAAAAGGTTGTTATAATAGATTCACAGCTGGGACATCAGGACTGAAAAGGAACAGGGATGGACAGTATGATGAAGCTGATGACATTGAATCAGTTCTTTATAATATGCCAATAGTGAAATAGAATTGTATTCAAGTGATACAGATTCTGAATCTCATTCGAATGCATCATCTGTTGATGTTAGAATGCTACAAATAACAGATGCCAGCTTTATATGGAGTGATACCTGCATTACTTGGTGTAGTTTGATTTTTAATTTTTACTACAGTGAAAGTGACAGTTGACACCTCCAGCATTGCTTATTTCATTTTTCAACAATTCTATTAATGGGTATTTATATTTTGTTAATGTTAATGTAGAAACAAAATAAATATTTTGTTTCTACATTCAAATAGGCAGGAGCAGTGCCTCCTTGCAGCACTGCTCCTGCCTCCCCGTGGCGGGGCCGGAAACTTGGGAGGGAAAGTCAACCTCCCAGGGCAAAAAGGAGCCTAACATGGACTACGACAATTACCCAGAGCTTGAGCAGCCTAGGCGCTCATCCAGTACCATCAACAATGCTGACCATGAAATTTTTCACGATGTAACAAAGTCTAAACGACTGCGTACAGACACAGACGAACAGGAATGCCCATCATTCCTTATCTTACATAGTCTGTCGGACAAATCTATGAGCACTCTCTCACAATTTCTTATACAGAAATGTTTGGAAAATGTGGCGGGCTCTCCCAAAATGGTGAGAAGACTCAGATCTGAAGACCTCTTGGTAGAAACAGTGAGTCCTGCACATTCTGAGAGACTATTGAAACTAACGATATTTGGCGGACTACCCATTCAAGTTACCCCTCATGCAACACTAAATACTTCCAAGGGAGTAATTGCAGAGTGGGATCTGATAAATGTAACAGAAGATGAACTGGCCCAAGAACTCAAACATCAGAAAGTGATACAAGCCAAACGCATCATGATCAGGAAAGATGGAGAACTTGTTCCCACCCGCAACATCATCCTGACATTCGGAACACCTATCTTGCCATCCAGTGTCAAAGCCGGCTATCTCAACTGCCGAGTACGACCCTTTATCCCGAATCCTATAAGATGCTACAAGTGCCAAAAATTTGGTCACGCACAAATGGCTTGTCGAGGAGATCCAGTCTGCCCAAACTGTGGGTCAAAAGAACATTCGCACACAGATTGTGACGCCAAAACACCGCACTGTCTGAATTGCAAAGGCGTGCATCCAGCCTACTCCAACTCATGCGATCTATGGAAAACTGAAAAAAAAAAATCCAAAAGTACAGGGTGGAAGGAAAAGTCACATACCAAGAGGCAAAAAAGCAAATTATGCTTAACGCACCTAAGTAGCAGCACATATGCAGCAGCAATTCAAAAATACCAAATAACAGCAACACAAACTGAAGTATCAGTTCCCCTAACCATGTCGATTGCAGATTGGGCCCGATCTATACTGTCACCATCAATGAAACAGACTCCAAAAGAGCAAAAGGTAGTAGATAGAGCCAACAACACCCCTGTCACAGTCCCACCAGCAACCCCACATAGACCATCAGATATTTCAAAGTCAAAAACCAACTCAGTTACAAATAGGAAGACAAACAATATATCACTTCAGTAAATATGGACACTGATAACAATACTGACCCAAATGAACCTATCCTAGATCTTCATGCAGAAGATGTCATGGATACTGGATGCCCAACCTTTCCAAGAAAAGAGAAAATGAAACTTGATCGCCACAAACAGCCTGGGAATAAAAAAGACTCAGAATCTTCCTCAAGTAACAAAACCAAATAATGCACCAAATCATACAGTGGAACTGTAGAGGAATTTGCAGTAACATTGATGATATCCACGAGTTAATTGATCGTTACCATCCCGTAGGCATCTGCCTACAAGAGGGCCGACCAGGCTAGCCAGGTAGGTAAAGTACCTGCCTAGCAACCCAAAGGTCGCGGGTTCGAATCCCGCCTCGGGCTTGGATCAAAGTACTGCAAAAACCTTGTGAGGTGCACTATGGCCACAGAAGCCGATGCGCCAACAACTACCTACAAGAGACAAATTTAACACGTCATGTATCACTCTCAGTTAAGAATTATGCACTCTTTAGAAAAGACAGAACTGCTACAAATAATGCTCACGGAGGGGTAGCCATACTCATAGACTCACAAGTACCTTGCAGATTAATTCCTTTACAAACCTCCATCGAAGCTGTTGCAACACGTACTGTGATTGGTATTACTTTGACAATTGTCTCTATCTACCTATCGCCCAATCACTCCTATACCATCCATGAACTGTAAGATCTTATTCAGCAGTTGCCAACCCCTATCTGTTTATTGGGTGACTTCAACGGACACCATCCATTGTGGGGTTCCCAATGCAGATGGACGAGGACAACTTATCGAACAGCTTGCTGACAGACAAAATCTGACTATACTAAATACTGGCTTGCGAACTTACATCCATCTCTTTATGGGTAGAACTTCTGCAATAGACCTTTCCATATGCTCTCCGATCCTCTTCCCTAGTATTGAGTGGACGGCCCTCGTCAACCCGCTAAATAGTGATCACTTTCCGCTAATATGTAAGACTCAAACAGGACATTCCATAATTTCCCAAAACTATGTAAAATGGAAATTTCACAGAGCAGATTGGGCAAAATTCACTTCCCGAGTGTCCTTTGATGAACAGATCATCAAAACCTGGCCTATTGACAGAGCTACTGATCACATCACGAGACAAATACTGGCTGCTGCATGCACTGCGATTCCACAATCACAGTCAACAACCCATAGAATTCACTTCCCGAGTGTCCTTTGATGAACAGATCATCAAAACCTGGCCTATTGACAGAGCTACTGATCACATCACGAGACAAATACTGGCTGCTGCATGCACTGCGATTCCACAATCACAGTCAACAACCCATAGAACCACATAAACTATTGGTGGAACGAAGAGTGCAAAGGTGCAAAAAAAGAAAAAAACCGAGCATGGAATCTGTTTCGAAAACATTCCACCACCGCCAATCTTATAAACTACAAGAGACTCAGAGCCAAGGCCCGTCACATTAGGAAGAAAGCTAAAAGAGAATCTTGGATTCGATTTGCGAGCTCGATTAATAAAAATACTGATTCAAGAATAATATGGCGGAAAATAAAACAAGTAAGTGGCAAAGTTCCCCGATTATCCTCCCCAATTCTCAACTGGAATGGGCAGGATCTTTCTTCTCCTACAGATATAGCGAATGCCCTAGGGACTGTTTTTTCACAGTTATCTGCCTCAACAGCATATGATCTATCATTCCAGAAGATCAAAGTATTAGCTGAAAAGTCCAAACTGAACTTCAGACCTACGAATAAATGTGCTTTACCTTATAATCAGCCGCTTACAATGCTTGAACTTCAAGAAGCCATATCTAGCTCAAAACACAGTGCTGCAGGCCCTGACGGAATATACTACATAATGCTCCAACACTTAGATAAAGAATCGGTCTCTTTGCTGCTCGCTTTTTTCAATGGCATATTTCTTGAACACTGTTTCCCCAGTTCCTGGCATCACTCCTATATAATAGCAATTCCCAAACAAGGAAAAGATCATTCCATTTCTGAAAACTATAGACCTATTTCTCTCACCAGCTGCTTAAGCAAAACCCTGGAAAAAATAATTCACCGTAGACTTATTTGGTTTCTCGACTCTAAAAATATAATTTCTGACAATCAATTTGGATTCAGGAAAAATCGATCAGCCCTGGATCTCATGGTCAAAGTGGAAACAAACATCAGGAATGCATTCATTCGAAATGAGCATCTCGTCATGGTATGCCTTGATGTAGAAAAAGCCTTCGACACCACATGGCGTTTTGGTATCCTGAGAGATCTGCATTCCCTTGACCTGAGAGGCCACTTACCGTACTTCATATCGAATTTCCTTCAGCACAGATCCTTTCAAGTCCGATACCAGCAAGTTCTCTCTCAAACATATATACAAGAAGAAGGGGTCCCACAAGGCTCTGTGCTCAGTGCCACCTTATTTGCAATAAGAATAAACCATATGACTAAAAATATGCCCAGCACTATGAATTCATACCTCTATGCCGATGATCTCACTTTTTCTTGCAGTTCTCAAAACATGACTTTCATTGAGCGGCAGCTCCAAATTTCAATTAATAATATTCAGTTATGGATGGCACAGAATGGGTATCGACTCTCTTGTTCAAAATCTAAAGTAGTTCACTTTTGTAACAAACGGAAGATGCATCCAGATCCAGAGGTACACTTAACAAATCAGCCTATCTCAGTTGTGAGCAGCATTCGTCTGCTTGGTCTGACTTTCGATAGTAAGTTGAACTTCATAGAGCACGTTAAACATCTAAAGACGTCTTGCCAGAAAAAAATGAACATACTCAGAGTCATTTCTTCTACATCATGGGGTGCAGATCGGTACACGTTACTTCATTTGTATAGAGCCCTAATCAGATCTCGCCTTGACTACGGTGCCCCGGTGTATGATTCTGCTAGGGAAAGCGTGCTAGCGTGACTTGCACCAATTCAACACTCTGCCCTGAGGATTTCTATAGGCGCTTATACAACTTCACCAGTTCAAAGTCTTTATATTGATGCTCATGAACTTCCTCTAAGCCTCAGGAGAAAGATGTTACTTCTTAACTATACAACTAAAATCCAAAGTCTACCTAACCATCCCATTAGGCCGATACTTAATGACCCACAGTTCACAACATTCTATAGAATGCTGTGACCCACAGTTCACACACACAGTGTTGTGTGTGAAATTTCAAATAATTGTTATTATTTACGATTCTTGGATTAAGTTGAATTTGTTC
The DNA here is from genome assembly GCF_048544385.1 of Mastigoproctus giganteus. NCBI lineage: Eukaryota > Metazoa > Arthropoda > Arachnida > Uropygi > Thelyphonidae > Mastigoproctus > Mastigoproctus giganteus. The sequence goes on along the minus strand of NC_143585.1, from coordinate 146,357,400 downwards.
ATTTTTGGCCTTTGAAATTGCTTAAGAAAACATGCAGTTGACTTCTGCCACATTATGTTGTATCCATAAGAACATTCAAATTTTTTGCCATTGTGCTGAATCGATAATATCATTCAAATTCTTATTTGAATGTTATTACTGGTTGTCACCATTGTGATAGTATTTATATAGGCGATACTTGGAGATTTTTCTAAGTAACCTAGAGCAATTCAGCCTTTTGCTCTCAGAGCTCAAGCATTATCACAAACTTGGAATATAGATCCTGATAAAGTTTTTCAAGATTTAAGTAGTACAGATCCCCCATGGACGTCTATTAAACCACTCTGTGACAGTTATTTTCTAAACTGGGGAAAACACTCTCTTGCAAATGTTAATATACAACAACTCCACATTGCCCACACACAAAATTATCTGCATTTTTCAAAAATATATACTGGCGGATCAAAATCTGAGAGTGGAGTGGGTGCATCAGCCGTTTTCCCTCATAAAACCTTCTTCGTATCACTTCCCAATGAATGCAGCAGCTACACAGCTGAATTATACGCCATCAAACTTGCAGTAGAAAATATCCTCCATCTGACCATCCATAAAAGCATGATATATACGGACTCCCAGAGTGCGATTATAGCTTTACAGAACAATTCTTCTCAAACACATCCTATAATAAAGCTCATAAAATCCAAACTGATGCATCTTCAAGAACACCAACGAGTGGCCATTTTCTGCTGGATCCCAGGCCATGCTGGGATACCAGGAAACGAACGTGCAGACTATGCCGCTAAACATCCATCCGACAGAGAATTATCACAGTATTACGTTCCATATCTTGACTACAAAAGTAACATTTGAAGAATGTGTAAAGAACAATGGAGAATTCAATGGCAAGCCCAAACGCACAATAAACTCCACCAAATAAAACCTGAACCGCAACCGTGGACCTCCAGTTTCCGTATAAACAGGAGGGAGGAAGTAATTTTAACTAGAGCGCGAATTGGCCACAGTCATCTTACCCACCTTTATCTCCTCACAGGTAATTATCCTCCACAATGCACACAGTGCAACTGTCCACTCACAATGAAGCATATTCTTATTGAGTGTACTTTACACACCACTGCCCGCCAAGTCTCTTTTAGCTTTCTGCCAAACCTTAAAGAACCCATGACACTCTGCCACATCATAGGTAACGATGCTAATCTGCTGGAGTTCTTTCACTTCACAAAAAAGATTGAATTATATGATCATTTTTGAGTAATGCCATCACAATCACCATGCATATGTAATATTCATAACGGTGATGGCCTAAGCAGCCCTTGCACCAAAAAACAACAACAACAACAACAGATCCCACCTGTCCCAGGTGCCCTTCTTATGTTTAATTTTGGCAGTTTCTCCTTGACTTTGCTCTCAGTTATTACAAAATCATTTTGCTCCCTGTTAAGAGTTTAATAAGCTTCTGTTCTCCACTTCCCTACAGAATTCCTCATGTGTGAATGTAGGTGCAGAATACCCATTCAGTTTTGTTAGCTATGAGCAGAATCATCATCAGTCAAACCATTGATATCGAGTGGACCAATTTGCTTCATCCCCTTCCTTCTAGAATTTATATAAGTAAAGAAGTCTTTGCTGTTTTTCTTTGCATCTTTTGCCAAACATTTCTTGTAATCTGCCTTTTTTTCAGCAATTTTCTTAAATTGCTGAAATATCTTTAGATTGTTTTCCAAAGTTAGCTATGTTCTAAGCTTAAAGTTCCCAAAAAAAGCTTTTGAAATGTTAAGGGTTGTTGCTGATTACAAATTGAGGAATTTATTTAATCTGTGATCAGTGTCAGAACCAATGAAAAATAATGTATAATGATTGCATGATTTATGTAAGCATTCTACAAAAAAAAAAAATAATAAGCACATTGGTGGTAAATATCCACCATGCAACTTAAATTTGAAATAAAATATTTATTGAAGTGCCATCAATATGACTTTTAGTATTCCTTCATTACTGATTTGCCTTTTGATCTGAATCATTAATTCTCTTGCTATAGAAGAAGTTTTACATAAAAAAATAATAAAAGGAAAGTTTTTGTTATGATTTGCAAAGCAATTTCTGGCATATATAATTATCAAGTGGTCCAAAGCAAGAATTTAAAATTAGAAGCATCTTACAATTAGTAGCTCCAATAAAAGATGTGCAATTATAAATCTTTGATCTGATTTGAAGAAATGATTGGCATTGGCAGTAACCCTCTCAGAGATTCAATTAAGGTTAAAAATAATAAAGTAAAACTTCTCTAAGAAAGTTATGTGAAGTGACTGTAAACATGGGTTAAACGCATATGAGTTTGTTAAACTCCAGGCAGGATCAGTTTTATTCTTACTATCGACAACCACAAAGTGTGTGTGGTCACTGTAAACTGTGGAGACAAAACAAAGGATCTGACACACCTGTTCAAATGAATGAAATGAAATGAAAATTCCTACATAGAAAAATAGAAAATTAGCAAAATAAGGTTGTTGGAATGAACCTGGCTGTTCTAGGCTCCTCTGGAACATCGACAAATAAATTATAATGCTGATTTCAGATAAATTAAATTTTTCAGGAATACCAGGAACATTATAATATGTGCTGACAAGGCTATCTGGAGCATAGCTTTTTCAGGAGCTGTTGTTATTATTTACGATTCTTGGATTAAGTTGAATTTGTTCATTTTTGGCCTTTGAAATTGCTTAAGAAAACATGCAGTTGACTTCTGCCACATTATGTTGTATCCATAAGAACATTCAAATTTTTTGCCATTGTGCTGAATCGATAATATCATTCAAATTTTTTGCCATTGTGCTGAATCGATAATATCATTCAAATTCTTATTTGAATGTTATTACTGGTTGTCACCATTGTGATAGTATTTATATAGGCAATACTTGGAGATTTTTCTAAATAGTTTTGTAGCAGTGTAATCAGCATCAGAACGGGCCTATAAACTATAACTTTATAGTGGTACAAACATGTCTTAATTATGCAATTTTAACATGTAGTACATAACTTAATCTAAAAGAGAATAGTTTGTACTAGTATTAAAAAGTGGGATTAGCGTATCATAATTCTTTTCAATCTCTTAGTTTAATGTGTTGTTTATAATTTAAATATAAAGTAAAGCGTCATTCAAACTACATCAGTAAATCAAATGACTACGTTAGTAGCGAGAGTGCTTTGGTTCGGGGAGAACTTCTGAAGACAGTGCTGTGATGAAACTGGATTTTATGTCATGTATGTTATTTGTGCTGTTGTTACTAAGCTACCTTTAGCAGGACATGATGCAGCCATAGGTGTGTTTGTTGCAAAGACCACGAGAAGGACAAGTGTGAACTCGCCATTCCTATGGGATTAATTGAGAGGGATCCATCAAGCATTCATCTGTGAACCCTATGTCACAGCGCATCAGACAGCACAAAGACATCCTTCTCAGTGAAGATCCTAGTCTCACAGGAAGCAGCTATAGCTAGAGACTCCATTTCCAGAGAAACAGTAAATATATTGAGCAAACAGGTCAGGTAGAATGTGTCTGTCTTGGGGGGGGGAAGAAAATGACGTAGAAGCAGCTATCACCTATTAAGGGCACAAAAGGCCATATTGTTGTGCACATTGGTACTAATGGTATTAAGAGTACTAGATCTGAGAATTTAATTAAAATGTACAGAGCAAACGTTGTGAGTTAGATTTGAAATTAAGAGTGTTGGCAGTTGGGCTCGGTCACAATAGATGTACATGATGAGAGCTTGATTATGGGCTCAAAGTAGCAGTAGTACTGTGGCTCCAGGGCGAACTGAAGGGGGTAGTTCTCCTACAAATCACTGCCTAATGAAATACTGCTTGTGCAGTCTTTGCAGACAAACCTTTCTGGAATAGTACATGATACAGCCAAGGAGAATGTCTTTGTGTGTGAACTGAAGGGGATAGTTCTCCTACAAATCACTGCCTAATGAAATACTGCTTGTGCAGTCTTTGCAGACAGACCTTTCTGGAATAGTACATGATACAGCCAAGGAGGATGTCTTTGTGTGTTCTGTACAGAGTGTGAAAAAATTAAGCACCAACTCAGGCATTTATGAGAGCTCGAAAAGTAGAGTATGCCCTCAAAGAAAATAAAATGTGGTCCATCAAGCTCTGAGATCCCAAACTCAATGCCAGAGCTCACACTTGTGTATTAAGCAACACAGTGGCAACTCCCAAGGCAGAATGTGCTGATTCCACAGGAGGGTACCTGCCCCCAGCTATTATTGGTGACTCTATTGCCAGGAAAACGGTAAATATATTGTGCAAAAAGGATAAGTGGAATAGGACTGGGACTTTCAGTCAAAAGTTGATGACGTTGTTGATCAGATATTATCTTTTAAGGGCACAAAAGATGATATTGTTGTACACATTACCACCAATGAGTATATGGTCTGCGGACATACTTAACAAGTACAGGGAAATGTTGAAAATGAGTCACGATTTAGGATTAAATTTGAAAACTTCTCCCCAGACACAATAGGAGGGAGTATATGATGAGAGCCTCATCAATCAATTGGGCCCTGTAAAGATTGTGCAAGGCTCGTGGGGTTTGAATTTTCTTCAGCGTGGTCTGTGCTTGTTAACAGCAGAGACTGCTTTTACAGGAATGGGATTCACTTAAATAGAAAGGATGAAAGAATATTTGCTGACACTATCAAGGCAGTGTTAGATGGGCTGGAAAGCTGCTAACTTGTCAGGATGCACAGACTAATAGATTAGCAATAGCCATGGGCAGAGGTGAAAGTGATTCATGCCTTGCTTTTGTTGGAAGCAGCAGCCTGGAAAGCAATATGCCAAGAATTTCGAGGCCTACTGTGAGTCATCATGGAACAAGTAAATATATGGACTGTGTTAAGGTAAGAAGAAGACCAGGTGCATGTATACTTGCATGTACACAAATGATAGGAGCATAGTAAATAAATTCGTTGAATTTGAAGTGCTGGTCAAGGCATCAAATGCAGACATTGTGTGGTGTCACTCAGATATAAGGGATGTGGAATTTGAATATGGGAAGTACAATGTGTACAGAAATGAAAGACAGCAGAGGAGGTGGGGGGAGGGATTATACTCTTAGTTAAGATGGAATAAAATCTAAAGCATTACATCCAGTTGATATAGATGGCCAGTGTAATGCTGAGTCAGTTGGCTGTGACATAAGTACTGGGAATGTAGAAATGAGGGCAGGAGGGTATTATAGGCCTAATAATATTGATGAATACAGTGAATAACTGTACAGGGAAATCGAGTGGGCTGGTAAATCAGAATGTCTTATAAAAGGGAATTTTGTCTTTTCATATATGGACTGGAACTTGGTCTCTCATACACTAGGAGGACTTTTGTAGATTTATTATATGACTGTTTTCTACAGCAGCATGTTAGAGAGGCAACCAGAGGGAGTAATACTTTAATCTGATTATCAGCAGTGATAATTCATGCATTAAAAATCTGCTATATAATATCGTAGATACACCATAGTTTACCCATAATTTTGAACTACTTATGTAGTGTAAAGGCATTGTTTTAATTATATCTCATATTGTGCGTGCTTCGTAATGAGATAGCTGGTATTGCAGTACTACGAATAAATAACACTTCTGTAGTAGAGAAGACTACTGTTGTTTATTTTCAGTGGATACCACCACCCAAATGATCGTTTCGAAGCTAGTTGGCTTCATCATCGGTGTGTGGGCAGGTACCCTTGCATCACAGTTGCAAAGTTATTTCCACAATATGAGAGATGCCAAATGGTGAATGAATAATAATGTATTAAAAGACAAAATGCACAAGGCACAATTTCTTGTGGGTTTAGATAATTAAATATATAATATTGGCGTAGATACACCATAGTTTACCCATAAATTTGAACTACAAAATAACAGTAGACTTCTCTACTAGAGAAGCATTATTTATTCGAAGTAGTGAAATACTAGCTATCTCATTGTGAAGGTACCCACAATAAGAGATACAATTAAAATGATGCCTTTACACTACAAACATAGTTCAGATATATGGGTAAATTATGATGTATCTACACCAATATTATATAGTTAATTACCTAAACCCATAAGAAATTATGCCTTCTGCATTTCGTCTTTTAATATATTATTATTTATTCACCATTTGGCATCTCTCATATTGAGGAAATAACTTTGCAACTATGATGGCATGTTGAATTACCTGGGTACCTGCCCACACAGATGGTGAAGCCAAATAGCTTTGAACATAGAATCTCAGTTGTTTACAGTCCTGAGAAATCTATATACACTTAGTAGCACAAGGCTTTTGATAAATGGAGAAATTTTGAAAAACATTAAAATTGATAGGAGAGTAAAGCAAGGATGTCAGCTTAGTCCTTTGTTATTTACGTTAGCACTGGAACCACTACTGGGAAGAATACACAGAACTGAGGCCTTTCAGGGGATACCGTTGCCAAAGCCGGCAGAGCAGTGTAAATGTATAGCATACGCGGATGATGTTACCACCGCTCTCAGTATGAGTTATGCGGTGGAAGAATTTATGTCACTCATTAGATCTTTCGGTAAGAAGTCGGGGTTAAACATAAAAGAAGATAAAACTAGGATCAAATTGTTAGGGGAATGGGTACATTGGCCTTTAGCACAACGAGAAGTGCAATCGAATAAATCGATTCAAATATTAGGAGTTCCGTTTAGTGAGAGTCCCATGCTACCTGTAGGAGGGCTCACCACTAAAATACAGGAAAGTTTAAAAGAATGGGAAGTGGGACAATTTTCTTTTGAGAACAAATCCAAATCCAATAAACCGTAATTCTTCCTATAATCTTATACATGGTGTTTATAACGGGAATCACAGCTAGGACAATGCGACGATTTTACATTTCAATTTTTATGGGGAGGAAAATGGCAAGAGATAGCACAGAAATTTTTATTTTTACCTTGGGGAGAGGGGAGAATAAGATTCAAAAAATTATTTTGAGGTGTAGCTGTAAGAGGCTGCTGGATGTGGCTAATGTGGTGTAATCTAACTATTTAGTAGCGGTACTGATAAAATATTTTATCGGATTTAATACAGCCTTAATTAAAGGCAGCAATTATCTAGGGCCAACCAAAAGCAGAGACAATTCCTATATATTATAAAAAAATTCATGATATGTGCACGCAGTTAAGGGAGAAAGATATAGATCCCTTTAAGGGTGGTTTAAAACAACTCTACTGGACACTGTTTAACTTAGAATATCCAGAAAAGCCAGATTTAGGAAACCATAATGCGCAGTTGTTGGTTTTTTTTTTTTTTTTTTTTTTTTAATCTAAAAATTGGCGTTAACTACCCATCGCGTATTGACTTTTCATGGAGGGTTGGTTACGGAAATATACCAGTGAATGATATCACATATAGATTTAGTCAGACAGGTAACAGATTATGCTATGTCTGCTTCTGTGCAAAGTTTTTACAGTTGGAAAAATGGTGTTTAGGGTCTAATAAGTTTCTGAAAAGGTGAGGAGAGCCACCTCTTCTGTGCAGTTTGGTTGGAGATGAGGTTCGTCTAAAATACTGGTTTTAGTTATTAAAAAAAAAAAAAGCACCTGGGTTTTTTTTGTTTATTACAAAATTCAGTTTTCTTGATAAAAATCTAGATCTCATAGGCTCTCATATTCTCATCAAAACAGTTCTGTTCAAAGTCTGAATTAAAATTTATCATGATATAGGTTTGAATTTTATAATTCATTTGTTTGGTTTAATGGATCTCGTCCAATGGTTTTTTCCTTCACATTAAATTCACAACTAGCTTCGAAATTGTCATCTGGGTGGTGGTGGTATCCACTGAAAATAAATAACAGTAGTCTTCTCTACTAGAGAAGCGTTATTTATTCAAAGTAGTGTAATACCAGCTATCTTGTTGTGAAGGCACCCACAATATGAGATACAATTAAAACGATGCGTTTACACTACACATATGTAGTTCAAATTTATGGGTAAACTATGGTATACAGTAATACCCCGACTTACGCTACCCCGACTTACGCGAACTCGGAGTTACGCGGTTCTTGATTTTGTCGTTTGGCAACGCTGCCGCCCACTATCTTCAAGGTCGTTTTTCATATGTTATCGATATACGGTGCGACGGCGGAGAATGAGAGCGAAAGAGGAACAAAATTCAACTTTGCTGCTTTTATGTTTTTTATATTAGTAAGGGGAAACACATTTCACCATAATAACATAAAAACCAACACAATTCCAGCTATCGGTATAATCGCAAATGCAATTAGATCGAGTTTACTACTAGTTTATAACAGATTTCACTAGCAGAAACGCAACTGGATTTTTATTGTTTTATGGTAGTAACCCCTAGAAATGTGAGGTGTTAATAGTGTATGTTAATAGTGCCTTTATGGTGTTGTTTATTCAGTTGCTACATGCCGCAGCTTTGTTTATGCGTATCAAGCGTGCCTCCTCGTTTTGTAATTGTGCTTTATTCCCTAAAAATGAGTAAAATACTTAATTAAAAGGTGTGAAAAGGAAGCGTCCTGGTGAAGACACTGCAGATTCAGAGAGAAAAAGAAAAGCAATTATCGATAAACAGAGGCGGACTGGGTCAAAAATTCTTACCCGGGAAAATTTATAGTGGCCTCATACTATGGTTTATGGCCAAAATCACACCGGCCCACCGGGGTTTCCCCGGTAAGGCTTTTGGCCAGTCCGCCTCTGTCGATAGAGAAAAAATATGAAATTGAAATGAAAGACCATGTGATATTGCACGTGCTACAGGCCTAAATGAAGCAACGGCGAAAAGCACATGACAATTGCAAACTTGACAGTTTGAAAATTGAAAAGGGCTCAATTGTAAAGGGCTTAAAAATTTTAGAAAACATAGACTCCAACGAAGAACGCGTTATAGCTACAAAGCAAGGAATAAAAAAATTATTAGCTTGCTACGAAGAAATTCTGCGTGAAAAAAAAGAAGGCGCTGTGTCGTCAGACGAATTTGTTAGATTTTATGAAGCCATCGACATCGAAATAACTTTTTAACGTAAGTCATTTGTTTTTTAATACATATTTTGTATTAATATGTATAAAGAACTGCAATTTTATTAATATTTTTCTTCTAAACTAGTGTTTTTGTTAGTCCTTGGTCCCAATTAAGTAAAATTTATATGTATTTATATGCAAAGTTGTACCCCGACTTACGCGAATTCGACTTACGCGATTTTCGTCGGACCCACCTATCGCGTAACTTCGGGGTATTACTGTATATACACCAATATTATATAGTTAATTACCTAAACCCATAAGAAATTATGCCTTGTGCATTTTGTCTTTTATTACATTCAAAATCTCCAAATAAATGAAACACTAGGTGGCAATAATCACAGTCTGTTGATGTGAGATTTACTTAAAGAAGTAACTACAGCAATACTTCACTTAGCACGGCTTAAAACAGCATGGGTTTCACTATAACATGGTTTTCAATTAAATTTAATTTGAAAATTTACTGTACATATTAAAACTCATCCAATAGCCTAGACATGGGTACATATATGCTGCGATGCCAACTCTGTGGTCTCATATATGCTGCACATATGCCAGTAGTCCCCTCAGGTGGCCAGTGGCAACAGTGTTCAGTATTCTTAATTCCATCCTGGCGAGACAACGTTGATAGCTTTTCATTTCACAATTGATTTTTTACCCCTTTAAATACGATCAAAAATATATCTGCATCTTGGTAGTAGTAGTAGTGGCACGTGATGCAAGAAAGCAAGTGTAGGAGCTTATGCAGCATCAGCCAAAAAAAAAAAAAAAAAAAAAAAATCACACCATTCCCTCCAAATGCCTGTCCAGTTCCTCCTTAAATTTATTTAACCTATCAACTTCCACAACGACAGATGGAAGTTTGTTCCAGCAATTAACCACCCGCTGGCTAAAGGCAAATTTCCGCACATCTATTCTACATCTGTCCTTTCTTAATTTGAACTTATGTCCCCGTAGGTTCGTAATCTGAACAAGTGGAAGGATCCCATCAGAATTCAGCGTGCTCAACCCATTCAAGGCCTTATAGACCTCAATCAGATCACCGCGCAGGTGCCTAGTCTCCAGCCACTGCAATTTGCAGAACTTATGCCTCTCTTGGTAAGAGGATCCCTTCATTCCCCTCACCAATCTTGTTGCTCTTCTCTGTGCACACTCAAGCAAATCTACATCCTTCCTAAAATGAGGCCTCCAGACCTGTACGCAGTACTCAAGGCGTGGCCTGACCATTGCCTTATACAGAGGGACAATCACCTCCTTTTCCCTGCTAGCAAAATTCCTATATATCATTGACAAAACCCCATGACCTGCCCTAGCAGCCTGTCTGCATTGCTCAGAAAACTTCATATCTGACTGCACAATTACTCCCAGGTCTTTTTCATTTTCTACCACCTTAAGTGTAGTACCACACAGTTGGTACGTTTCTCTGGGGTTACTTCTACCCATATGCAGTACTTTGCATTTGTCAAGGTTAAACTTCAGTTGCCACTTCTTAGCCAATGGTTAGAAATCATTGACAACATGTGTTATGTTTGGCAGCATATGTTTTGCCCCATTTGGCAAATGATTTCATTGGTTTTGAATCTCAAGTTCAGACAATTGCCAAAGACATTGTGAAGATTGGAAAAGACTTGGGATTCGAAACTTTGGACACTGCCAATGTACACAACTGCATTGACTCACATGCAAACAATTTAGATGATGCAATTCTCCCTGAAATTGATGAGAAAATTGCATATGAAGAAGAGAAAAACAATTCTGAAGTGGATAATACCACAGTGGCACCAAAAGAATTTTCAACAGAAGAATTGAAGAAAGTTTTTCGGGGCTTGACATGGCCTGCGAGGCAATTATGGATGTAGTATCCAGACACAGCAAATTTTATAAGATGAGATTCAATGCTACAAAGACTTGTATACCAAAAAAAAAAAAAGAGATGACGTCACCAAACTTCATTTTTGAAATATCCAAATAAACAATAAAGCTTTTTTCTCATCTCTTACCTTTTCATTAATAAAATTTTTGCAATATTTTTTATTTCAAATCCCTTTAACTGGCTACCAAGCACAAATTGTTTATAGATATATTATAATTTGTTTATAGACTGTTTCTCTGGTACGCATTCATTTCAAACCCATTATAATTATACCTCAATCAGCACAGTTTCACATAACACGGAACAGTTTTGGTACCAGTTATCAGTGCTATGCGGGGCATTGCTGTATTGTCAAGGGTAAAGGGAAGAGTTTTTACTTTTTTAAAAGTAAAATACAGTAGGACCAACTAATGATGTTACCAACAACAAATTCTAAATGGGAAGAATTCATGGAAATAAGTATAGATGCTAATAGATTTCAGATGAATGGATTAGATCTAAATGGATTTCAGAGAAGAAAAATGCAAGGAATGAATATAAATGTCAGGTGATACAGAAGTCTGTGGTAGATATAAATAGTCTATAATCAAGTCACAAAGGAGGTTAGGCAAGCTAAAGCAGATTATGAGAAATCTTTTGCAAAAAAAAACAGCAAAGACTTCTATATTTATCTAAATACCAGAAGAATGGGGAATGAACACATTGGTCCACTTGATATTATTATTATTATATGAAGTGGACCAATGTTCATCCCCCATTCTTCTGGTGTTTACATAAGTATAGAAGTCTTTGCTGTTTTTCTTTACAAAAGATTTCTCATCTGCTTGGTTCCCTTGATATTGTTAGTTCAACTGCTGATAATCCTGCACAGGTTTCTGACAAACTGAATAAACATTTTGCATCTACTTTCACATACCCCGTCACCACACAAAGAATTCTTTAGGAAAGTGGATGCCAGAAATTTATCAAACTCCAACAGGGAGATAAATTATTTTGTAATAAGTGAGAGGAAAATGTAAGAGAAATTGTTGAAATTAAACAAAAGAAAGACACATGGTGTGATGATGGGATCTATCCAATTATATTAAGGGAAGCAGCAAAGGAAGTAAGCAAGCCCCTAGCCATAATTATGAGAGCATTTGTGGATTCAGGAGAAATCCCTGTGGACTGGAGTTGTGCATGTATCCCCAATTCACAAAGGTGGAGAAGATCAACAGGTGACACAAATAATTACAGACCGATTAGTTTTAACTTCTGTTCCACAGAAAATAATGGAGTGACTTTAGCATTACTAGAGGCACATGATGCAAGAAAGCAAGCTTATGCAGCATCAGTCAAAAAAAAAAAAAAAAAAAAAAACCTTTCCCATTTCATCCCTCCATTCGTTCCAAATACCTGTCCATCCCAGCCTTAAATTTATTTAGGCTATCAACTTCCACAACAAAGGATGGAAGTCTATTCCACCAACCAACTACCCGCTGGCTAAAGGCAAACTTCCGCACATCTATCCTAGGCGCCTCCGTAGCCAGGTGGGAAGGAGCAGCAGCGCGTTGCACACGCTTCTTGATTAGACCAGGGTTCAAGCCCGTCACCACCAAATACGGAGGATGTGGAAAGGTCAGGGAATGACCACCGCATATTCCGGAGCAATATGGCCGTAGTTGCTAATGCTCCTAAAAACCAAACAACAACAGCATCTATCCTACATCTGTCTTTCCTCAATTTGAATTTATGCCCTCTCCGGTGATTATTCTGGGCAAGAGGAAGAATCCCATCAGCATTGAGCATGCTCAAACCACAGGTAGAGGTGAAAGTTATTCCTGCACTGCTCCTATTGTAATGAGCAGCAGCCTGGAGAGCAGGTTGCTGGAGATTTCAAGAGCTGCTGGTAGTCATCATGGAACAAGTAAATACATGGGCTATGTTAGGGTAACTAAGAGTAAGAACAAGTGCATGTATACTTGCATGTACACCAATGTTATTATTATTTTTTTTGTTAACAGCTACAAAACAGCAATCAAACATGCCTGAGGGTGCAGCTACAAAGCATTATTACACAGCTTCAAAGCTGAAGCTTGGAGTATACATTTCCAAAGTAAAGAGAGAAGTAAATGTACATAAGAAGACTAATGAATTGAAATGTACAGATAAAATAAAACTAAATAAATAAAAGTAGGACTCATCCATCCTATTTAAGTGAACAGGTAGAAGTAAGGCAGAGCACTGGTATTTCTTCACACACACACACACACACTCTTTCAGAGTCTTAGAACTTTCAAGAAGAGTCCATTTTAAGTCAGGTAACGGATGAGGTTAACAATTTCTGTTGCCTCTTGAAATGTCCTGGGGTGTCAAATATCTCCACATTTGCTTTGTTCATTGATCTTGCAGTCATGTTGTAGAGTAGCCAGGTGGGAAGGAGCAGCAGTGCGTAGCACACGCTTCTTGATTAGACCAGGATTCGAGCCCGTCACCACCAAATACGGAGAATGCGAAAAGGTCAAGGAAATGACCACCGCATATTCCCGGAGCAATATAGTCTTAGTTGCTAATGCTCCTAAAAACCCAATAACAAACAAACAAACATCCTGTTGTAGAAGTTGTAGTAACAAACAAACAGGGTAGGAAGGGAGGAGAGGTTATGCTGTCAGTTAAGAAACACAAAATCTCAGGAAGTGTGTACAGTGCAATGTTGAGTCAGTTTGGTGTGACATAAGCACTGGGAAAGGGAAATTGAGAGTAGGAGTGTGTTATAGGCCTAATGACTGATGAGTACAATGAACAATTGTACAGAGAAATAGAGTGGATCTGTAAATCAGAATGTCTTGTAATGGGGGATTTTAACTTTCCTGATATTGACTGGAGCTTGTGGGTTGGTCACTCGCAAACTAGAAAGACTTTTGTAAATTTTATTGGAGGGTTGTTTTCTACAGCAACATGTTCGAGGGGAATCCAGAGAGAGAGAGCAGTACTCTTGATCTCATTATCAGCAGTGATTATTCATGCGTTAAGAATTTGTTATATAATATTGGTGTAGATACACATAGACAACTCTTAAACAGAAAAACTACAATAGTATTGTAAAGGGCATCATTTCATCTGTCTCTCATATTGTGTTCATCCTTCACAACCAGTTACCATGTATTACACTACCTCAAATAAGTAACACTTCACTAATAGAGATGACTATTGTTACTTATTCTCAGTGGGCACCTCCACCCAGATGGCACCATTTCAAGGCTTGATGGCCTTTCAGCGGTGGGGGACAGGTATCCTGGTATTGCACATGACAACCGAGTTGTGAAGAGAATCCCACAATATGTGCCAAAAGGTGTATGTGATAATGTTTAAGTAAGACTAAATGCAACTAGGCATAATATTTTAAGAGTTATAATTATCTATATGGGTTGTCATGTCTGCAATACCAGGGTACCTGCCCACCCACCGATGAAAGGCCAAAAAGCCTTAAAACGGTGCTATCTGGGTGGTGGTGCCCACTGAGAATAAGTAACAATAGTCTTCTCTATTAGTGAAGCTTTACTTATTCGAGGTAGTGCAATACATGATAACTCAAGAAGAATGAGCACAATGTGAGATATAGGTGAAATAATGCCCTTTACACTACTATCGTAGTTTTTTGTTTGAGTTGTCTATGGTATATCTACACCAATATTATATAGATAATTATAACTCTTAAAATATTATGACAAGTTGCATTTAGTCTTACTTAAACATTATCATTTACACCTTTTGACATCTCTCGTATTGTGGGATTATCTTCACAGCTGGGTTATCGTGTCTGCAATACCAATTGAAGTTAAACATAAAAAAGGCATCTCGAGAAGATGGAATCTATCCAGTTATATTGAAGGAGGTAGCGAGGGAAGTTAGCAAACCCTTAGCCATAATTATGACAGCATCCTTAGACTGGAGATACGCAAATGTATCCCCAATTCACAAAGGAGGTTCGAAGGGTTACAAAATAATTATAGACCTATTAGTTTAACTTACATTCCGGGGAAAATGATGGAGTCACTGGTTAAGGAAGTAATGCAAGACTGCTTAGATGAGACTGCATTAATAGTTCAGACACAGTATGGGTTTGTTAAGGGGAAGTCTTGTCTGACCAATTTGATTGGATACTACGATGTGGTCACAAAGGAACTGGATGCAAAAAATTATTTTGTTATATACTTGTATTTCAGGAAAGCTTTTGATACTGTTGCACATTGAAGACTGCTTTACAAACTGGAGCAGTAGGGCATTAAGGGCAAGTTGCTGCAGGTGCCTCTGTAGCCAGGTGGGCAGGAGCAGCAGTGCATATCACACGCTTCTTGATTAGACTGGGGTTCGAGCCCATGACCACCAAATACAGAGGATGCGGAAAGGTCAGGGAATGACCACCGCATATCCCTGGAGCAATATGGCCTTAGTTGCCAATGCTCCAAAAAACCAAATAACAAAACAAAAACAAAAACAATAAAAGCATGTTGCTGCAATGGATACAGGAATGGTTGAGTGGGAGACGGCAGAGAGTAGTAATAAATGAACGCTGCTCTACATGGACTAATGTTATTAGTGGAGTTAAGCAGGATTCAGTACTGGACCCATTGTTGTTTTGTGTATTTATCAATGATATCGATGAAGTTATATCAGGCTTAATGTCCAAGTTTGCAGATGATACAAAGATTGGCAGGATTGTTAATGACAGTAAAGACAGTATGCTACTGCAACAGGATCTAGAAAAGTTAGGCAGGTGGGCTGAGAAGTGGCAAATAAAGTTTAACATTGACAAGTTATATGGGTAGCAGTAACCCAAGAGAAACGTACCAACTGTGTCGTACTACACTCAGGGAGGAGGAAAATGAAAACGGCCTGGGAGTAATTGTGCAATCAGATATGAAGTTCTCTGAGCAGTGCAGACGGGCTGCCAGAGCAGGTCATGGAGTTTTGTCAATGATATATAAAATTTTGCTAGCGGAGACAAGGAGATAATTATCCCCTTGTATAAGGCAATGGTCAGGCCACACCTTGAGTACTGCGTACAGGTCTGGGGGCCTCATTTTAGGAAGGATGTAAAGTTACTAGAACAAGTACAGAGAAGGGCAACAAGATTGGTGAGAAGAACAAAGGGGTACTTTTGCCAAGAGAAGCTTTAGTTCTGCACATTGCAGCATCTAGAGACTAGGCACCTGCAAGGTGATCTAAATGAGGTGTATAAGGCGTTGAATGGTTTAAGCAGGCTCAATGCTGATGGGATTAAGATTAAGAACCTGGGGGGGGGGAAATAGATTCAAATTGAGGAAAGACAGTTGTAGAATAGATGTGCGGAAGTTTGCCTTCAGTCAGCTGGTAGTTGATTGCTGGAACAGACTTCCATCTGTTGTTGTGAAAGTTGATAGCTTAAATAAATTTAAACCTCAACTAGAGAAACATGTGGAGTGAACGGATGGGTGAAATGGGAAAGGTTTTTTTTTTTTTTTTTTGGCTAATGCTATTTAAGCTTGCTTTTTTGCATCATATGCCTCAACTAATGCTAATATTTGACCTTTTTCATACATCCTAATAATTTTAATTTTCTAATCCTGATCGATCGATCACTTTCCTTTTCTTTGTAGATTTGCTAGTACTGCTGTCACTTATTTTCCTAGTTGGCACCATGATAACGGTCAAAATGAAATTTTCTGTAAATAATTTCACAGAATTAAGGAAACACACTATTATCACCCCACACAAGCTCACATGCTCACATTTTACTAAAGCACATTTCTGGAGGTCACTACCATAAAACAATAAAAAGAATTGGCAGATTCAGGTTTATTGGGCTTTTCTGTTAATGCAATCTATTATAAACGGGTAGTAAACTCGATCTAATTACATTTGCAGTGATAACGATAGCTAGAATTTTGCGGATTTTTACGTTATTAAGATGAAATGTATATCCCCTTCACTGAAATCTTCAGTCATATAAAAAACATGAATAAATTTACAGAATCTTCTCTTTGTTCCTATTTTTTATGCTTCTTGAACTTGTTACTCCGTATCTCACTTGTGCCGTGTTTGTCATTATTGATTGCTTTCTTTCTTTCTTTCTTTTTTTTTTTTTTTTTACTGTTTTAAATTTTACAATCCTAAAAGAAAAAATAGAGTAAAAAAAATTTACGTAAGTCCAAAGTTACATTACTTGTGGACCTAATGTATATGTTAATGACCACGTGATGAATGGAAATCCTAGCCATACTATTGCTGATGACAGGTACACTAAATTTCGCTTTCCTGTACAACAGACCCTGCACAAACAGCTACATCTTGAATATTCATTGATACTTCCTTAAATTTTAAAATCCAGGTAATTCTTTGGTGTAGAAAAGATAACTTTATTAACTTTCATCCTTCTGAAACTTGATCATGTCTAATTTTTTACAAAAAAAAGTGTGCTGCTCCAGTGCTCATTTTTGTTTACAGATTTCTAGGCAGTAACACATCTTTACTGGAAACAACTGAGTAAAAGATATGGCAAAAATTATAAACATAAGCATCTTCTGATGTTGCAGTTACAGGCCTGTTTTCTCTAAATTAATGCAGATACCAAAGTTTGCATTGAAGATACAAACTCAGCAGCAGTGCGTAGCACACGCTTCTTGATTGGACCGGGGTTCGAGCCCGTCACCACCAAATACGGAAGATGCGGAAAGGTCAGGGAATGACCACCGCATATCCCGGAGCAATATGGCCTTAGTTGCTAATGCTCCTAAAACACCAAATAACATAACAACAACGAACATACAAACTCAGCAATCTGATTGAACAGAATTTTATTGATTTAGAATTTTGGAAAAAATAAAAGAAAACAATGCAACCTTGATATGGGTGTTGGGGAACAACTTTAATATCTACATTGTAAGCTACCCATGCTATAACCAAGAATAATATTTAACCAGTCTGTTTTATATACAGGGTGTTTCAGTTAAACGTTTCAGAACTTCTAAGAGGGGTAGGGTACATCCTGACAACTCGAAATCATATAGCAATGTGGGGTCGGAAATGCTTTCCTGAAGCGGTGTTGTACACAGAAGCACCATAAAGAAAAGAGACCGTAAGTGAGAAATCGTTTCAAGCGTTTAGGGCATAAGCCTCAAGCTATGAAGGAGTCTAGACTATGTATAAATATAGTGCAAATGCATCAGGAATACATAGCTATATCTGAATAAATCAGATTATTAATAAAACGGCATCGTTTTAAGTTATATCTCATATTGTGAATACCTTCACAACGAGTTGCCATGATATTGCACTACTTCGAATAAGTAACGCTTCACCTAAGGAGAAGACTAATGTTACTTATTCTCAGATGGATACCACCACCCAGACGGCACCGTTTCAGGGCTATTTGGCCCTTCTTCGGTGGGTGGGTAGGTACCCGAGTGATGCAATGATGGCAAAACAGTTATGAAGTATAACTCCACAATATGAGAGATGCCTGATGGTGTATCATATATTTAGACTCAAGCGTTTAGGGCATAAGCCTCAAGCTATGAAGGAGTCTAGACTATGTATAAATATAGTGCAAATGCATCAGGAATACATAGCTATATCTGAATAAATCAGATTATTAATAAAACGGCATCGTTTTAAGTTATATCTCATATTGTGAATACCTTCACAACGAGTTGCCATGATATTGCACGAAGAAGGGCCAAATAGCCCTGAAACGGTGCCGTCTGGGTGGTGGTATCCATCTGAGAATAAGTAACATTAGTCTTCTCCTTAGGTGAAGCGTTACTTATTCGAAGTAGTGCAATATCATGGCAACTCGTTGTGAAGGTATTCACAATATGAGATATAACTTAAAACGATGCCGTTTTATTAATAATCTGATTTATTCAGATATAGCTATGTATTCCTGATGCATTTGCACTATATTTATACATAGTCTAGACTCCTTCATAGCTTGAGGCTTATGCCCTAAACGCTTGAGTCTAAATATATGATACACCATCAGGCATCTCTCATATTGTGGAGTTATACTTCATAACTGTTTTGCCATCATTGCATCACTCGGGTACCTACCCACCCACCGAAGAAGGGCCAAATAGCCCTGAAATGGTGCCGTCTGGGTGGTGGTATCCATCTGAGAATAAGTAACATTAGTCTTCTCCTTAGGTGAAGCGTTACTTATTCGAAGTAGTGCAATATCATGGCAACTCGTTGTGAAGGTATTCACAATATGAGATATAACTTAAAACGATGCCGTTTTATTAATAATCTGATTTATTCAGATATAGCTATGTATTCCTGATGCATTTGCACTATATTTATACATAGTGAGAAATCGTTTTAATAATACATGAAAAGAAGCAAAAGGTACATGGATTAAAGTAAGTGTTCGAAGTTTCTTCCACGGGCTACAATGCACGCCTCACATCTCCGACGCATGGACATCCGAACATTCTGGAATATTCCAGGCGAATTTCGAATTTCTTCGGCAGCTACTGCGATTCTTGCAACCAGCTCCTCAGCATTGTCAACAGGGGTGTCATAAACTAGCGATTTCATATGACCCCAGAAATAAAAATCAAGACATGATAGGTCGGGTGACCGAGCAGGCCAACGCACGGGACCACCACGTCCGATCCACTGTTGACCAAATGTGACATCCAGGTAGTTACGAACATCTCCGCTATAATGGGCAGGGGCTCCATCGTGTTGGAACCACATTGTCTGTTGCGTCGATGCAGAAATCTGTTCATCTCTCAAAAGTTGTGTTAATACTTGCTGCAGAAAGATCAAGTAGATAGGTCCGGTTAGACGACACGGTAACAGGTAAGGTCCGATGAGGTGATCTCCCATAATACCGGCCCATACATTGACCGAAAATCGAATCTGTGCTGCACGACGTCGCACGATGACTTCTGTGTACAACACCGCTTCAGGAAAGCATTTCCGACCCCACATTGCTATATGATTTCGAGTTGTCAGGATGTACCCTACCCCTCTTAGAAGTTCTGAAACGTTTAACTGAAACACCCTGTATATATACACACCAGGTGGTTATAAAATAAGTTTCCCTATTCGGGAGACCCTAGTGTCAAAACTGTTAGATTTAGCACTGTGAGAATTGGTGGGTATGTCATTTAGGGTATGAGGAAGTGATTTGTAGAAGAAAAAAAATTTGTTCAAATTTCCGCCACAGGGGAAAAACGGCACTGCACATATGTAAACGTCATTTACTTCAAGACATACTGCTTACGCAAATGACATCCTATTAGATAAAAGCAGAAAGGCCAATGCCACTGTCAATAACCATTATGGCTCTTACAAAAAAAGGAACGTGCTCTTTTAGTAAAACTGTTCTACCAGAATAATAGTAATGCTAATGCAGCACTACGTGAATATTGGAAACTTAAAGGTTTGTGTAAAGGACCTTTGAAGTCAGTGGTGCTTCAAAAACTAATAAAGAAATTTGAAGCGACTGGCGAGTTAGGTGTAATTCCAGTTGGGGGATGACCACGTATCAGAATGGAGGTAGTGGATGAAGTGGCAGTTGCAATGGCCTCCACGTCAGAATGCGAAACACTACCAGTCATTAGTGCCAGAGGTGTGTCAAGAGACTTGAACCTTCCTTGGTCTACTGTACATAAAGTGCTTTGAATAATTTTACGCTGGTTCCTGTAGAAGATTCACGTAGTTCAAGAACTAGTAGAGGGCGCCTCCTTGGCCAGGTGGGAAGGAGCAGCAGTGCGTAGCACACGCTTCTTGATTAGACCGGGGTTCGAGCCCATCACCACCAAATACGGAGGATGCGGAAAGGTCAGGGAATAATCACCGCATATTGCCGGAGCAATATGGCCTTAGTTGCTAATGCTCCTAAAAACCAAATAACAACAAGAACTAGTCTTGTGATCAGTAACAATGAATAGACTTTGCTCTACAATTTCTAGCTCGTATGGAACTTGACAATACGTGGGCTCAAATTATCTTGTGGTCTGATGAGGCACATTTCAGTCTTCATAGGGCTGTAAATGCACAAACTGCCGAATATGGGGAACTTCTCGTAGCCATACTTTTGCTGATGACAGGTACACTAAATTTCACTTTCCTGTACAATAGACCCTGCACAAACATCTTGAATATCCATGCTGTGCATGAAAGACCACTACAAAGTCCATGTGTTACAGCAGAGTTTATAATCGGACCATTTTTCTTTGAGGAGTCTACACCTCATGGCCCCGTAAGGTGTATGGTAACTAGTGCATGGTACTATGCTCTTCTAAGAGATTACATTATTCCCGCTCTGCAAGAAAGGCAATGCTTGGAGACTGTAGTGTTCGTGCAAGATGTGCCCATCCCCTTTGGTCGACAAGTGAAGGAACTGCTCCATCAACATTCGGAAATCATTTCTAGAGACTTTCCACAGTTCTGGCCAGCCCGATCACAGATCTCAATCCCTGTGATTTCTGGCTATGGGGATACCTGAAAGACAGAGTATACCGTGGCAGCATACAGATGCTTGTTGATTTGAAAGCAAGCATTAAACAGCATGTAGCCAACATCCCCAATGAGATGCTACATGAAACTGTTGCACACAATCCTCCATTTTCAGAATGTCATCTCAAGTGAAGCAAAGCACACAGAACAATATCTGTAGATTTCTAAGTTCTGATATTAAAATCTAATCCTAAGTTAAGCATTCCATCTCATGTTTACAGTGCCAATTTCTCTCCTGGTGGCAGAAATTTTAACTAATTTTTTTCTTCTACAAATTGCTTCCTCATACCCTAAATGGCATACCCACCGATTTTCACAGCACTATCTCTAACCATTTTGACACTAGGGTCTCCCGAATAAGGAAACTTATTTTATAACCACCCGGTATATACACCAATGAGCCAAAACGGCTCATACCCAGTGAGGCATGGACGCTACAAGATTTCTAAATGTGTCTTGTGGTATCTGGTACCAACACGTAACCAGCAGATCCTTTAACTCCTGTAAGGTCCATGGTTGAAACACCACAGATCGTAATTGCTGTTCCAACACAAACCACAGATGCTCGATGGGATTGATGCCTGAGGAATTTGGAGGCTAAGGCAATGCCTGGAAGTCTTCCTCATGTTCCGCGAACCAGTCTCGAACAATCTAGGCAGTGTAGCATGGCACATTATCCTGCTGAAAGACGGCACCGCCAGAGGGGAAGACTGTTGCCATGAAAGGGTGTACAGGGGATCCTCATTATCCGAGAATAATTGGTTCCAGAATATTCCACTTAAAATGGGGACCAATTTTCGTAAAGTTTACTATTTAAATAAAACTAAATGCAACTAGGCATAATATTTTAATTAAGAGTTTAGGATTCTATATCTATATAATATCGGTGTAGGTACTCCATAGACAACTCTTGAAGAAAAACTATGATAGTAGTGTGAAAGCATCATTTCATCTGTATATCATATTGTGCTCATCCTTCACAGCGAATGCCCATGTATTGCACTATCTCGAATAAGCAACGCTTCACTAATAGAGAAGACTATTGTTGCTTATTCTCGGTGGATGCCATTACCCAGACGGCACCGTTTCAAAGCTAATTGGTTTTTCATTGGTTGGTGGGCAGGTACCCTGGTATTGCAAATGAAGCATTACTTATTCGAGGTAGTGCAATACATGGGCAACTCGTGGAGGATGAGTAGATATGGTGTATCTACACCGATATTATATAGTAATGTTTATTATGTACTTGTGCATAGTCAAAAATGGACGAAGGAACTGAAAAATGGGAAAATTATCTTATTAGACATTTTTTAGTATAATATGTTACATAACATAAGGTTAAGTAAAGTAGTAAAGGATAGCGAATGCTTAGAAAGCGGTACTCACCTTGAATTAATCTGCGATGGCTTACTTAAGCAGCGTGGTTAATATTTAGGTTGAATTGTTAAGTTGAATAAAATTAAAAGGGGGAAGTAGGTAAATGTTGACTGAGTTAAAATAGGCGCAAGGAAACAGAAGCGTACACATCCAATCCTTGGTTGTCATTGAAGTAAAGAAGCAAAAGAATAATTGAAAACTAAATAGGTGAATACGGTGAAGCCAATAGTTGTTAAGAGGACTTTCGTTGATTAAAACGTCTTCAGTTGGCAATGTGTGGAGAGTGAACGCGCATGGTATTTAAGAAATAAATTATACTCTCGTGATGCCTTTTTTGACATGTGGGAACTTTAATCGGAAGAGGTTCCAAATTGGAGAAAGATTGAAGGGGAGTTTGGAATTTAGAATTTTAAGATTTGAGTGGTGCCGGTACCATTCAATAGCTAGGGCTTCATATTGAAGTATTCTGTAGCTGGATTTTAGTTTAATGATGGCAGAGTCAATGAGGGGGGGGGGTGGTTGTGGGTCTGGGCATGAATTGTAAGTTCTGTAACAGATTGGTTAGACATGAGACTGGAAATGATAGTATGCACAGGTGTTTGATGTTTTTGATGAGCCAAATTTGGTAGTGGTACTTCCGATGTAACATGTATTACAGTTTGGTTGACAATTAATGAGGTATATTATATTATTGAGGTCGTTTGTAGAATATTTGTGTGTCTTTATAGGAGCTGAAGAAGGATCCTAATTTGTTGTGGGTGGAAAAAACAAGGGAGATATCGGTGTCGTTAAATAGACAGCGGAACTGTCCTACGAGTTCATTGTGATAAGGAGGACTATGCGGATGTTTGTTTTATTGTTGTCTTTGGTTGGATTGTTAAGTTTAATTTTATTTTTAGCGATGGAGATTGTGTTTAAAATAAGTTAGTGGGGGTAACCTCTGGATATAAATTTGTCAGTGAGATATTGGATTTGGTTGTAAAGGTTGGTTGGTGAGGAGCTGTACTTTAGTGCATTGTGAATTTGATTATATAAAACTGCTTTTTTAGTGTTTAGGGGGGGGGGGTGATGAGAGGCAAAATGTAGGTATTTACCGGTGTTTGTATTTTTCCTGAAAATTTCCGTATTTAATTTTGTGCCTGTTATATAGATAGCGAGATTGAGGAAATTTATCTGATTGTTTTGTCCAATTTAAAGGGTGAATTTAAGTCTGTCGTGTATACAGTTGAGTTTTACGAAGAGGTTATCAATGATGGATCTGTTGCTTATTACAAGAATGTCGTCAGCATAGTGCATGTATAGTTTTAGTTCAGGGGGAAAGGGGTGTAAAATTTGGCTCTCAATGGCAGCTAGGTAAATTTCGGACAATGGGGCCAAAATGCCTAGGCCCATCGGTAAGCCAAATATTTGTTGAAAAATTTTTTTGTTAAATCTAAAATAAGTCATTAAACTTTCTAAATTTCACGCTTACCCGGGACTCGAACAAAATACAATTTAGCATCTATCGAAAACCCACAAACACCGGCATGCTTCTACATTATAATAGCTACCACCCGTTCACCTACAAAAGATCGATTATCTTTAATCAATTTCTAAATGCCTATAAATATTCAACGACGGATTCTGCTTTAGACTCAGAAATACAAATATTAACTAGCAGATTCTTGAACAGGGGTTATCCCATTAACACAATAAATCGAATTAGGGTACAAGCTAAGGATAAGATACAAAATACTGCACCAATCAACAATAGTAATATCAAAAAATACTTTATTTCTGTCCCATATGTTGAACAGTGGCACAAACAGCTTAACAGATTCTTTAAAGATACCGAATTTAAAATTATAGCTAGGCCTATACGGAAGTTACACACTATACTGAACAATCGCTCGGTTCTTTCGGCGTTCGCAACACAAATTAATGATCTAGTATACAACATTTCTTGCGGTGATTGCGACTCGTCTTATCAGGGTTCGACGAGGTTTTCTCTTAATATCCGTGTAAATCAACACGAAGCCTCAGTTCGTGCTTCTCGTTCAGCAGCGTCAGAATTAGCCTTTCATGCCATTAACGAAAAACATACTTTTTTATTTAACGAGGCCAAAATACTTAACGTTCAACGTAATTATACGCGACTATTAATTGCAGAAACCGTTGAAATTAAATTACACGAGAATTCTGTTAATGTTCGGCGGCCATATTTGATCTCCGATGCGTGGACCTTTACGCGCATGCGCGAAGACACAATCACTATTTAAGTTGCAGGTTTAGCCGGATTTGGTAATTTTCATTCCTGTGATCACGACAGTCGGTCGAAAAGCATTGTCAGCTTCAGGAAGGAAAATCGTTTTGAATATTTTTGTTAGATTCTTTTAATTGCGTTTATTTGAATTTTAATTGTTTTGAATTGTGTTAAATTGATTATTTAATTATTTATATTTTACTTTAATTATTTATATTTTACTTTAATGTACCGGTAAGTTGTCGATTTTTTCGTTTTTTCCGTTTTAATTTCTGGAGGGTATCATACGGAAGTGTTCCACGTACTATATTGAGGTTAACTCCTCTTATTAATTTACTAATATTATTATCAACGTAGAACATATTGAGTATTTCAGCTCTGATTCATACTATCTAATTAATTTTCAAACTCTTATTGACGATTTCATTCACTTCCTGTCTCTCCAGTAGTATACAATCGATACACACAATTATGGGAGATTTTTTGAATGGCTTGGTACAAAATTACATTAAATTTACACTAAGGTACTCGGCCCAAAGTTACCATATTTCTTTCCTAAAATATTGCCTTCAAAACAACATCGTTCCGAAATTTGCCAGGGTGAATTTAAATCAAAAAATTTCAGGCATAAAACAACTATCACTGGCGACATCACGTAATATTGTTAAGCTTGCCTTAAAATCTCGATATTCGGATAAACAAAAATACCTTTCCCAGGTTAGGAAGCTTCGCGATAAATTAAAAAATTATCTACATCCGAACGATTGGTCTGTATTGAAGACCTCCATAGATTCGCGACGGGAAGCACAAGCCTCAGAAATAAAAAACAGACACGTTAATAAGTTGCAAACATTATCGAATAGTTCAAGACACGTTCATGCGAATTCTAACACATTGTCGCGAGCTTGCGACCAAGTTCACACGAGTTGGGTGACATCCCCCCCACAGACACATAACGCACTACCACAGAATATGTCGGCTAGTTCACGAACACCCCCTCACCCAGTATCCAACGAACCGACATATCAACAGGTTACAAATCTTTCCTCGTGTACACTATCGCAGGACCAGATTTCACTTTTATCCAAAGGATTAAATTATAATTTACCACCTCCAAAGCTGCCAAAAAAACAATGCGTAATTGATATTGAATTTGGACTTCGTAGTGTTCCACAAAAAGATGTATTTATTCAACAAGTTAACCAAGTAGTGAATAACATAAAAGAAACGCGACTTCCTAAATTGAATACACATGACAGTTCAGCTTTACGGGAACTTCGAGAAAATAAGGACATTATTATACAGAGGGCAGATAAAGGAGATACAGTGGTAATACTAGATAAACATGATTATATTAATAAGTTAGATTCAGTTGTATCTGATACCTCCACTTATTGTGAAGTGGACCCGACTCTGTTTACCAATTTGGTAAATCAATACAATAAAACGTTAACCACATATCGTAAAAACGACTACATTACTATGGTTCAGTTGAAGGAATTGAAGTCCAGAACATACAATATTCCTGCACTTTTTGGTCAGGTAAAATTACACAAGCCTGGATTTCCGATTCGACCTATTGTTTCCTACAGGAACTCGGCATTTTCAGCCTTAGCCACACATGTATATAACATTATAAAACCTTTTAGACAGGTTATACAATTTGGAATTAAGAATTACGATACATTATTTAATAATCTTAAAGACTGTAGACTCGGCGACAATGACAATTTATTCTCATTAGATGTTACCTCATTATATACGAATGTAAACGTTGAATACACATTAGATATTATTTGGGATATGTTAAATAAAAACTCGACACCGATTAATTATACGAAGCTGCCTATAAAGGAGATTTTTCACTTAATTAAACTATTAGTTGAGGCTAACTACATCACCTTTCGAGACAAGGTGTACAAACAAATTTTTGGATTACCAATGGGTTTGAGCCTGAGTGGCTTAATGTCAGAGATCTATCTCTCAACGATTGAGCAGATACATTTGACACCTTTTCGTCCCCGTATCACATACTATGGGAGGTATTTAGACGATGTTCTAGTTATTACCGATAGTAGTACTATCCAAGACATCTTACATTCGTTCAATAATATTCATTCTAGACTCAAATTTACATTGGAAAGGGAAGATACGGATACTAAGTCATTAAACTTTCTAAATTTCACGCTTACCCGGGACTCGAACAAAATACAATTTAGCATCTATCGAAAACCCACAAACACCGGCATGCTTCTACATTATAATAGCTACCACCCGTTCACCTACAAAAGATCGATTATCTTTAATCAATTTCTAAATGCCTATAAATATTCAACGACGGATTCTGCTTTAGACTCAGAAATACAAATATTAACTAGCAGATTCTTGAACAGGGGTTATCCCATTAACACAATAAATCGAATTAGGGTACAAGCTAAGGATAAGATACAAAATACTGCACCAATCAACAATAGTAATATCGAAAAATACTTTATTTCTGTCCCATATGTTGAACAGTGGCACAAACAGCTTAACAGATTCTTTAAAGATACCGAATTTAAAATTATAGCTAGGCCTATACGGAAGTTACACACTATACTGAACAATCGCTCGGTTCTTTCGGCGTTCGCAACACAAATTAATGATCTAGTATACAACATTTCTTGCGGTGATTGCGACTCGTCTTATCAGGGTTCGACGAGGTTTTCTCTTAATATCCGTGTAAATCAACACGAAGCCTCAGTTCGTGCTTCTCGTTCAGCAGCGTCAGAATTAGCCTTTCATGCCATTAACGAAAAACATACTTTTTTATTTAACGAGGCCAAAATACTTAACGTTCAACGTAATTATACGCGACTATTAATTGCAGAAACCATTGAAATTAAATTACACGAGAATTCTGTTAATGTTCGGCGGCCATATTTGATCTCCGATGCGTGGACCTTTACGCGCATGCGCGAAGACACATAATCACTATTTAAGTTGCAGGTTTAGCCGGATTCGGTAATTTTCATTCCTGTGATCACGACAGTCGGTCGAAAAGCATTGTCAGCTTCAGGAAGGAAAATCGTTTTGAATATTTTCGTTAGATTCTTTTAATTGCGTTATTTGAATTTTAATTGTTTTGAATTGTGTTAAATTGATTATTTAATTATTTATATTTTACTTTAATTATTTATATTTTACTTTAATGTACTGGTAAGTTGTCGATTTTTTCGTTTTTTCCGTTTTAATTTCTGGAGGGTATCATACGGAAGTGTTCCACGTACTATATTGAGGTTAACTCCTCTTATTAATTTACTAATATTATTATCAACGTAGAACATATTGAGTATTTCAGCTCTGATTCATACTATCTAGTTAAATCTAAAATATCTTGCCTCTAATAGAAGGGTGGTGAGCTCAAGAACATGGTCTATAGAAAGGGAGGTTAAGTAAAGTTTATTGAAGTTACACTATATTTCAGTTGTACGAATAAAGAATGAATCCAGAGCTGTTTGTGTTTTATTTATTTATTTTTTTATTATTATTATTTTTTTTGTTTTTTTTGCCGTATTTTTTTCAGATGAAATTGTGTTGTAGCATTTAGTTATGTCTTTAACTTCGCGCTTAACTTTTGTTACACGATCATGAAGATTGTTCTTGCAAAAAATATTCAAGTGCTTGGTCAATTTTCTCAAGAGAAAAACTTTAATTTTCAAATCCTCATAACTGCGGGGACTTGAATAATGAATACTCGGATACCGGAGACTCCCTCCCCTGTACATAATTTCAGAAGTAAGAATAAATAAAGTTACTTATGTTAGACTATTTATTACCCCCCACCCCAAAAATGGTGAATAAAGGCACTTGCTGTTTAGGGTTTTTGTATACACCCACCAGACAATTAATTTAAATGTATTAGTATTGTGTTTTCTTTAGTTTTTCTCCAATTTTGGTCCTTTTAAAGTATGAAATGGGTTTCCAGGAATGGAAATTCCATTTGTAACAATGCACCCATGAGAAATAAGGGTTTTACTTATGTTGGCACTCTCCAGAAATTGAGAAAGCCATTGAAAGTCAAACCAAACATCATGATTAAGAGTATGTGGTTGATAATACAGTAAAGATTTAAATTAATATCTAAATGTTCACTGCTTAATATTAATGTTTATTCTTCTAAAATGTTGAAGTCTTCTAGATTTTAATGATGGAGTGAAAGAAAAGAGTTTGTTTTATGTTAGCTTGTGCACACAGGTGCACACACATATACATGAGATACATATTGATTTCTGTAAAAAAATTTCATTTGATTTCTTCCAAGCTTTTAGAAACTTTTCTCCATTCCATTGTGTATGATGCAGATGAAGAATATTGCAATGGCTTCCACCCTCTTTGCATTGCAAAATTTCTGCTGGAGAAGTGTGAATCATTATTTTGCCCCCATGAAGGACTAATAGCTGAAATAGAAACAAAAATGGCTGATACTCAGAAACTCATAGTAAGAAGGTTTTACTCTAATATGTTACATTTGTAACAAGAAATTAAGACATTTAATTTTAAAAAATCACTAATTTTATTTTTTGCCATTTGCCCAAAAAAATTTTGTTATTAAATTTCTTGTGAAATACTAAATTTAAAAACAGTACAGTATATTTAACCATTTCACAACCTTAAAGTTTATTTCAGCGATCAGTTTGGTTCACTAACTTCCATATTACCCCTCTGCCTCTTAAAGAAACATAGGTTCTTGCTCAGCTATAAGAAGTTAAAAGGTAAAGTTTTTATTCCAATACTGCAACATGGTTGGTAGCTATGGGCATTACATTTTTGACTAGATTTGATCCCATCTCATCATTTTATAGCTGGTACCATAGAGTTTCTTCAAATGTGGGGTGTTCTTTTTTTTTCTTTTTTTTTTTTTCATCTTGTTTTCATGAAAAATAATGGAAGTGTATTAAATTGGAATTTTTCTTAATTTTGTTTATTAACAAATATGGCTTTAATGAACACCTTAGAATTGTTGCCATAACTGTTCAGTACATTAAACAGTGTAAAACAAAGGGGGGGGGAAAGAAACCTTTATTCTTTTTTTTTTTTTTTCTTTCTTTTTTTTTTTTTTGGTAGTTGTTGGCGCATCGACTTCTGTGGCCATAATGCACCTCCCAAGGTTTTTGTAGTACTTTGATCCAAGCCCGAGGCGGGATTCGAACCCGCGACCTTTGGGTTACCTTTATTCTGTTTTCATTTCCAATCCAATGCAGAATATGACACATCCCAGGGATCATTGATTCTCTCAATACAGAAAGGAATAAAAACTAATAAAAAACTTAGTCTATTAAAAAATTAATATAATATAAGGTTTATTTTCAAAAAAAAATAAATTATGTATTTTCAACTCCTAACTCGTGTTGCTAGTGGAATCTAGAAATACAAACCAAACACTGCCCTTCCCTGTTAATCACAATTACAAAACACTAGTGAGAGCTAGTATAAGCTGAAGATTGATATACTAAAACTTATGCTTTATTTAATACACTCATAGCAGAAGCTATATCACTTTATCATAAGTGATAAATTATGAATTTAGTTTGATGATCAGCAGCTTTTTATCAAAAAATTCCTAAGATATTTTTCCTTATGTTAGTCAATATTAATAGATAGCAAATTCTCCAACAGGTTATTATCGGATGCATTAATTTAAGTTAAAAAAAAAAAAAAAAAAAAAAAAAAGGTAGAACTGCAGCCATTATCAACCCACTGCAGGATGGAAGCCTCCTCAACAATTCATGCTGTATTACGTATTAACTAACTTAAATATTATATTTCGAGAGACATGATTAAATTTTTAAAAAAATCTTGCTTTTTATTTAAATAAATAAAAAGCACGAAGTTTGAAGTGCTTGTCAGTATAACTGAAGGTAAACAAATACATACTCTGCAGATCAGTTCTGTAATTTCAATGTGAGAACCAACCAAATGCTATTATGAAAAAAGAAAGTGAAGAAGTGCAGTGGTCCTTGGTCTATGAACTGACAAGTGCAAAAAAAAAAAAAAAAAGGTAAAGTGCAGCCATTATCAACCCACTGCAGGATGGAAGCCTCCTCAACAATTCATGCTGAAGGAAATGGACCATAATCTGCCATGCTGGTCCAGTGTGGGTTGGCAGATCGCCCGTATTCAGCAGTCGGGGGCTTGAACCCCGGTCTATTCAAAGAGCGTGTGCTACTACTGCACTCCCATGAATATAAGTTATCTGAGTCTTTCTTAGCATTTAAAAATTCCTTAGGATAATATGAGAAATTTTAAAAAATGCTATTATCCTGTGAGGAATTATTATTCATAGGATAATAGCATATGATAAAAGATATAAGTAATATACAGAAGAAAAATGGTTTCAGACTATCTAAAGGTATTTATAGTGTGTATAAAGGGAAAAATATATAAAAAGGAATATAAATAAGTATTAGAAGTATGTTTTAGAATTAGCATTAATGGTGGCAAATGATGCAAGAAATCAAACATATACAGCATCGGGGGGGGGATGGGGGATATACCTTCCATTTCACCTATTCATTTTCTCCAATGGTTTCTCTAGTTCTTCCTTAGATTTATTTAAGCAATCAACCATCTGCTGGCTAAAGGCACACTCCCTTCTGCAACCATCCTTCCACAGTTTGAATTTATATCCCCTCAGTTGTGTAATCTGAGCTAGAATCCCATCAGCATTGTCCTTGCTCAAGCCATCCGAGGCCTTATAGCATTGGCATTAATAAAGGCACATGATGCAAGAAAGCAAGCTTATGTAGCATCAGCCAAAACAAAAAACAAAATCTAATTTCACACATCCACTCACTCCAAATGTTTGTCTAGTTCTGCCTTAAATCTATTGAAGGAAGCATGAAATAAAAAAAAATGCTATCAACTTCTACAACGACAAATGGAAGTTTGTTCCTGCAATCAACCACATGCTGGCTAAAGGCAAACTTCCACACATCTATCCTACAACTGTCTTACCTCGTTTGGAATTTATGCCCTCTCAGGCAATTATTCTGAGCAAGAGGAAGAATATCGGCATTGAGCATGCTCAAACCATTCAAGGCTTTATACACCTCAATTAGATCACCTCACAGGTGCCTAGTCTCCAGACACTATAATTTGCAAAACTTAAGCCTTTCTTCGTAAGAGCAATCCTTTGTTCCATTCACTAATCTTGTTGGCCTTCTCTGCACCCACTCCAGCAGCTCTACATCCTTCCTAAAATGAGGCCTCCAGACCTTAGTGTCATTAACAACCCTGCCAACCTTCGTATCATATGCAAATTTGAACATTAAGCCTAGTATAGCCAGGCGTCTCCGTAGCCAGGTGGGAAGGAGCAGCAGTGTATAACACACGCTTCTTGATTAGACCGGGGTTCAAGCCCGTCACCCCCAAATACGGAGGATACGGAAAGGTCAGGAAAGACCACCGCATATTCTCGGAGCAATATGGCCTTAGTTGCTAATGCTCCTAAAAACCACATAACCATAGCCTGGTATACCATCATCAATATCATTAATAAATACAGAAAACAACAATGGACCCAACACTGAATCCTGAGGGACTACACTAATAACGTTAGTCCATGAAGAGCAGTGTCCATTGATTACCACTCTCTGTCTTTTCCAACTCAACCATCCCTTTATCCAAAGCAGCAATTTGCCTCCAATGCCACACTGCTCCAATTTGTGCAGCAGTCTTCCATGAACAACAGTATCAGAAACCTTTCTAAGATCCAAATATATGATATCAAAGTTATTCTCTACATCCAGTTCCTTTGTGACCACATCATAGTATCTAATGAAATTGGTCAAACAAGACTTCTCCTTAACAAAACCATGCTGTGTCCAAGCTATAACTGAAGTCTTGTTTAGATGATCCTACAGTGCTTCTTTAAGTAGTGCCTCCATTAAGTTCCCTGGAACAGAAGTTAAACTAACAGGTCTATAATTATCTGTGTCTCCCTTTGATCCTCCTTTGTGGATTGGGGTCACATTTGCACATCTCCAGTCCACGGGTACCTCCCCTGAGTCCAGGGAAGCTCTCATAATTATGGCTAAGGGTTTGCTTACTTCCTTTGCCGCCTCCTTTAATATAACTGGATAGATTCCATCCACCCCCGGGTCCCTTTCTTGTGTTTGTCTTCAAAAATTTCTCCTCTACTTGGCTCTCGGTTATTACAAAATCATGTCGCTCACTGCCAGAGTTTAATTTACCTCTGGCATTCCCCTCCATGAACAACTCCTCGTGTGTGAATGTAGATGCAAAATACTCATTTAGTTTGTTAGCTACCTGAGTAGGATCATCAACAGCTGAATCATCGATATCCACTGGGCCAATCTGATTCATCCCCTTCCTTCTAGAGTTTATATAAGTAAAGACCACTTTGTTGTTTTTCTTTGCATCCATTGCCAAAAATTTCTCATAAATCTGCCTTTGCCTCCATAACCTCCTTTGTGACTTGGTTACAGACCATCTTATATCTATCATAGGCTTCATTATCACCCATTAATTTATATGTATCCCATGCATTTTTCTTCTCTGCCACAGGTCTCATTAGTTGATCTGACATCCATTTAGGCCTAAACCTTGACCAGTATTTCTTAGTTGTTATGAAAAGCCTAGTAGCTTCCAAGATCACCTTTTGTGCCCTTAAAAGATGATATCTGCTCTACGTCATCAACCTTTGCCCCTGTCAGACATACCCTGGTCCTGTTTTCCACCTATCCTTTTTGCACAATATGTTTCCTGTTTCCCTGACAATAGATTCACCGACAACTACTATTTCTTTTGGGACCAGTGCATTCTGCCTTGGGGGGTTGCCGCTGTGTTGCATGATGTTCAAGTGCAAGCTCTGGTGATGATGTGGGCAGCTGAGAGCTTGATGTCCCCCCCCTCAATTTAGATCCTTCGAGGGCATCCATGCTGTCCTTCAAGCTCTCGTATAGGCCCATAACAACGCTAAGTTGTCGCCTGATTTCCTCACCCTCCTTACATCGTGCACACACGAAGACCCTTTGGCAATATCATGTCCCATCCCTGGTTGCTCCACAAACAAACAAGCAATACATTTTAAAAGGCCGTGATTTAGGGGACAACTGCCCCCCCTCAGTTCTCTCTTGAGCCACAACACTCCCATTAGCTTGACCCTTTTGCTTTGCTGCTCTGTTCTGAGTCATGATTTCGATTCAATTTCAAATAAAATATACACCTCAATCAGATCACCTTACAGATGCCTAGTCTTCCGACAAAAATTTGCAGAACTTAAGCATTTCTTGGTAAGAGCACCCCTTTGTTACCCTCACCAATCTCGTTGCCCTTCTCTGTACTCGTTCCAGCAGCTCTATATCATTCCTAAATTAGCCCTATAGATTTGTATACAGTACTCAAGGTGTGGCCTGGCCATTCCTTATACAAGGGGACAATCACCTCCATATCCCTACTAGCAAAATTTCTATATATCATGACAAGACTCCGTGAGCTGCTCTGGCCACCTGTCTGCACTGTTTTGAAAACTTCATATCTGACTACACAATTACCCCCAGCTCGTTTTATATTTTCCACTGCTCTGGGGTTACTGCTATCCATATGCAGTACAGCAGAGCGTCAGCTATGCGGAATAATTGATGTCAGATGTTTGGCTATCCTCTTCCGGATAGCCAAATTTTCTGGATAATCAAACCGTAAAATTTTTGGGATAATTTTTCTGGTAAGATTAAATATATTTAATCTAATTATTTAATTAAATAAATTTAATCTTACCTTACGATTAAATTAAATAATTAAGATTTAATTAAATAAAAAAAATTATAAACTGAAAAATTACAAAAAGATTTTTAAATGATCTCGGATTTTTTGAATTACCGATAATGTGCACGGCAATCTGTGCATCCTAGTAGCATTTACACACAGCAATTGTCACTCGATCTTTTCTCATCTTAAAACTTGGTGAAAAACTCTTTTAGTGGCTAGGGTTTTTCTCGGTAATGCTTTCGATAATATGCCCGTCTTATCAACATTATAAATGTTTCTCTTTCATAATTTACTATAACTGAAGCAAACTTAATTTTAAAGGATACTGCTGCCATTCGTCTTCAGAAAGTTTCTCACCTTGAATATCTAGTCCACGTACACCGTGTCTCAGTTTAAAATTTTTCAGCCAACCTGTTCTTGCCTTACAATATTCTTCATTACTTCTTAATTTTCAATTAAAATCCAATTCTTATTCACACGACATTGGGCCAGACACTGGTTCACCTAAACTTTGCTTCTGAAGAAAACAAAAAAAAAAAATAAAGTGCACTGTCTAAAACGCCATTTTCTGGTTTCAAGATTGGTTTTTTTTTTTTTTCGACATTAAGCCTGATATACCTTCATCGATATCATTGATAAATATACAAAACAACAATGGGCCAATACTGAACCCTGGAGGACTCCACTTTTGTCCACAAAGACATTTGTCCACAAAGAGCGGTGTCCAATAATTACCACTCTCTGTCTTATTACTATTATTAGCTATGTGGTGAAAGAAAGTCTGAGGTTTATCCTGCACCAGCCAAAAAACAATTCCCGAGTTACCCCTGAGAGAGAGAGAGAGAGAGAGAGAGAGAGAGAGAGAAAATAGAAGGGAATCACCAAGAAAGAGAAGAATGATGATATCCAGCTCAGGACCCTGGGTGTGCCAAGCCCATACTCACCAGATGTGAGCCCCTGACTGGAACTTGTGAGTTTCTCACTCACTCGGTAGCCTTTTCTACCCAAGTATGTAATTTAGTGAGGTAGCAAGAGAGAGAGAGCAATACTCTTGATCTGAATTTTCAACATTGATTCTTCATGCATTAAGATTCTGCAGATAAAGAACCACTAGGTGGCAGTGATTACAGTGTATTGATATCGGATTTAATTGTAACTTGATTGTAGTTACTTTGTAAGATGTAACTATCATCAAGGGTAAATGGAAGGAATTTTGCTTTCTTAAAGGAGACTACAATGGTCTCAAACATTTTTTTTAAACTCTATACATAGAGACTAACTAATGATGTTACCAACAACAACTTCTAAATGGGAAGCATTCAGAGAAATAACCGTAGAAGCTACTAGTCTTTTCATACCAACTAAGGTATGAAACGACTGTTCGAGGCTTAGACGTAAATGGATGTCAGATGCACTAATGAGACAGGTTTCAGAGGAAAAGTGCATGGGATGTATATAAATTATCAGGTAATACAGAAGACTATGGTAGATATAAATTAGTCTGTAATCAAATCACAAAAGGAGGCTAGGCAAGCCTCATTTTGTTACTTGACAAGCCAAGGCAAATTATTACAAAATATTTTGCAAAGGATGCAAAAAAAGAAAGATTTTTATACTTATGTAAACACTAGGAGGAAGGGGATGAATCACATTGGTACTTAACCATACTTTTATCCCTAGCAGCAACTTGCCCCTAATGCCATATTGCTCCAGTTTCTACAGCAGTCTTCCATGTGCAACAGTATCAAAAGCTTTCCTGAAATACAAGTATATGATATAAAATTAGGTTTTATATGGTAACCATCGATATCAACTGGGCCAATTTCATTCATCTCCTTTCTTCGTTCTAATGTTTATTCAAGTAAGGAAGTCTCTGCTGTTTTTATGCCAAAGATTTCTTGTGATCTGCCTTCGCTTGCCTAACCTTTTTTATGATTTGATTGCAGACTAATTTACATCTACCATAGGCTCCTGTGTCACCTGATAATTTGTGAGTGTCCCATGCATTTTTCTTCTGTCAAGAGTCTCATCAGTTCATCTGACATCCATTTAGGCCTATACCTTTAAGAGTATTTCTTAGTTGGTATGAAAAGCCTAGTAGCTTCTATGATTAATTTCTTGAGTGCTTCTCATTTAGAATTTGCTGATAGTAGCATCATCAGGTGGTCCCACTGTATAGAATTAAAAAACTGTCTGAGACCAATGTAGTCACCTTTACAAAATCAACAACCCTTTGCCTTATCCTTGATAGTAGTTACATAATTAATAAATCCGAAATCAACACACTGTGATCACTGCCACAGTGGTTCTTTTATCTGTTGATTCTTAATATGTGAATAATCACTGCTGATAATCAGATCAAGAGAATTACTCCCTCGTTTTGCCTGTCCAACATGCTGCTGTAGAAAACAGTCATTCAATTAATCCACAAAAGTCTTGCTAGTGTGCAAGTGACCAACCCACAAGTTCCAGTCAGTATCTGGAAAGTTAAAATCCTCCATTATAAGACATTTGGTTTTTAGGAGCATTAACAACTAAGGCCATATTGCTCCAGGGATATGCGGTGGTCACGGGCTCGAACCCTGGTCTAATCAAGAAGTGTGTGCTATGCACTGCTACTCCTGCCCAACTGGCTACGGAGGCGCCCTGATTTACTGGACAATTTATTTCTCTATACAGTTGTTCATAGTACTTCTGAGAATCATCAGGTGTACTATGAACAAAATATTGCATATGGGTAGTAGTAACCCCAAAGAAATGTACCAACTGGGTGGTTTTACACTCAGGGTAGTGGAGAATGAAAGAGATTTGGGTGTAATTGTGCAGTCAGATATGAAGTTCTGAGCAGTGCAGACGGGCTGTGAGAGTAGTTCATGTGATCTTGTCAATGATATACAGGAAATTTGCTAGCAGGGATAAGGAGGTGATTATCCCCTTGTATAAGGCAATGGTCAGGCCACACCTCGAGTACCGCGTACAGGTCTGAAGCCTCATTTTTCAAAGGATGTAGAGTTGCTAGAATGAGTACGGAGAAGGGCAACAAGACTGGTGAGGGGAACAAAGGGGTGCACTTATGAAGAAAAGCTTAAGTTCTGCTGATTGCATCATCTGGAAACTAGGCACCTGCGAGGTGATCTGATTGAGGTGTATAAGGTCTTGAATGGATTGAGCAGGCTCAGTGCTTATAGGATTCTTCCTCTGGCTCAGATTACAAACCTGACGGAGCATAAACTGAAATTGAGGAAAGTGAGTTGTCGAATAGATGTGTGGAAATTTGCCTTTAGCCAGTGGGTGGTTGATTGCTGGAACAAACTTCCATTTGTCTTTGTGGAAGTTGTTAGCTTAAATAAATTCAAGGAAGAAGTGGGCAAACGTTTGGAGCAAATGGATGAATAAATCCACAAAAGTCTTGCTTTGCTGAGTGAAATGGGAAGGCTTTTTTTTTCTGGCTGATGTTATATAAGCTTGCTTTCTTGCATCATATGCCTCTACTAATGCTGATGAGCTTGCTTCCTGGGACACAAACTTACTAAACATTGCACTGGTCACCCATGTAAACTGGATGCACTGCTTTAGCTGTTATGTGCTTCTTAACTAACAGCATAACCCCTCCTCCATCCTATCCTGTCTCTCCTTTCTGTATACATTGTACTCCCCATATTCAAATTCTGCATCCCTTATTTCTCAGTGACACCATATCTCTGATATCTGAACACTGTCTGTATTTGATGTCTTGACCAGCACTTCAAATCCGTTATATTTATTTGCAATACTCCTAGCATTGGCGTAAATGCAAGTATACATGCACCTCTTTTTAATCTTAGTTGCCCTAACACAGCCTGTATGTTTACTTGTTTCATGATGGCACTCAGCAGCCCTTGAACTGTTCAGCACCTTGCTTTCACGGCTGCTGATCCTTCCAAGAAGCAGTGCAAGAATCACTTTTAGCTCTGCCTATGACTATTGTTAATCTATTAGTGTGTTTATCCATGAAGCTAGCAGTTAGCATTAGCATTAGTAGAGGCATTTGATGCAAGAAAGAAAGCTTATGTAGCATCAGCCAAAAAAATAAATAAATAAATAAAAAATAACACTTCCACTTCACCCCTCTGTTCGTTCGAAATACCTGTCCAGCTGAGCCTTAAACTTATTTATGCTATCAACTTCCAGGACAAGGGATGGAAGTCTGTTCCACCAACCAACCACCCGCTGGCTAAAGGCAAATTTCCGCACGTCTATCCTACATCTGTCTTTCCTCAATTTGAATTTATGCCCT
The DNA here is from genome assembly GCF_048544385.1 of Mastigoproctus giganteus. Lineage (NCBI taxonomy): Eukaryota > Metazoa > Arthropoda > Arachnida > Uropygi > Thelyphonidae > Mastigoproctus > Mastigoproctus giganteus. Next base: position 146,318,322 of record NC_143585.1, on the reverse strand, counting down.
CTCAGGTGATTATTCTGAGCAAGAGGAAGTTTTCTCAACTCACTAACATTCCCTCGATAGCATCAGCAAATAAAGTCATTAGTAGCAATGTGTACAACAACATCACCTTTTGTGTCCTTAACAGATGATATCTTCTGTACAACATCATCGGCTTTTGCCCCTGACAGACATATCCTGATCCTATTCCACCTATCCTTTATGCACAATACATTACCTGTTTCCCTGACAGTAGAGTTACCGACAATAACTAGCTCCTGTGGAACAATCGCATTCTGCCTTGGGAGTTGCCACTGTGTTGCCTGATGATCAAGTTCATGCTCTGGCATTGATGTGGGCAGTTGAGAGCTTCATGGGCCCCCAATTTAAATCCTTTGTGGGCATCCACCCTGTTCTAGCTCTCATAAAGGCCCATAAGAATGCTGAGGAATAAAATCTAAGGCTTTTAAATAAATCCAAGGAAATTTATATCTTTTAGATAAATAAAAACAGTAGACTGGTGGCCAATGTTAGATAAAAACTTACTGAGCATATAAGGCTCAGTCAGATGGTTGTAAAAGAAAATAGACAGCTAAACTATAAACAGTTAAAATGGTGTTGCACTTCTCACATACCTATGCGAGGCATTAGCCCACAGTTGAAGTGAATGGATAAGATTGTGTCATATGTTGAGTTATTATTATTTTTTTTATTGTTATTATTATTATTACTAGCCACATAGTGCAAGGAAGCCTGAGGCTTATGCTGCACCAGCCAAAAAAAAATTTCCAAGATACCCAGAGAGAGAGAGAAAGTAGAAGGGAATCACCAAGAAAGAGAAGAATGATGATATCCAGCTCAGGACCCTCAGTGTGCCAAACCCATACTCACCGAGTTGAGCAAGAATAACTTCCTTTTTATGGTTCTTGTGCAGGTTGATTGCCAGAGTTTGATTACAGGCTTTACCTGATATAACTTGTTTATTGCTTGTCTATCTGTGCCATTTGGATATAACTTGTTACATGTTTCCTGATTGTACACTGTGACTATTCTGGAGTTTTGCTGAAATGGATGTATCATATGCCTGTTCATTACTCCTGGTCATAACGTGGCTTTGGATCCAGCAGAAGCAGATATCAAATGAACACTCAAAAAGAGAGAATGTGACATCTGTTGATCCTAGGACAGGACACTATGAGAGTTATATCTCATCGCTGATAAAACTTGTAATGGACTTAAAGAATCTGTATATATTTACACCATTGACAACCATAACATTTAATTTAAAAGGTTTACTCAGCACTACAATACAACTCTGATGTATATATGCTGCATTCATTAGGAATCTATTCAGATACAGTATCATCTAGGAAGATGCAGCAGATTCCACAGATGATAATGTCTGAGAGCCATCTTTGAAGACAAGGATGAAGTCCAAGTGCTTGGCTTGACAGGCAAGGAGATGGAGGATGGAACCTTTAGCACACCTTTCTCTAGTTTTAATGGAGATGTTGCATGATGGTAGATGAACATGCCAAGTGGGTAGGGTTGCCTTGGTGACTGAGCAACATTGCCTGCTGTGATGTTAAGGTCTGTGAGTAGCTCTTCGACATGAATATCAAAGGAACAGTTGGCACTTCGATGGGTATTGTAGAGATTTTTTCCATCGTGGCTGAAAGATGAATGTTCACATGGGATGGTGTGGTCAAAGACTTCAGTTTAAAGGTATATTCTAAAAACAGTTGCTTATGCATAAGCAACAAAGGTGGTTCTGTTGCTTTGACCTATAGGCTCTGCATAGATGTTGCAAATGCTCTAGAATAATTTAGATTATCAGGATTCATAGTAGCTTTAATTTTTTTTAATACCTGGACCCCACATACACCACGGAACTCAAAGGGATGCCCACTACCTGGCAAGCAATGAGTGCACTTGGATGTGAAATGCCAGGACTACCCAAGCACCATACCCACACCACTGCCAATTTAAATCCTATCCATTGGACCATGAGGTTAGGGATATGGCATTGATATGTTTGACCCTTGTCGGAGAACCCATTACCTATAGTGGGGGAGGGCAAAGTGGCATATTGAAGCTAGTTCTGGAACCTAGGTTGTGGATGTTGGATGATGCTAATTGTGAGGACCAACAGCATCAATGGGTCAGCCTTTCCATGTACAGGGTGGAAGAGAAGGAAAAGTTAATATAGACTCATTTATGTGATGATATGGATGAAAGTAATGCTTACACAGATACATACCCATTGAAGCTTAAAGAACTTCAATGGGCTTAAATAGCTTCAGAGTGCCATTAATTGAATGGGCAAATTTGAAATCCTGGTTAGCACTGAACATATTAGGAATAATGCAAATGTATGTATAATGTATTTAGGAAGGATAGACAATATAGAAGGGGTTGCAGGGTCAGGCTTCTTGTCAAAATAGCTTGAGCGTGATTAAAGCTTTACGAGATTCAAACATTATCATGTCAGCATAGCGTTTGTGCAGTGTGAAATGGTTGGATACATCAGTAAAATGAGGTGGGGGGGTATACTACTGATAAAAAAAATTAAAGCGTGTGTACCCTGCATGCATGAAAGATGCTTTATGTAAAAACATCCTTGGCTTAGAAGAGGTTAGCAAAATCCATATGTAGGACAGTATGATTGCGACATCACAGTCATATTTCTTGCAGTTACTACTGCAGGAAGTATGATTGTAACAAACATTTGCATTTCCATTATATTTCTGTTACACTTCCATTAAATTCCATTGTTATGTGCCGCTATAGATGTATTCACATCAAAAGATTACAAAAGATCTCTAAATAAGATGTGATGGATGAACAAGTGTGAATGTCTTATAATGAGTAATTTTAGTTTATCCTGTATTGACTGGAACAGGTGGGAGTGAAACTTGCCATGAGGAACAACATTTTTTAAATAAATGAGAGAACTGTTATTTGAATCAGCATGTTAAAGAAAACACTGGGGCTAGACCTGATCATTACCCAAGAACCAGGTGACATTGTGAGATTCATTATACTGGAACCCTTAGCAGAAAGTGATCATGCAGTCCTTAGTTGGAAGTTTAAGAAAGAGTCTTTATATATATATATATTAATAGTTATATTAGTGATAAAAGGAAAGCAGGAAATAAAGCAAAGCAAGAAAGTTAAAAGACAATAACTAATATTTATGGGTTAATGCAGTTGCAAGCAATCATGCAATACACCCACAATGTCTATAGAATATCGTTGTGGCTCATACCCGAGCCACAACTTATATCTTGTAATGCCTTTAAGCTGTCCTACACTCTTTATTTTTATTTCTCCGAAATTATTAGGGCAATCCGAGGACGTAGGAGAAACTATTTCTTATCTATACCACTATTTTTCGCCTTTGTGGAGTTCAGGTTCTATTTTTCCTACTCCTTTAGTTTTTCTTCTTACTATCTGCATGTTTCTCTTTGCGTTAATTTAATTTAATTATTTATTTTTACCGTATCCATCACATAGGGGGCACCACATATTATTTTGATGACTATTACATTATGTCCTAGATACGGTCAAATGTAGTATGTATTAATTTTAATCTTGTTTTAATCTCGTTTTAATCCTTAAATTACGTTCTCTGTCGGGTCAACGATGATTAATATATGCTTACATTTATATTTTACTTATATTTCTTACCTTTGATTCTAATATTTCAAAATTTTTCTTAATTAATTATCTTCATTCGATTTATTTATATTCGATTTATGTTCGGCCTATACTGGTTTATATTTGGTTTAGATTTAAATTACTTAGCATATATTGATCATCACAGAAACAGAGAACTTCTTGTCGTTTTTTGCCTTCATTCTGGGTGGTTGGCCCCAGTTGAAGTCATCTAGATTGTCGGTAAAAAGCGATAATAATATTTTTTTTTTTTTTTTTTTTTTTTTTGCGTTTTCTTAAGTCCTTGATGGTATTCTTATTATTGGATTGATTTATTTTTTCTAATGATATTCTATATATATATATATATATATCCAAGTATGTAAAAAGCAAATAGGATAGTTAATTTATATCTATTTTATAATATTATTTCTAATATATAATATTAATTCGTCACAGATCCGATTAATGCCATAAAAAACGATTAAACATTATATCCGTCTGTATATTATTTGAGTTAAGTTATAATGTATAACATGAAATGAAAGCTAGTAAGATAGCTTCTCAAGAAAACCAAAAACCTATACGGGTGCCCGACGTAACCTGGAAAAAATATATATATGTCAAAAATAACATAAAATAAGCAATACAAATGTACAATTAAAATGTTAATTATAGGCGATAAGATACATTGAAAGGGACTTTTTCAAGGGCTAACCCTTTCAATGTATCAACCATAATTAACGAGCTATCCGTTTCGCCTTAGTTAGCACAAGCTTCTACTTTACTTGGCAATCGCTTAGACTGCATATATTATAAACTACACACATAAGCCTAAAAATAGATGTATCTCCTTCTCTAATTAAAATTTTGACTATCCGTCGGGCTAACAGTCATCTTTCCAGCATACTGCTAAATTGGAATGTATCAACGAATATACCTTTGTTAAATTTATATATTATTTATGGCTTTCTATCTCATTAATTTTTAACTATCATTCGGACAAGTTATGCTGGACGATGACTACAGAAACGGATAGCTCGTTAATTATGGTTGACATTGAAAGGGTTAGCCCTTGAAAAAGTCCCTTTCAATGTATGTTATCGCCTATAATTAACATTTTAATTGTACATTTGTATTGCTTATTTTATGTTATTTTTGACATATATATATTTTTTCCAGGTTACGTTGGGCATGAGAAGACAGAAGATAATTATGCCCAGAGACATGATGCAAGAAAGCAAGCTCATATAGCATCAGCCAAAAAAAAAAAAAAACCCTTATTTCACCCATCCACTCGCTCCAAATGTTTGTCAAGTTCTACCTTGAATCTATTTAAGCTATCAACTTCTACGACAGATGGAAGTTTGTTCCAGTAATCAACCACCCGCTGGCTAAAGGCAAACTTCCACACATCTATCCTGCAACCATCTTTCCTCAATATGAATTTATGCCCAAACCATTCGAGGCTTTATACACCTCAATCAGATCACCTCGCAGGTGCCTAGTCTCCAGACACTGTAATTTGCAAAACCTAAGCCTTTCTCCGTAACAGCAACCCTTTGTTCCATTCACTAATCTTGTTGCCCTTCTCTGTACTCATTCCAACAGCTCTACATCCTTCTTAAAATGGGGCCTCCAGACCTGTATACAGTACTGAAGGTGTGGCCTGACCATTGCCTTATACAAGGGGATAATCACCTCCTTATCCCTGCTAGAAAAATTCCTATATATCATTGACAATACACCATGAGCTACTCTTGCCGCCCGTCTGCACTGCTCAGAGAACTTCATATCTGCCTGCACAACCACCCCCCAGTTCCCTTTCATTCTCTACTACTGTCAGTATAGTACCACACAGTTGATACGTAGCTCTGGGGTTACTGCTTCCCATATGCAGTACTTTACATTTGTCAATGTTAAACTTCAGTTGCCACCTCTCAGCCCATCTGTTCAACTTTTCTAGATCCTGTTGCAGCAGCATACTGTCATTAACAACCCTGCCGACCTTCATATTGTCTTTTATATATTACTTTTATAGCTTTGGTGTTAAAGATCACCTCCCTGTTTTTATTAGAAAGTTTTTATCCTGTTGTCCTTCCCAAGTATGTCTGGGATCCACCCTTTCTTAGTCCTTCTGCCTAGAAGAGTGAGTTCTCAAAGAATACTTTATGTGGTGTTACACTTTTTGCCATCAAAGCCATTTCCATTAAGGAACAACTTCCTCCAGCTATACACAATGCCCTGTATGTATCATTCAACACAAGGATCATTGAAAGACAGCTGCAGCCTGCCACTGATCCAAAAGGAACACCTAGGCAAAGGAGTTCCTTTTGGATCAGTGAATTGAGATTTGAACTTAATTCTATTCTAGTAGTTCCTAAGACCAGATTTTTGTGGCTTGTATTTGATGAAGAATTTTGAGTTCCAGGGAATAGATAAGATTTTTGGAAAATTTTGCTGTCTTTTTGACTTAATTGACATATTAAATTATGTGCAATAAATAGTTTAATAATCTTAGTTACATTTGTTAGCTTATTTTTAAATTTGGCTTGAGATTTTGCAAGTTATGACTTAATAGTTGTAGAGCTTTTGTATCGGTGATTTTGGAGCAAATATTGCAGTGCATAAGTAATAGTGTAGCACACGATATTGGAATTATAGTGGTTTTAATTGCAATAAATAAGTAGCTCGAAGGATCTAATCACATAGGTTGGTATATATTGTCCAATTTGTACTCAAATGTTTCATGTGCAACAGTATCAAAAGCTTTCCTGAATCCAAGTATATGTGATATCAGAATTATTTTTTTTGCATCCAGTTCCTTTGTGACTACATCATAGTATCCAATCAAGTTAGTCAGTCAAGACTTCCCCTTCACAAACCCATGCTGTGTCTGAACTATAACTGCAATCTTCTCAAATGATCCTGCAATGCTTCTTTAACTAGTGACTCCATTATTTTCCCTGGAACAGAAGTTAAACTAACAAGTCTGTAATTACTCATGTCATTCTTTGATCCCCTTTGTGAATTGGGGATACATTTGCACATGTCCATTCCGTGGGGAGACTTACGCTGAATCTAAGGATGCTCTCATAATTATGGCTAAGGGTTTGCTTACTTCCCTTGCCACCTCCTTTAATATAACTGGATAGATCCCATCCACCCCAGGTGCCTTTCTTACGTTTAACTTCAACAATGTCTCCTCCTCTCTACTTTCAGTTATTACAAAATCATTTAGCTCCCTCTTAGAGTTTGATAAACTTCTGGCCTCTGCTTCCCCACAGAATCGGTCATGTGTAAATGTAGATTCAAAATACTCCTTCAGTTTGTCAGCTACCTGAGCAGGATCAGCAACAGCCAAACCATCAATATCAAATGGACCAATCTGATTCATCCCCTTCTTCTAGAATTTACATAAGTAAAGAAGTCTTTGCTGTTTTTCCATTGCCAAGGATTTCTCATAATCTGCATTCGCTTTCCTAACCTCCTTTTTAACTTGATTACAGACTAGTTTATATCTACCATAGGCTTCTGTGTCTCCTGATAATTTATATGCATCTCATGCATTTTTCTTCACTATCACCAGTATCATTACTTTTATTTGACATCTATTTAGGCCTAAACCTTGAACAGTATTTCTTAGTTGGTATGAAAAGCCTACTAGCTTCCAAGATTACTTCCTTGAATGTTTCCCATTTAGAATTTGCTGTTGGTAACATCATCAGTTGGTCTAACTGTATAGAATTTAAAAACTGTCTGAGACCATCAGAATATGATTCACGACAGTTTCGAGCTCCAGTGACTGGATGGCTGACCGTGACTCACGACACTAATGTGCAGGATTACCGATTTTTAATTATTTTTTTAAACTATTTGTTACTTTAATGTAAGGTTTTCGATTTTTCCATTTTTAATTTCTGGAGAGTATCATACGGAAGGGATCTACTTACTATATTGAGGTAAACTTCTCTTATTTTACAACTATATATTAGTATATAACTTTCCACTGAATTTAAATCAAGGCTATAAAAAGAGGATTTCCAATGATTTGGTAATTTTATTTTTTTTTTAGACATATGTTTCACTGATTGTTTAATCATCTATCCATTTCTTAAACTAAGTGTATTTATATACATTAAATTTTTTCTTTTCAAGCTCAAGGAAAATTATCCAGATGTCTTTATGTCACCACAGCTTCATATAAATGGAAAAGTTTTGAAGCAACCTAAAGAAACGTTTTATAAGAAATTCCTTAGTATAAGAATGTAGGGGTGACATATATAATATTTGATTGAAAATGTTAACATAAAATAATTTTATGCAAAGTAATGAAATAACTGTTATACTAGAAAATTAAGTTTTTTAATATTGATTACACTTCTGACTTGGAGGTTAAATTCCACAAATGCAAAAGTTGTTTTTTTTTTATCCCATATTATTATTATTATTATTACTATCACTATTCATGTAGTGAAAGGAAGCCATATATATACATTCAATTCATAAAATATTTTGTTTGATACTAATAGTTGTGAAACTGATATAGGTAAAATATTACCACTATCTTTGAAAATATATACAGTGGATTCCAGTTATTTGGGCCACCGGTTAATCGGGGCAGCCGTTTATTTGGGGCAAATCTTAAAAAACAGAACCCAATCGAGAAAATAGCCAGGGTTTACTTCGCTTAATTGGGACAAAATGCCGTTTAATCGGGGCAGGAGACCGCAGCACTGAAGATTACCCTACGGTTGTCTCCGAACGTACCACGTAGTTCGGTCGGATTTCTGGAGGTCACAACCATAAAACAATTAGCAGTCACCTGTTTATTGGGATTTTGTGTTAGTGAAATCTGTCATAAACTGATAGTAAACTCGATCTTATTGAATTTGCGATAATACCGACAGCTGGAATTCTGTGGGTTATTATGGTAAAATGTGTTTACACTTCTATGGAATCTTCAATCATATAAAAAAAATAATTTTCATAATCTTCTCTTCATTCCTATTTTTAAAGCTTCGTAATTTATTACTCCGTTCTCACTTGCGCGTATCGTGTTACTTGCAATTTGTGTGTGCCGTGTTCTTTGTTATTGATCGCTTATCTTTTTGCTGTTTTAAATTTTAACCCCCACCCACAAATGACAGTGAACAGAAATGTCAACTAGTTTAGTTAGTATGTACATATTACAGTACGTATTAATTCTTCCAATTATCATGTATATTCTTCCGAATTGCACGTATCATTTAATTTTTTAATTGGTAAGGGTAAATTTGTACTTAATATATCTTTACTTTTATAGCTTGTGGATAATATTCCTCCTATTTTTGCTAATTAGAATCGCTGTTTAATTGAATTAAAATTCAATTCACAAACGTGATCACAATGACCGGCGTTTATTACACATCGTATAGTGAACGGTACTTTATAATGGTAACTCCGTCGTAACATGATTTGATTGTACACTAAACCAATTGTAAATGGGGGGGTACATTGTATTTTTAACTATTTACGTGAAACTTCGGATAATCGGGCCAAAATGCACTAGTCCCGATGTGTCCCAAATAACCGGAATCGACTGTATCATAAAAGTGTTGTCCTACTTAGCCATGTAGTTAATTGAAATAAGTTTAAACAAGTTACCCAATATCAAACATTTTTGATTTTTTGCTAAGGTTAATTCAAAGTTAAATATTTCCTTTATGTAAAATTATAATTAGAGATAATTTGCAATATTAGATGGCTTCTTGCAGATTGCTAAATATTTATTCCAAGATAACCCACACTGAAATAATATAATATATACAATGTTATAAGATTGTAAGTGTGGTTACTTAAAGTCTGTTTCTGAAATTAATAACTTTACTGCCAGAGTAACTTAAGCTAAACCCTTTCATAAACTGGGATAGAAAAAGCTACAGGGGTGGTCAGTGTCACCCATGTAATTACATTTCATTTTCATTGAAAGGATTGTGAAGTACATCAGTGATGGCAAAAATTGTGTCCCTAATTTTTTTTTTTTTTTTAAGGATGAAACAAAATATTCATATTTATCATGTGTGAGAGTCAACATGTGAAAAGAATTGGCCACCTTAGATGTCAAAACCACAATTATATGATTTAAAAATAATTTCTGTGCCAACAATGTGAACATATTCTGACCTGTGTGCCCTTTGTTAAAAATAAAAAACTGAATAAAATGAAATATATTAATAAAATTTATTAAGTATTTATTGGTAGCACCACTAGAAAGTTTCTGATTAGAACTTTTGCTGTTGACAGGATGATAGCACATCTGTTTCTAGCATACAGTTTGTTGTTTTTACAGAAATACAAGTTATGCTAGCATCATCAGCACCCTTGTCTTTTTTAACATCAAATTTCACATTATTTGTTGTAGGAAAAAAAATTTAAAGGTTTAAGTTGATGGAAATATTACTGGTGAGACTCGTGGTAGAGAAGGAAAATGCATGGAATGCATATATCAGGCTATACAGACGGCTACAGTAAATATAAACAAGTCTGCAGTCAAGTCACAAAGGCGGTAGGCCTCCCCATAATGGGTGGAAAAGACCTGCGTTTGAGTCCCATCGACAATGAATTTTTATGGGCTTTTTCACATGGCTGAGTTAGTCAATATCAAGCTAGGGTAACATGGTTTTTTTATCCCAGAATTTCGGATTTTTTGTCCAACAAAACAGAAAATCAACCTTGGAACATGCAATTTACAGACAATATACACAGAGCAATATGGTCTTAGTCGTGGTGCTCTTTAAAATCTACTACAACAGTAAGAGCAGTAACCTGCTATTACTATTATTACTAGCCATATAGTGCAAGGAAGCCTGAGACTTATGCTGCACCGGCCAAAAAAAATTTCCGAGTTACCCTGAGAGAGAGAGAGAGAGAGAAGTAGAAGGGAGTCACCAAAAAAGAGAAGAATGATGATATCCAGCTCAGGACTGGGTGTGCCAAGCCCATACTCACCAGATGTGAGCCCCCCCCCCCGGATTCCAGAACCTGCATATCTACAAATAACCTTCATTTACAGGAAAACTAATAATGTGTGCTGAATCCTTTTAACCATTAAGACAGCCTCTAGTCCATAGTTTTTCAAACTATGCTCCGCGGAGCCCTTTGTCTCCGCCATAGTTATCTGGGGCTCCAGAGAAAATTTTAGAATGTTAATATTTTTTTCTAAAACTATAAAATTTAATCAGAATACGCTGTACATAAAAGTAAATTTGACTGTATTACATATGTAAAGAGCACATGCATGCATGGTTGAATGACAGTACATGTGACCTTGAACCAAAACACCTCATTTTTCAAGAATTTCATACTCTTTTAACGTTAAAATGAAGGCTTATTGTGTATTGCTAATTTTCTTATAAATATTGGTCACATATTCTCTGGTGTCCGTGAAAATACTTTTGAAGTGCGAAAAATATAAGAATAGTTTTTAGACAAATTAATAATTAGTTGTCACCCTTATAATGGATGTGGCTAAATATCAGTAATAAATCTGATACAAGAAAAATCTGCTTAGGCCTAATATGAATTTGTTAGCGTTATCGTTGGTGCAAACACTTCAACACAGGATGATGCAAGAAGTACCAAAACAATGAGGAAAAGAAAGTATGATGAAAGTTTTATTGAATATGGTTTTGCATGGACAGGTAATGAAAATGAACCTAGTGGGTTGTGTATTGAATGTGGAACAATGTTGAATGACAGTAATTTGCAACCAGCAAAGTTAAAACAGCACATAGAAACCAAACACTCCCAATTAAAAAATCGAACTTCCGAGTATTTCAAAAGAAAGTGTTTGCAATTAAATGCAAGGAAAGCTACATTTCATTAATTTGTCCATCTGGACAACAAAGGTGCTCTTATTGCTTCATATTGTTTTAGTTACTGTATTGGAAGAGCAGGCGAAGCTCATACAATTGCAGATTTGATAAAACAATGCACAAAAGATTTGGTAGAGTGCACGCTTGATGAGAAATTTCTTAAAAACATTAACTCTCTGCCCCTTTCTGACAACTCAATTTCTCGAATAATCGAGGATATGTCAGCAAATTGCTTAGCAGAGTTAGTAAGGTGAGTAAAAGTGAGTCGAACTTTTTTGCTTCAGATGGATGAATCAACAGATGTTGCAGGTTATGCGATGTTGCTTGTGTTTGTTCGCTATATTCACGAGCTAGTTTTGAAGAAGACATGTTGATTTGCAAACCTTTGTGTATTCAAACAACAGGCGAAGAAATATTTAAACTGATCGATTTATTTATGGAAGAACCTGAGATCCAATGGCAGCTTTGCTCAAGTATTTGCACTGATGGGGCTGCAGCTATGATTGGAAAAATTTCAGGTGCAGTGGCATGCATAAAAAAGAAAAACCCGGAAATCAAGAATATCCAGTGCTGTCTTCATCATCATGAACTTGCAATGAAACGAATGCCAGAAGACTTAACAGAGGTAATGGCTAATGGCGTAAGAATAGTTATTTTTATAAAATCAGGACCATGCAGTGCAAGGTTATGGGAAGTTTGCATAAAAATTTGCTGCTTCATACTGAAGCCCAATGGCTTTCTCGGGGAAAAGTGCTTGCTTGGTTTTGCGAACTGCGGGAGGAGATAGGTTTCTTTTTATCTGAATGCCATTTTGAACTTGCATACAAATTAAGGGACAAATGCTGGATACAGAAAGTGGCTTACCTTTCGGACGTATTTGCCTATCTAAATGAAGTGAATGCTACAGTGCAGGATACCAGGGTAACGTACTTCAAAACTCAAAGTGAAATGGAAGTGCTTCAGTGTAAGCTAAAACTCTGGGGTGAATGTATACTTGGGAAGAGCTTGATTGCTTTGAAAATCTCAGTGGGTTTTTACTTATGAATGAAATTTCCTTAAGTGACAATACAAAAGTTTTAGTCTTGCAGCACATGATTTGTGTACAACTGTTGGAGAGTACTTCCCTACTTATTTAGAAAATTTACTGTGGATTCAAAATCTCTTTGTTGACTCTGCAAATACCAACAATTTGCCTTTGAAAGAGAAAGAACAGCTTATAGAAATTTCAACTGATTACACCCTAAAAGCAAAATTTCAGCAGGAAGAAATTACACAATTTTGGATTCAAATGGCCACGGAATACCCTGAAATAAGTAACAGAGCTTTGAAAATTTTGATGTGTTTTCCAACGACATATCTTTGTGAGCAAACATTTTCATATTCCAAATATTGAACTACTTTGTGAACAATAGCAAGCCCATCCGAGCCGCTAATAAATATGTACACTGTACTTTTATTGATATAAATTTTGCAAGCAGAAATTTTTGAAGTAGAAGTAAAATTTTTCTTTGAATATTGATATTTTTAATAAATTTTTATTCTGAAAGCTTGAAGTAAACTTGATCTGGTGCTAGTGACAGACTGTTTCTATTTTTAGTGTAATTTTTTTTATTAAGGCTCAGAATATTTTTCGTTCTGATGTGGGGCTCCGATGTCTAAAAAGTTTTGGGAACCCTTGCTCTAATCTATACAAAAGACTCCAGTTTTTTATAAGTGTTCTATAATTTCTGCCATTCGGCCTTCAAACCTAAGACCAGTTCAGCTGTTTTCAATGATTCGTGCATAATTTTTGATGCCCATCCTCAGCAATGGGATGGAGCAGTCTGTCACAACACAATGGGAGCATGTTTTTTTTTTTTTTTTTTTTTTGCTGATACTGCATAAGCTTTCTTTCTTGCATCATATGCCTCTATTAATGCTAACACAAACATGATGTGGAGAGTCCATACCTGTTGATACAGGTATGGACTTTCCTTGATATAGAAAACATCATTGTACAGGACACCTGGATAGACTTCAGCATTAATGGTTTTGTCCAAAATAACCAGTGGTCCCAGACCAAAACATGAAAAACTGGACCATAGTGTGTTCAGTCATTCAGAGAACATCCAGTCACAACCAGCAGACTGGAGACTGTGTACCCTGACTCACTACTCCAAATTTTGCATAGCTTTCCATTAATCTTACAGTACAAGAACAAGAACAGCTGGTGCTGCACAAAGCTAAACAGCATCTGGTATTAGTTTGGGTAATTATTGGTATGTAGACAGCTGCATGACCATGGCAATTCATATCATGCACCATCTTGTACATGGTATTGGTGCTGACATGTCACAGTCATCTGTGTGTGGATAACTAGAATGTTGACCTGTGTTCCATAGAGATGACTTTTTGCAGGGCTCTACTCACAATCAGCTTTGAATGTTTCTGATTTTTCATGACGGTTTCAGCAACAACCTGAAATGGAAGCAAGGTAGGTTACCAATCAACAACCTAGGGATTTTCAGTGTCATTGAAATATCACATAGTAACTGATTGGTAACATGGAACCCAATTATCACTCTGCTGGAAGTCTGTTCATTACATCGATCGCTGCATCTTGCACTTAAATCCATACTGTGGTTTCCTCTAAGAGCTATGCACATGTTTAGAGTTATCTGACCCTGTGTTCTTGGGTAGGATGTGGCCATTTATCAATGGAAGGATGTCTGAATATTAATGGTAGGGATAGTTGTATCATTATATGGTTATGTCGATTCTCCCTCCCTGTAAATATACAATAGTTATGGTTGCAAATGGATGACTGTTGTACAAATTGGAGAGGTATGGCATTAAGGGTAAGTTGCTACAATGGATAAAGAGATGGTTGAGTGGGAGACGACAGAGAGTGGTAATCAATGGACACCGCTCTTTGTGGACAAATGTTATTAGTGGAGTTCCCCAGGGTTCGGTATTAGGCCCATTGTTGTTTTGTATATTTATTATTATTATTATTATTATAATTAGCCATATGGTGCAAGGAAGCCTAAGGCTTTTGCTGCACCAGCCAAAAAAAAAAAAATCCTGTGTGTGTGTGTGTGAGAGAGAGAGATTTGGTTTGGTTTTTTTTTAGGAGCATTAGCAACTAAGGCCATATTGCTCCGGGGATATGCAGTGGTAATTTCCTGACCTTTCCGCATCCTCCATATTTGGTGGTCACGGGCTCGAACCCCGGTCTGATCAAGAAGCGTGTGCTACGCACTGCTGTTCCTGCCCACGGAGGCACCGTGTGTGTGTGTGTGTGTGTGTGTGTGTGTGTGTGTGTGTGTGTGTGTGTGTGTGTGTGTGTGTGTGTGTGTGTGTGTGTGTGTGTGAGAGAGAGAGAGAGAGAGAGAGAGAGAGAGAGAGAGAGAGAGAGAGAGAGAGAGAGAGAGAGTGTCAGAAATAGAAGGGAATCACCAAGAAAGAGAAGAAGAATGATGATATCCATCTCGGGTCCCTGGGTGTTTGATATAAAGATTTTTTTTTTTTTTTTTGTTTGATACCTTAACTTTTATAGCAATCACACAAAATCTGATTCCCATCTGATATTCTTTTTTTTTTTTTTTTTTTTTTTCTTTTCAGCACTGAATGAAGAAGTGCCACAATGTATAAAGTGGAATACAGATTACTGATTCAGTTCCTCTTTTTACAAGGGTAAAGACCCAAAACAATCCATGGAGAAATGGTTGCTGTTTATGTAGAAGACTGCTCAGATTTTGTTGCTGCACATTGGTATAAACAATTCAGATGTAGAAGAATCTTAGTACAAGAATAAATCCAAGGATGCCCAGCAACTGCTGTAAAAGAGTATTGCAAAAATTGAGGCATTAATCCTGGAAGATCGACATATTAGCATCAGAACTCCAAATTAATGTAGGGTCTGTGGAGAAGATCATCCATCAACAGTCGCATATAAGTTGCACATGCTTTTCTCCCTTACCAGAAGAAGGAAAGGGTGCAATGTGCACATGAAATGTTGTCAATGTGCCAGGAAAAGCAAGAAGCTTTATTCATGACTAGTCATCATGAATGAAACTTGGATCAATCACTATGATCTTGAAACCAAACAAATGTCAAAACAATGGAAGCATGCAGAATCTCCCCCTCACAAAAAAGGCAAAGGTGCAACCAAGTGCTGGCAAGATGATGCTGTCAGGTTTTTTTTGGGATCAGCAGGGTGTAATACACTTACAAATTACCTTCAAAAAGGCCACACTGTGATGGCAAAGTATTAACCTCCTCATAAAGCTACTTGCTGCTATAAAAGAAAAAAGATATGGAAAGTTGTCAAAAGGAGTGTGCTCGCTCCATGATAATGCCCCCGCACATTCCTCGCATACTGTAGTGAGGTGTGCCCATGAATGTGGGTCTGAAATATTGCTACATCCTGCTTATTCCCCCAACCTTTGCACCCTTGGATTTCTCTCTTTCCTGCATTGAAGTAATTTCTTTGAGGAAAACATTTTGCTACTGATGAGGTGATCTCTGCTGCTGAGTTGTGGTTTGAAGGACAGTCAGACGACTGCTACAAAACTGACCTGCAGAAGTGTATTGAGAGGTGGAGAAAATATTTTGTCTATTGACTATGTTAAAAAATGTAATACATGGTGTTTGTTTCAACAACTACTTCTGGGTGAATACAAATCTTTTTGGACCCCACCCCTCCTCACATACATGCTGTTATGTCAACCACCAGCCATTTACAACATATTTATCGGTATTAACCCTAAAATAATCTTTTCAAAAAGTGAATGAAAAGTCATTTTTACAAACTTTTAAATCACTTCCAGATTTTGTGAGAATTTTGAAAAAATTAAAATTGCCTGTAAATCATTTTTTAAGTTGTAATAAGTTTTTTTTATTCATTTAATCATTTTCATTTATAATTAGTTTCTTATTGAACAATGATACAGCAAACTTTATCCTTTTTTAATTAATTAAGGGGGGGAAAATAAATATTTCAAGATAGCTCATTCATGAAAACATACTGTTTATTTTATGGAACCCTGAATAGACAGTTGTTGTAACTCAGGGTGTGACTCAGCAATTTAAAATCTTAGTGCTTTTTTTCATTATGCATGGACAGTGTTAATTGATATTACTACAAACATGCAAGATATAAACAGCAGTATTTTCACAGTTATGTAATTAAGCAGGGCTTAATTACATAACTCAAATTTTCTGTTTATGGCTGCTTAGAAGATAAGTTATTATATTACAGCCTTGCTTTTTGTGATCCATCTACCATTCTAGAATTATCTACAATGGTATAGAACACTGGTCCCCACCGCCACTCTGATACTCAAGTGGACGACACCGAATAACAAATCTATGCTGATAGCTGCAACTTGAAATGGAAATGCAAATAAACTTAATTACTTAGTAATTTCCAAATGAGAAACACACACATGGAAATTGAGTTTAACCTTTCATGGATTATCCCAAGATATCTCGTTTTTAGTTTTAAAAGTTATTCGGAACTACCCGAAATATCTTGGGATACAATAATACCTCCAAATTTAGGATTCAAATGTATTTTCTCGGGCATTTATCTGGCTAATGCAAAATTAGCCAGATAAATTCTGGGATTTCTCGGGATTTTCTTACGTCTGGCAACAGACGACTGGCTTTCATTTTACTTATTGTACAGCAATGTCAGAAGAGTAGCACGCGTTCCTATGTGTAGCCAGTAAGCAAAATAAAATTTGCCATCCTAAATGCTGAATACTAATAAGCATTAACCAATTAGAAAACTGTATCGAAAAATATTTTGGTGCCTCCTTGAACTGCCACCCGTAAGCGATGCTTACCTCGCCTATCCACTCGCAGCGGCTGTGTGTCAGAATGTAGTTAGTTCACGATTATTGCTTGTGCGTTCCACTTGATTTTTTAAAATTTATTTATATGAGTAGTGTTTTTCTGTTGTTTTCTTTTAGCTCAAGAGCTAATTTATTAAAAAATAAATCTGTATAATTTGCAAACTTTCTGGCATACACAAGATCAAGATAATTCGCTGGCCCAAATGGGTTAATTACTCCCATGTATTTTCTACTAAAAAATTTATAAAAAACACAAAAAAATTATACAATGAGTATTTGCACAATGGATACTTTTAATCTGTAAAATAAAAAAAGTCGATTCGTTATGGCACATTTTTAGGAAAGGTTAAATTAATGTATTAAATACAAGTAAGCAAAATAAAGAAAATATAGTAAAGCAAACAAACATCTATTCACTCAAAAGTTGTTTGAATAAAAAAAAATTAATAGGTAGCAGCAAGGCCAAGCCAAGTAAGGTACAGAGAAAAACAGTACCTTTCTGTATGCCTATTAAAGCATAATGAAGGAGGATATAGAATGAGAGAGGGTAGACCACATCGAATGACAAATGTATGCTTATAGCTGCAACTTGAAATGGAAATGCAAATAAACTTAATTACTAATCTAATTTCCAAATGAGAAATATTCAAAATACACACACACACAAGAGAGAGAGAGAGAGAGAGAGAGAGAGAGAGAGAGAGAGAGAGAGAGAGAGAGAGAGAGAGAGAGAGAGAGAGAGAGAGAATGAGTTTAAATTAATGTATTAAATTCTACAAGTTTTGTTTCAGGGTCATAAGCAAATACCCAGCTTTCATCCCCTGTAATCACACGAGAAAGCAAATTAGGAACATGTTCAATGCTTTCCAACAACTCCTGAGAATGTCGTAACCAAATTTCTTCCTGCTCATGAGAGGTTTTTCGATACCAGCCCTGCACACACTTTCCTCATCAACAAATTTTCATTCAAAATTAATCTAACATTTTCCCAATTAATGTTTAGTTTTTCAGCAATCATCCTTGTGGTTAACCACATATCGCTTTGAACAAGATCACGCACGCGAACAACGTTTTCGTCATGTCGAGTCGTGAAAAGACGCCCTGAACACTCAGCATCTTCGACAGATTCACATCCTTCTCAAAACTGTTTTGCCCAATTGAAAATGTGTGGTTTCGACATGGTATCATTTCGATAAACTCTGGTCAACTTTTCATAAATACCTGTTGACGATGTGCCAATTCTCACCAAAAATTTTATCACAACTCTTTGCTCTAAATTGTGTTTCAATTTTTATAAACACGGAACTGAAACATGTCTTTACACGAACCAACTTGTACAATGACTGAGACGACTGACGATGTTTACCCTTTGCATGCAGGCAGAGGGGATATAGGCTACACAGCGGGAGGACGTAATAGTTGACAGTGTGGCCACTTTGACGGAAGCAAAATTAATCTCGAAACTTTACTGTCACCTCATATATGCATTCAAGACTTCTGTGACTATAACCTTAAAGGTAAGACATAATTCTAATGTAGAACTCTGTGAAATATCTCCCCAGCTGATAGAGGTTGCATATTATCTTAAGCTGTCGTGACCTGCTTTCACTAACCAAATCCATTTCATTTCTTTACCTTTAACACCTGCTACCGATTATCCAACATTATTCTGTACTCATTATCCAAAAAAAAACTTAAAACTCTGCAACCACTCCCTGTTAATGGTTCCTGAACTGTTAGCCCTATGATGTATCTGGTTCATGGGTGATGAGATTAAGAACATTCTTGCCCCTAGAACTTTCTCTAACATGCTGATACAAATTCAAATAAAATTCATCTAACTGATTTAAAAATTTGTTCCCTGTGGTGAACTTCCCTCTCATTTGCTCCAATTAGGGGCATATTGAAATCACCCACAATAAGACACACACTCGCTAACCCATTCTATTTGGAACAGAGGCTCTCATCATAATTCTCATGATATTTGATAGTATGAACCAGAGCTGTAATGCTCAATATGTTCTACGTTTATATCAATATTTGTAAAGAGAAGTTCACCTTAATATAAATACACTTCCATATCATACTCTCCAGCAATTGAAAACTCCCACTCTCGTTATATCTTTGATTCAACTATCTCACACCATACAAATTCTCTATATTATGGTCTGCCATAACAGTATAGTGGTTTCAACACTTGTTTCTTGTTTGGAGAGGTCCATGATCAAGGAATTTCTAAAGTCCTCTTCAATCAAGACTGTAGTTAGCTGATCTCAGGAGGGAGTAGGATTTTGCCCTATGAATTATTGCAGCCTTTTCAGCCCATGCCACATGCAAATCAGTTTGTAGCCACACAGTTATACAGACACAGTATACACATATGGATTTGGGTAAAGCCCAGGGACTGTTAAAAATATAATTATTATTAGTTATCATTCTGCACTTAGCATGTTACTTCTGAATCTGGGAAAGCTAGTGTCACAATCAGGCTGCTTTTGATATGAAGCACATGACTGCACCGCACTTTCTATCTTACCTATCCATCCTAAATATTCTATACACAGCACAGTAAAACTTTATTTCCTATTTCTGGGTAGCATCACATTTCAGTTAGCCCTATTATGCAATGCCAGCATTAATTGCTTTGATGACACTCCTTACATTAGTGTAAACACACTTAAGAGTAACTGTGTGTTCTCATATAGTTTACTACCTGACATATCCCTCAAAGTTATTTAAGCATGCTCCCCAGCATTAGGAAATATCGCTACCCTCAGAACATCTTACTAATATCAGCTGTTCCAGCAACAAATAACTCTTAAGATATGTGCAAGTGTTACGTTTACCCTTATAATCACTATTAAATGTGTATCTATATTACCCCCCTTGTTCCCCATAACCAGCAGTTTCCCCTGAACCCTTAGCTTCAATGATTCTGGAAAAAACTCTAGCACCACACACCACCTTTGTTCAAATGTATATTGTCTCTTCAAAATGCAAGTGCTGACCACTGATAAAAATTCATCCCCAAAAGCAATGCAGAGTCCCTCAAGTCCTAAGTTAATATACAAGACTTTAAAGCATATACAGTGGAATCTTGTTAATACAAAGTTCAAGGGACCTAAATTTTCATGTTTTGTAATAATGTGGTCCCCCCTCCCAAAAGTGTCAAAATTTTACTGTTTTTTTTTTTTGTTTTTTTTTTTGTACATACTGTATATCTAAGAATAATAAAAATAAAATAAAACAAAAACAAAAACAAAAGCCTTGTCTAACAATACAGTAATAGGAATAACAGCCCATGCCACATGGGCTGTTATTCCTATAATAAAATAAAATATTTAAAATTTTTTAAAGATTTTATTTTATTTGTAAGATAAACTAAGAGAAAAGCAATATTAATGGAAATGAAAATATTGTACAGTATATATTTTGATATGTACAATATTTTAGTATCATAGTAAAAGGAATTACAATCTTAATATAAAAGGAGACATACAAACTATTAACTTTTTAATAAATTAATCTAATTTAAAGAAAGAGTCCAATGTTGTTTGCAGTTTTTGTCCTATATGCATTTTTAACTACAGCACGGATGCAATAGTTTTTTTTTTTTTAACAACGTTACACATTCTCTGTTACGTTCAATGCATTTTGGGCATCTTTTTTAGATGGCAGTGTGCGTGCTTCTTCACTTTCACTGGTAACAAAAACATCATCGTACCCAGCAGCTCTTCTGGTGTTGATGTTGCAGTGGTAGCAACTTCATCATCCACTTTCACAAACTCTTCAAATTCGCCAATAAAATTCATATGCTTCTTCAAATTCCTCACTGTTGCTATCACATTTGTCTGCTGGACCATGTTTTTCGATGACATTCTCTCCAAAGCCACTCTTTCTGAAGCAGTTGATTATTACACTTGATCTAATACTTTCCCAAGCAATGACAAGATTACGGATAGCATCCAAGACATTCCAATTTGGCTGCAAATTGTTCCCTCCTATGTTGCGGAGCCAAGTACCTTATCGGGGGGGGGCTCTATATGCTCTCTTGAGGTTATAAATAATGCCTTGATCCAGTGGTTGCATTAAACTGGTGATTTGGGGAAGAGGGGTTAAAAACAACAGCCGTATATTTGTCAACTTAAGTGTTTCGGCAGAATGTGCTGTACAACGGTCTAGAATAATCAAAATGTTCCTTTTTTCGGTCCAATTTTGATAACCAAGACTGAAAAATTTTGACCGTAAGCCAAGCACTTCTATTGGCCTCATACTCACAGGAAAGTTGGTTAACTGCTTTAAAACACCTTGGCTTGGGAAACTTACAAATCACAAGTGGTCGTAGCTTTGTACTGTTATCTGAATTGCAGCATAACAGAGCAGCGAGTCTTTGTTTACTTAATTTTCAACCAAGACCACTTTTCTCTAACAGCAAATGTTTTGTTTGGCAGAAAATTATAAAATAAACCTGTCTTATCAAGATTAAATATATCATTTGCCTCATATTTTTCAAGGATTGACCGTACAGAACACGAGTCTGTAGCCTTTTCTTTGTCGACTAATCCAGACTCACCACAAACATTTCGTAAAACCAAGTTATTCCTGTCTTTAAATCTTTGGAGCCAGCCACTGCTGCATTTGAAGTCACTAATCCCATGTTGCTGAGCTAGATAATTTGCCTTTTCTTGCAAAATTACAGCTGATATTGGCAAATTAGATGCACACATTTGTTGGTAGCACTCAAAGTTTTGTTTCAAGCTCCTCATGTTTTGCACCACGAATTCGTTTCCTGTTTTTCATCATTGCTCCAGTCTCACGCACTTCTTCAAGTATTAGTAGTGGCATGTGATGCAAGAAAGCAAGTGTATGAGCTTAAGCAGCATCAGCCAAAAAAAAAAAAAAAAAATTACAAAACAAATCCCACTAAATGTTTGTCCAGTTCCTCCTTAAATTTATTTAACCTATCAACTTTAGTTCCTTTGTAACCACGACAGATGGAAGTTTGTTCCAACAATTAACGACCTGCTAGCTAAAGGCAAATTTCCACACATCTATTCTACATCTGTCTTTCCTTAATTTGAATTTATGCCCCCTTAGGTTCGTAATCTGAACAAGTGGAAGAATCCCATCAGAATTCAGTGTGCTCAACCCATTCAAGGCCTTATACACCTCAATCAGATCACCTCTTAAGTGCCTAGTCTCCAGCCGCTGCAATTTGCAGAACTTAAGCCTCTCTTGGTAATAGGATCCCTAAGCCTTCATTCCCCCCCCCCAACGCTCAAGCAAATCTACATCCTTCCTAAAATGAGGCCTCCAGACCTGTACGCAGTACTCAAGGCGTGGCCTGACCACTGCCTTATACAGAGGAACAATCACCTCCTTTTCCCTGCTAGCAAAATTATTGTATATCATTGACAAAACCCCATGCCCTGCTCTTGCAGCCTGTCTGCATTGTTCAGAAAATTTCATATCTGACTTCACAATTACTCCCAGGTCTTTTTCATTTTCTACCACCTTAAGTGTAGTACCACAGAGTTGGTACGTTACTCTGGGGTTACTTCTACCCATATGCAGTACTTTGCATTTATCAAGGTTAAACTTCAATTGACACTTCTTAGCCCATCTGCCCAAATTAACTAGATCCGGTTCACTAGCACACTGTCATTAACAACCCTGCCAACCTTTGTATCATCTGCAAACTTCGACACTAAGCCTGATATACCTTCATCAATATCATTGATAAATATACAAAACAACAGTGGACCCAACACCGAACCCTGTGGGACTCCACTAATAACATTAGTCCACAAAGAGCAGCACCCATTAATTACCACCCTCTGTCTTCTCCCACTCAACCATCCTTTATCCATTGTAGCAACTTACCCTTAATACCATTCTGTTTCAATTTGTACAATAGTCTTCCATGCGCAACAGTGTCAAAAGCTTTCCTGAAATCCAAATATATGATATCAAAATTATTTTTTGCATCCAGTTCCTTTGTAACCACATTATAATATCCTATCAAATTTGTCAGACAAGACTTTCCCTTAACAAACCTATGCTGTGTCTGAATTATTGTTGCAGTCTTGTCTAGATGATCCTGCAGTGCATACTTAACCAGTGACTCCATTATTTTACCCGGAACAGAAGTTAAACTAACTGGTCTGTAATTACTCGTGTCACCCTTCGATCCCCCTTTGTGAATTGGGGATACATTTACACATCTCCAGTCTGTGGGGGACCTCCCCTGAGTCCAAGAATGCTCTCATAATTATGGTTAAGGGTTTGCTTACTTCCTTTGCCACCTCCTTTAATATAACCGGATAGATATATTATATAATAGATACCAGGTGCCTTTCTTATGTTTAACTTCAAGAATTTCTCCTCCACTTTGCTCTTAGTTATTACTAAATCATTAAGCACCCTGCTACAATTTGATAACCTGGCACTTTCAAACCTTAACTCCTCATGTGTGAATGTAGATGCAAATACTCGTTCAGTTTGTTTGCTATCTGAGAAGAATCATCAACAGTCGAACCATCGATATCAAGTGGACCAATCAGATTCATCCATTTCCTTTTACAGTTTATATAAGTAAAGAAATCCTTGCTGTTTTTCTTTGCATCCTTTGCCAAAAATTTCTCGTAATCTGCCTTCGCCTGCCTAACCTCCTTTGTGACTTGATTACAGAGTAGCTTATATCTGCTATAGGCTTCTGTGTTGCCTGATAATTTATATGCATCCCATGCATTTTTCTTCTCTGTCACGAGTCTCATTAGTTCATTTGATAACCATTTAGGCCTAAAACTTGAACAGTATTTCTTAATAGGTATGAAATTTTTAGTAGCTTCCACAATTAATTCCTTGAAAAAAATAGGCTACATAGACACAGTAGAAATGTAATTAGGACATGTGGAACACGGTGCATATACTTTAAGTGCAAGTGGGAAATAGGGCTTAAGCTACACTGGTGTGCAAAATTTAAGGACCAGTTAGGTTTTCACCTGTAGCTTCTCATAGTGGTGGCCTGGATATGGGAAAAGCACACCAAAGGAACCTCCTGAAGTACAGAAATGATGAAGGAAACAACACTGACACAACGATGGAAACAAAAAGGAACATAGCACTGGCTGCCATGATACAGATGCATCACTGCCATAGATGGAACAAAGGGAAGAGGTGGTCCTCAGTAGGAGATATGGCCACCTCTAATGTCGATGCAGGCTTTGCACCGCCTGTCAATACTTAGAACAATGTTGTTGATAAGTTCTTGTGGTACCATCGTCCATTCCTCTGTCAGCACCATCTTCAGCTGGTGAACATTTTCTGGTGGGTGTGGACGTGCCGCTAGGCATCTCCCCAGAGCTTCCCATATGTGTTCGATGGGATTGAGATCGACGGAACAGGCAGGCCAATCCATACGAAAAATGTCCTCACTTTCCAAAAGTATATCAACAGCTGCAGTGCGATGGGGTGTGGCGTTATCATCCAAAAAAGAACTCGGGGCCAATGGCACCTCGGAACAGACACACACACGGGGAAGGATTACCTCAGTAAAGTAGCGTGCACCCGTTACACCACCTTCCAGTATCTGGAGTTGTGTACATCCATCCAAGATAATGCCTCCTCAGATGAGAACACCTCAACGGCCATATCGATCCCTTTCAGTGATGCTTGCGGAGGTGTTACTGTGTGCCAAACTCTCCCCAGATTAGCTGACTTTCAGAATCGCTGCTGACATCGAATCTCCTCTCATCAGTAAAGAATAACTTAAGGAAAGATTTTGTGGTTGTAACCTTTAGAAATAATGTTGGTCCTTAAGTTTTGCACATCGGTGTATTAGCGCAAGTAGGGTAACAGAGTGGGATCTCTAGGTCCAGATGACATTTCTCCACTTGTCCTCAAACATGTGCTTCTGAGCTTGCTCTTCTGTGTCATCTTTTCACACTTCTATTCTAATGGTGTTTTCCCTTCTGTTCGGAAAGTTGCCTACGTCCAACCAGTTCCTAAAAAATGGTGACAAATCCATCCTATTAAATTATCGCCCCATTGCACTTACCTCTCTTCTTTCCCAAGTATAGGGAGAAATCTATTAACTGCTAATGTGAAACCATCCACCTGGTCAATGATTGCCAACTGGACTCTATATAACCTATGGAAAAATTCAATGGAAAATTTTGCCGGAAACAAGCAGGTGCTCTTGACATTTCTAAGGCTTATGATCTGTTTGGTATAAAGGTCTTCTAAACAAGATTTCATCATATGGATTGATGACTATTGGGTATCCATTTTCCTTTCAGACTGTTTTCTGCAGTGATGGCAGATGGCCGACTTCAAACTTTCCCACTAATGCTGATCTTCTCAAGGTTCAGCTCTTTCTCCCACTCTTTTCCTCTTGTATATTAATGACATTCTTTCACTGACATCCTATCTATAGTTTCATTTATGATATCATATTGCATTCCACCTTTAGTTGGAGAAACAATGCCCTGCACAAAGAGCTTCATCTTCTCTAACATCCACCATCAGTTACTTAAATGATGATCTCTAGGTAATTCGCTGATGGGGCAAAGATAACTTGGTTAATTTCAATCCTTCTAAAACCGAGTCCTGTCATATCTCACAAGAGTCTACTGACATTTCTCCACTTGTCCTCAAACATGTGCTTCTGAGCTTGCTCTTCTGTGTCATCTTTTCACACTTCTATTCTAATGGTGTTTTCCCTTCTGTTCGGAAAGTTGCCTACGTCCAACCAGTTCCTAAAAAATGGTGACAAATCCATCCTATTAAATTATCGCCCCATTGCACTTACCTCTCTTCTTTCCCAAGTATAGGGAGAAATCTATTAACTGCTAATGTGAAACCATCCACCTGGATGGTTTCACATTCACATTGTTATGCTAATCTTTGATGTTTATACATCTAGATAAGATAACATCTCTATTAGAAATTACCCTGACTTCTAGTCTCTCTTTTCATAAGCACATCACAAATATTTCATCCTCTGCATCTAGAAAACTGGGCTTTCTCTTTTGCTGTTGGCATTACTTTTCTCCTAAGCAATTACTCATTCTATACAAATCTCAAATCAGCCCTACCATGAATATTGTTCTACATCCGAAGTGGTGCCCCCAAACCCTCTCTCAGGGTTCTAGACTCCATTCAAAAGGGGGCAGTCTGGTTAATTAATGATCCATCTCTTAATTAAGTCTCTGCTTTATGCCTTTTCTACAGATGCCCACTGTAGAAAAGGCGTAATTCCCACTCTCTCTTTACACCTTTCATTCAGCATCCATTTACATCCAACTTCAAACTACCCACTTACACACATCTATCCTAAAACCAACCTTCTTCAATTAAAACTTATGCACCCTTATGTGTGTGTAATCTCAGCAAGAGGAAGAATGCCATCAATACTGAGTTGACTTAATCCATTCAAGGCCTTAAACACCTAAATCAAATCTCCTCATAGGTTCCTAGTCTCCAGATCCTGCAATTTGCGGAAATGAAGCCTTTCTTGGTTTTTACCCTTTTGTTCCCTTCACCAATCTTTTTGCCATAACGACTGCCTTGTACAAAGGGATAATCACCTCCTTATCCCTGCTAGCAAAGTTCCTTTATATCACAACGAAACCCCATAAACTGTACTTGTCAGCCTCTCTGCACTGCTCAGAAAACTTCATATCTGACTGCACAATTACCCCTGAGGGGTAATTGTGCAGTCAGATATGAAAATGTATTATTCATTTTCCACTACACTATTTCTTTATAATCTGGGATTACTACTACCAATTGGCAGTAAATGCCATTTCTCAACTCCTCAGCCAATTTTTTTCCAGAACTAGATTTATCCCTTCACCTTCTGTTTACTGGAACATCCTTCCTTCACACACATATTTCCTGAAAATTACAATCTACAGAAACTGAATATCAGTGATATTGATGAAGGTATAAGAGGTTTAATGTCCAAGTTTGCAGATGATACAAAGGTTGGCAGGGTTGTTAAACGACAATAAAGACAGTATGCTACCCCATCTGGATCTAGATAAGTTGGGGAAATGGGCTGAGAAGTGGCAACTGAAGTTTAACATTGACAAATGCAAAGTACCACATATAGGTAGCAATAACCGAAGTGAAACGTACCAACTGTGCGGTACTACACTCAGGGAAGTGGAAAAGAGCTGGGGGTAATTGTGCAGTCGAATGTAAAATTCGCTGAGCAGGGCAGGTCATGGAGTTTTGTCAATAATATATGTAGGAATTTTGCTAGCAGGGACAGGGAGGTGATTATCCCGTTATACAAGGCAATGGTTAGGCCACACCTAGAGTACTGTGTACAGGTCTAGAGGCCTTATTTTAAGAAGGATGTAGAGTTGCTAGAACGAGTACAAAGAAGAGCAACAAGATTGGTGAGGGGGAACAAAGGGTTGCTCTTGCCAAGAAAGGCTTAAGTTCTGCAAAACGCCAGGGATTCTTCCTCTTGCTCAGATTAAGAACCTGAGAGTGAACAGATTCAAATGGAGGCAAGACAGTTGTAGAATAGATGTGCAGAAATTTGCCTTTAGCCAGTTGATGGATGAAACAGACTTCCATCTTTTGTTGTGGAAGTTGATAGTCTAAATAAAGTTAAGGCTGAGCTGGACAGGCATTTGAAACGAATGGAGGGGTGAAATGGGAGGGTTTTTTTTTTTTTAGCTGATGCTGCATAAGCTTGCTTTCTTGCATCGTATGCCTCTACTAACGCTAATGCTATATTTCTTACCCCTTCTCCCTTCACATAAAAAACAGTTATCAATCTATTCTGCTAGCCATTACAAATATTGATACATATTTTAAAAAGTAGAAGAAAAGATGATGTGCTCTGTTGGATTGAGAATCAAAGTGGTTAAGAGATAGACAGATGGCAAAAAAAAAAAGTTCTGCACCAACATTGCTAAACTCTAGAGGCAGAAAAATTGAAAGCAGGTAAGACTGCAGCAGAACCTACTGTTTTGTTACAATTTCCAGCTTTCAGTGTATATCTGGTTACATTTAGCATAATTTTGTAAATGGATAGCATGAATTCTTATATTTAGGCTTGCCAGGAAATGCCTTCTCGATGACAAGTAAATATCACTTTTAACAAAAATAATAGTCCAGGAGGCCAGATGGGTCCACATCTTAATATATTTTGTCAATCTAGATTTCTCTTTGAAATGTGATCTCATGGGGGATTTATTTGATATAGATCTGTCCATTGAGGTTTCAATAGGTATAGCCAAATAGCAGTGAAGCGTTCAAACTTTGATGCATAGTTTACTAATAACAGTTTTCCCCTAATAATGACTCATGGGCTGCATATTTATTTTGAGCGGAAGGTCCAAAGGCTCCCAAAGCAATTCTGAGAGCTTTGTGCAAAGCTATTCTAGTGGCACAGGCATTTCTGGTAACAGATAATAGACTAAAAACTAGCACGGTTACTGCCCTAGTTTTTGGCAGATGTTGTGCAGTTCTTTGGGGTTCCCTTTTGTATGCTAGGAAGTTTGTGTGTGTGTGTGTGTGTGTGTGTGTGTGTGTGTGTGTGTGTGTGTGTGTGTGTGTGTGTGTGTGTGTGTGTGTGTGTGTGTGTGTGTGTAAGGAAAGCATTACAGATCTTAATTATAATCATGAAATTTATGATTCCAATTTATCACAGGTGGAAATCATTGATTTGCACTTAGCAGACATTGTATTTCTCTGAAAGCTTAGGTAATCTATTATGAATCCTCAATTCCCAAGACAGCTGGAGTACAATAACTGGAGATTTGAAAATCTTTTTCAGGTTTGACCCCAACTCTGCCTCGATCAAGTATCTTTGACTTAAAAATTCCATCAGAACTAGATGAAAAATCATGAGTTTCGATGTTGACTAAGTTCTGATAATGCAAACAGCTGGTTTTAGGGTATACACAATATGTAGTTTTTTAAATTTTAGAAATTTAGTTTGTGGTGCTTACCCATGCACCTTTGCGACAAGGAGTGAAGGTGTAACTCGCCTGAACTTCATAACACTTGTTCCATTTTGTTGGCAGTGAGGAAATACATTCTTGGGTAGATAGGATAAAGAATTTTATTCTTTATCCTATCCATCAAAGAATGCAGAGACAGCACACTTCAGCTCATTATCATCAATAAAGTGACTTCTACATACGGTTTTCCTCGGGGAAAACCGTATGTAGAAAGAGGAAATAGTCATTGGGGGCCAGATCCGAACTGTAAGATGGATGGTAAGTTCTGTAAAGTCAGTCTCTCAATGCAGCAACAGCAGCATATGACCTGTGTGCTTTGTGAAGAAGCAGCACACCTCTGAAAAGTTTTCCACAGCGTTTTTCCTTTGACATCCCCTAGGTTGTACAGTAAGGATGCACGACTTCCCAGTGACTCTCTGCTTGTGTTCCAATTAGTCAACGTACAAAATTCCCTCAGAATCCCAAAAAATTGTGGACATAATCTTGCCAGCTGAAGATTGTGTCCAAAATTTTTTGGGTCGGGAGAGAATCCTTGTGCTTCTATTACATTGATTCTTGCTTGGTCTCGGATCCAAGAAAACCCATGTTTCATCACTAACAATTTTAAAGCAAAATTCTCACATCATACTCTGATTTGGTTCTGTACAGAGGTCAGAAATCTGGGATCCCACCTTGCACTAACCTTGGTCATCCCCAAATGTTTGTGGAGGATTTTTATAACTGTTCCCTCAGATATGTCACATTCCCTAGAGATATGGTACACCTTTAAACATGTCATTCAGCATAAGGGTTTTCACAACTTATCACATTGCTGGAAGGTCGCTGTCACCAGCCTTCCTGGATGTGTATCAACTTTGTAAAGTCAGTCTCTCAATTGTCTCAATTCAACCCTACTTGAATTGTTTCGACCAGAATTTCAGCTGGTACTCTGCAGGTGCACTGTTGCCATACACAGCCACCATTGTTTCATGAATGGCCTTTGGCCCATTTCCTTCTTTGGTGAGACACTTGCTGAGTAAACAATACTCCAATTTCAACAAATCCATAATTTGATACAGGTGTCTTCTTTCTCTTGCAGCAGCATAACCTAAAAACATGGGATCAAAATTAGTATACAGTAATTCAAGTTGACATATGTAGGAACATGATAAATAAGGAATCATTGAAATGTAACTGTGGTAAGTACTTAGGCAGATAAATTATTTAACGCCCCCCCCCCATAAGCTCTGCTTGTGAAACCAAAACTAAGTTGTGAGAAGTTCACCTGGTGAACATTTTGTGTTTCATAACAAATTAGTACAACATTATGTACAACAAAATCTATTTTTCAAATTAATGATGTATGCAAATAAAAACTTTCAACATACAGTGTACAATAATAATATGCTGTAGTAGCATTTTAGGAGCATCAGCAACTAAGGCCATATTGCTCCATGTATATTGTCTATAAATTGTGCGAGTTCTGAGGTTGTTTGATGGGTGAAAAATCCAACTTTCCGGAAGAAAAAATGCTAAAACTCCTGAGACCGACTAACTCAGCGACTTGGTGAAAAAGTCCCATAAAAATTCCTTCTTTCATCAATGGGACTCGAACTCTGGTCTTTTCCATCCTGTGTGGGGAGGATGGCCAATCTTCCTGCTGAGGGCACAATAATAATAATACAGTAAACTTTCAGAATAATGGCACCTTTGAGGATTCAAGGTGCCGTTATTTCGATTTTTCAGTTATTTTTCAGAAAGTTTCATTTTTAATATATTTAATGCTGAAATAATGAGGCTAAATAAGAAATAGATTAAGAATGCAAGTTTATTAACTGCACAAAAAAAAAAAAACCACGACGATCCAATCCTATATTCTGCCATTAATACACTCCTGCTACTGCACAGTGGTAGTGTCACCATCATCCCCACCCTGGATGGGAAAGGCCTGGGTTCGAATCACGTCAACGCGAGAAGCTTTTATGGGCTTTTTTCATTCTGCGGCTAAGGCGTAGATGGCAAGGTTTTTTCCAGCAAAACGGGTAAATCGACCAGAGAACTCACACAATTAGCATTAGTAGAGGCATATGATTCAAGAAAGCAAACTTATGTAGCATCAGCCAAAAAAAAAAAACACTTCCATTTCACCCCTCCGTTCGTTAAAATTTCCAGACACTACACATAAGTACTGCATATGAATTAACTTTCCAGGTAATCCTAATGTAATAGTTTGAATTATATCAAGTTTGTCACTAAGCTTCAATGTCATTCTCTGTATGAGGTTTATTAACTTTAGGAGCCATAGTGTGTAGTTTTTAATTTAAAATAAATGTAAAACAGCAGTATAATCCATGATATCAGTACAGAATTCACTTTTAAAATGGAAAATGTAAAAAAAATACAGTAATAAGAAATAGATTCTTATTAGAAATTTTCTAGCAGGGATAAGGAGGTGATTATCCCCTTGTATAAGGCAATGGTCAGGCCACACCTTGAGTACTGTATACAGGTCTGGAGGCCTCATTTTAAGAAGGACGTAGAGCTGTTGGAACGAGTACAGAGAAGGGCAACAAGATTAGTGAATGGAACGAAGGGTTGCTCTTTTGAAGAAAGGCTTAAGTTTTGCAAATTACAGTGTCTAGAGACTAGGCACCTGCGAGGTGATCTGATTGAGGTGTATAAAGCTTTGAATGGTTTGAGCATGCTCAATGCGGATGGGATTCTTCCTCTTGCTCAGAATAATCGCCTGAGAGGGCATAAATTCAAATTGAGGAAAGACGGTTGTAGCATAGATGTGTGGAAGTTTGCCTTTAGCCAGTGAGCGGTTGATTGGTAGAACAAACTTCCATCTGTCATTGTAGAAGTTGATAGCTTAAATAGATTCAAGGCAGAAGTTGACAAAAATTTGGAGCGAGTGGATGGGTGAATTAAGGGTTTTTTTTTTTTTTTTTTTGGCTGATGCTATATAAGCTTGTTTTCTTGCATCATGTGCCTTTGCTAATGCTAAATACAGTAATTATGTGACTTGCTGTTTTCTTTTTTCTGGCACAACAAGACATCTCCACTAATTTGATCTCAATGTTCCATTATTTCAACAGTCTACTGTATAAGTAATCGGTATTAACAAAATTTTTACATGTAGAGGGCATTCCTTCTAAAAGGGAAAATTTGCTTGATAATATCATTCAGCTTGAGGTTTGCATGCATACAAAACTATAAAGGTTCCTTATTTTCCACACCGATATATGTCTATCTCAGGAAGTCCTAAACATATTGTTCTGTTAGCTTTTAGAATTAAACTATAATTCATACATTCTCTTTCCAGCCAATGCAATGATTAAAAAAAAGAAACCTATTAGATACTCTTCCGATTTAGGAGGAACTATTTTCATTTAATGAATTATGATACACATCAGCAGAGCTGCCCCACCCAGTGGTGAAAGTGGTGTACCGCACCAGGCTTCAAAGACAAAGGCAGTGAAGACCAATGTTCTGTAAATGCTGAAAGAGACAGCAAAGACTAAAAGTATGTTATATTAACAAATAGTCTATAATATTGGTGAAAAAACACCATAGACAACTCTTAAAGGAAAAAACTACAATAGTAAAGGGTATCATTTCAACTGTCATATTGTGCTCATCCTTCACGAGTTGCCATGTTTTGCAATACCTCAAATATGCACCACTTCACTAATAGAGAAGACTATTGTTAGTTATTCACAGTGGGCACCATTTCATGGTGGGTGGGCAGGCACCCTGGTATTGCAAACATAACAACCCAGTTGTGAAGTTAATCACACAATATAAGATGCCAAAAGGTGTACGTGATAATATTTAAGTAAGATTAAATGCAACTGGGCATAATATTTTTAAGTTATAATTACCTATATAATATCGGTGTAAAAACACCATAGACAACTCTTACACTACTATCGTAGTTTTTTCCTTTAAGAGTTGTCTGGTGTTTTTACACCAATATTATATAGATAATTATAACTTTAAAATATTATGCACAGTAGCATTTAGTCTTACTTAAATATTATCTAGAGTTGTCTATGGTGTTTTTACATCGATATTATATAGATAATTATGATACACATCACTAAATGCAAGTGGGCATAAAATATGCCCACTTGCATTTAGTCTTACTTAAATATTATTACATACACCTTTTGGCATTTCTCGTATTGTGGGATTATCTTCACAACTGGGTTGTCATGTTTGCAATACCAGGGTGCCATCTCTGTTAGTGAAACAGTACTTATTTGAGGTAGTGCAAAACATGGTAACTCGCGAAGGATGAGCACAATATGAGATACAGTTGAAATGATGCCCTTTACACTACTATCGTAGTTTTTTCCTTTAAGAGTTGTTTATGGTTTTTTTACACCGATATTATATAGATAATTATAACTTTAAAATATTATGCCCAGTTGCATTTATTCTTACTTAAATTAACAAATAATGAATTTTAAATTTATTTTATTTATTTATTTTTTTAAATATTTCTCAGAGGTCTGACAGAAGGAAACAACTCTGGTTATGAATACAGAAAAAGAAAAAAAAATGAAAAGCTACCAAATAAAAAAGCAATAAGTTGGCTAAAGGCAAATTTCTGCACATCTGTTCTATAACTCTCTCCTCAATTTGAATTTATGCCCCCCTCAGGTTCGTAATCTGAGCAAGAGGAAGAATTCCATCAAAATTGGACCTGCTTATACCATTCAAGGCCTTATACACCTCAATCAGATCACCTCGCAGATGCCTAGTCTCCAGATGTTGCAATTTGCAGAACTTAAGCCTTTCTTGCTGAAACCAATCTTGTTGCCCTTCTCTGTACTTGCTCAACAACTCTACATCCTTCCTAAAATGAGGCTTCCAGACCTATATGCAGTACTCAAGGTGTGGCCGACCATTGCCTTATACAAGGGGATAATCACTTTATCCCTGCTAGCAAAATTCCTGTATATCATTGACAAGATCCCCAACTCTGGCAGCCTGTTAGCACTGCTCAGAAAACTTCATATCTCACTGCATAATTACTCTCAGGTCTTTTTCATTTTCTACCGTCCTAAGTGTTGTTCCACACAGTTAATACATTTCTCTGGAGTTACTTCTACCCTTATGCAGTACTTTGCAAATGGTTAGTTTGTGGTTTGCGTAATTGGCTTTCGCAAAATGTCTTATGTTATAATTGTAAATTATTTTTAAATAGTACTGTTTCAGTTCAACTTGTAAATGGTGGATTCAAAGATTAGCAATATACGTGCTGAATGCACTAAAAAACACAATTTTTACACAATTAATTTGTGTAAAAACTTAGAATTACAAAATACAGTAGATGCACATCACCAAATTTTGATACATCAATAAAAAATAAGATGGCAATCAGTATTAAAGAGGTTGCATTCAATATTTGGCAAAACAAAATTTGGCTTTAAGGGGTACTAATTTAAAATTATTCGATTACAACAACGGAAACTTTTTGCAATTAATACAAATGATTGCCAAATTTAAGTCCACTTCATCGGAACACATCTAACTATTCAGATTGATAAATTTCTGGATATTCTGGATAAAATGATATTTTAAATATAATTTGAAATAGTATAAGGACAAAAATTTTAGGTTAGTTACAGGAAACTAAATATTTTTTGATTTTAGATTGTACACCTGATACCAGTCATCAGGAACAATTAACAATTATTTTAAGATTTGTAATTTGTAATGAAACACAAAAAATTTAAATTATGGAACATTTTTTAGATTTCTGTGAAATTGAAAATGTGACTGGTAGTGGGCTAACTACATTCATTTTAAAATTTTTGGAAAAATATGACATTAATATTCAAAATATGCGTGGGCATGGCTACGACAATGGGGCCAATATGAAAGGAAAACGGTCTTCATGAAAAAATTTTAGATATAAACTCCCGAGCTTTTTCGTACCCTGTGCTGCTCATACTTTGAATTTAGTGGTGAATGATGTGGCAAAAATATCTTTTAAGACAATTTATTTTTTTGTAATTCTAAAGAAACTATAATTTTTTTTTTTTTTTTCTAGTAGTACTAAATGGTGAGCCATATTAAAAAACAGTTTCAAATCTTTGGCTGAAACCTTTATCAAGCACACTTTGGGGAGGTCGAATTGACGCTACAAAACCTCTAGTATACGTTCTACAACAAATTGATGATGCTCTTTATGAAATATATTCGGATTGTGATAATAAATTCGATTTAAACACAAAACATCAGTCACAGTCATTGTCAAATTAAATTAGATCTTTTGAATTCGAGTGCTCTTCTATTATTTGGTTTGACATTTTATCTAATGTAAATTTTTTAAGCTAATTATTGCAAAATACACAATCGGATGTATTGCCATCACTAATGCATTTAAAAAAAATTAAAGGAAACGATTGTAAACTTTTGAACAGATGAGCATTTTGTATGTGTACTTCAAAATGCAGCAAAAATTGCTAACTCATTAGAAATTGACACTGATTTTCCGAAAGAAAACTTAATGGAAGGAAACAAAAATTATTTGATTATGAATTTGAGCCAACACCAAAAGATAATTTTAAAATAAACTTCTTTTTTGCCATTTTAGATACTACAATAAGCACAATAGATGAATGTTTTGAATAGCTCGAGGTTTGTAATTACAATTTTAATTTTTGACAATGTTTTAGCGAACTAAGTAAAAGGTCAAAGGATGAAATTTAAAAACGTTTAGTTTTAAAATTCCATTTTAAAACGAAAAAACGTTTAGTTGAAACTAAATGTTGGACAAAGACGTTTAGTTTCAACTAAACGTCTTTATCCAACGATGTGGTCTGAAATGGCCAAAGTACTGAGAAGTGGCAATTGAAGGTTAACATTGACAAATGCAAAGTAATGCATATGGGTAGAAGTAATCCCAGAGAAACGTACCAACTGTGTACGCTTAAGGTGGTAGAAAGTTAAAAAGACCTGGGAGTAATTGTGCAGTCAGATATGAAGTTTTCTGAGCAATGCAGACAGGCTGTCAGGGCAGGTCATGGGGTTTTGTCAATGATATACAGGAATTTTGCTAGCCGGGAAAAGGAGGTGATTGTCCCTCTGTATAAAGCAATGGTCAGGCCACGCCTTGAGTACTGCGTACTGGTCTGGAGGCCTCATTTTAAGAAGGATGTAGATTTGCTTGAGCATGTACAGAGAAGGGCAACAAGATTGAAGGGAATGAAGAGATCCTTTTACCAAGAGAGGCTTAAGTTCTGCAAATTGCAGCGGCTGGAGACTAGGCATCTGCAAGATGATCTAAGGTGTATAAGGCCTTGAATGGGTTGGGCACACTGAATTCTGATGGGATTCTTCCATTTGTTCAGATTACGAACCTGAGGGTGCATAAATTCAAATTGAGGAAAGACATGTAGAATAGATGTCCGGAAGTTTGCCTTTAGCCAGCAGGTGGTTGATTGCTGGATCAAACTTCCATCTGTCGTTGTGGAGCTTGATAGGCTGAATAAATTTAATGAGGAACTGGACAAACATTTAGAGGGAATTGTTTTGTAAATTTTTTTTGGCTGATGCTACATAAGCTCATACACTTGCTTTCTTGCATCACATGCCACTACTACTTTGTTTTCCAATGTCTTATATGGTTGAAAGTGGTTTTAGTTCAGTAAATAAAATATTAACAAAAGAAAGAAACAGAACTGATATACATTGGCTTACAAAAAAAACTGTATCACTTGTGAATTTTGCAAATATGTTTTGCTGCATTGTGGGTTGCAGAAATGTTCGAAATGCATTTGTTACATGGGATATATATATCTCTGTGAATGAAATTCAATGAAAAGACTCCACCTGATATACCTAATTTCCATAAAATCTTCCCAGAGGGTAAGATACATAATGAATAGAAATCATGACAATCAAACATACATTTTATTGCATTTACGTGTACAAACTGAAATGGCAAGTTAACATAATATACTGGTGTGCAAAACTTAAGGACCAACACTATTTCTAAAGTTACGACCACAAAATCTTTACTTAAGGTACTCTTTACTGATGAGAGTAGATTCAGTCTCAGCAGAGCGATTTTGGATGTCAGCTAATCTGGCAAGAGGTTGACACACGGTATCACCCCGCAAACATCATGAAAGGGATCGATATGGCGGTTGAGTTGTTCTTGTCTGGGGAGGTGGAGGTGGATTCTTGGATGGACGTACCCAACTGATACTGGAAGGGGTACTGTAACCGGTGCATGCTACTGTACTGAGGTAATCCCTTCCCATGTGCGTCTGTTCAGAGGTGCCATTGGCCCCTAGTTTGTGTTTACAGATGATAACGCCACACCCCATCGTACAGCAGCTGTTGATATGCTTTTGGAAAGTGAGGACATTGTTCGTATGGATTGCTCCCCGTTCCAATGATCTAAATCCCATTGGACCCTCTGGGGAGATGCCTACCACACCCACCATAAAATGTTCACCAGCTGAAAATGGCACTGACAGAAGAATGAACGATGTTACCACAAGAACTTATCAACAACATTGTTCTAAGCATGGACAGGAGGTTTAAAGCCTGCATCGACATTAGGGGTGGCCATATCTCCTACTGAGGAACACCTCTTCCCTTTGTTCCATCTTTGGCAGTGATGCATCTGTATCGTGGCAGCCAGTGCTGTTTCCATTTTTGAATAAAGTCCCGCTGTACCGTTTTGTTTCTGTTGATGTGTTGGAGTTGTTTCCATCATTTCTGTACTTCACGAGGTTCCTTTGGTATGCTTTTCCCATAACCAGGCCACTCCTATGAGGAACTACAGGTCAAAACCTGACTGGTCCTTAAATTTTGCACACCAGTGTAGTATTATGTACTGTAAATCAGCAAAATAAGTCCTCAATATTTTGTTGTTCCTCCTCAAATTGTAATTACAGCCTTGCAATGATCTGGTACAGAGTTATTCAACTTCTGGATATACAGTTGCCTAATTTTGTGGTACCACACCCTTACAATGCTCTCCTGCAGCTGAATGTTACTTGTTGGCTTCTGAGCAATTTTAGACATTATGTACCACAATTTTCTGTAGGGGTTCAAATCTAGACTTGCCAGGCCAGTCCAACACTGTAAGGCCAGCATTTCTGAGGTATGACTGCACCTTAAGGGAAAAAAACAAGAGAAAACATTTGTGTAAGTATGGTTTAAGCCTTGTGAGACAAGAAGACAAACTCGCCATTAAATCTACATAGAATAAAACTTACCAATTTTGCTGTGTGGCAAGGTGCTGAGTCCTGTTGAAAAATGCAGTTTTGGACGTCTGTGTGGTGATCCCTAATAACGGATTTCAGGGACTCCTCCAAGATAGCAGTGTAAGTTTCTGCATTCACTGTTCCATTAATAAACTTAATCCGCCTTCCCGATTCAAATCTTTTTCAACTATCACATAAAAAAAAAAAAAATAGATCGCGTTAACTGGAAATTTTCATTGTGAAAAGTATAATTTTTAAAAACAGCGGTAACTGAAAAACGCGTTAATCGAATTCGCGTTATGAGAAGCCTGGCTGTAATTTCAATATAAAATGACCTTTTGGAAAAAATAAACATAAATGAAATAAATTCGCATTTCTTAAAGCAACGAAACAATAAATTTGTATAATTTTTTTAACATTATAATTTTCCTTTTATTTTACCAGTATTTCTTCGATTCTAAGACGCACCTTAATTTCAGAAAAAAATGCTTTGATTCTAAGAAAAAAAAAATAAATAAATAAAATAAAACACTGAAATAAATCTAACAAATAGTTTTATTATAATAGAATTCAATTTACTAACAACAATAGTAACGGTATTTATTAGTAGGTATGTTATTCATCACTTCCTTCTGAGTCGATATCTGCATCTGAATCAATATCAGAGTCTACTTCACATTCCGGGTCATATTCTTCTGAGCCGTCGTTATCTTCATTATCCCATAATATATCATCTTCTGAGCCATCGATAGCGTTGGTGATGGAACATTTTTTAAATGAGTGCTTTACTGTTCTTTCTGGGATCAGCTTCCAAGCTGTTGATACCCATTCCGCCAATTTTGATGCCGGCGCTTCCTTAATTTTTCCGGAAGGTTGTCGGTCAACAGCCAGGATTCACATTCCTTTCTCAAGTAATCCTTAAATGGTTTGTTGACTGAAACGTCGAGTGGCTGCAGTTGGCTAGTCATGCCACCAGGAATCACAACCAAGTCACCATGTTTTTGCACGATTTTATTTTTGACACGTTCGGACAAATGTCCACGAAATGCATCAAGTACTATCATGCTATGTGGGTTACGAAGTCTTCCAGGACGTCAATTCCACACAACATTTAGCCAGTCTTCCATAAGCTCTGCCGCCATCCATTCATTTTTTTGTGCACGCCCAATGACATCTTTGGAGAAATTTTCATTCGTCGGTGTGGTTTTCAATTTTAAATATGGTGGCAACTTTCGACCATCAGCGGTGATGCATAGCATCACAGTGATACGCTGTTTTTCGTAGCCCGTGCTTATAATCTTGATTTCTTTAGCGTTGACTGTGTAATTTTGAGGCATATCGAA
Source organism: Mastigoproctus giganteus (assembly GCF_048544385.1). Taxonomy (NCBI): domain Eukaryota; kingdom Metazoa; phylum Arthropoda; class Arachnida; order Uropygi; family Thelyphonidae; genus Mastigoproctus; species Mastigoproctus giganteus. The sequence continues at coordinate 146,278,448 of NC_143585.1, read as the reverse complement.
GAAGACTCGGGTTTCATCAGCATTTTCAATTTGACTAAACTCAAGTTTCTTTTTTCCCTTAATTTCATCACCTGTCGCTGAAAGTTAATCAGCTTCTGTTGAAAGTCTGCAGGAATTTTTTGACAAATAGATGTTTGGCGCGTTAACGATAATCCACTACGACGCATGAGTCTAAAAATATTTTCTCTATTCCGAGGGACTTGGCAATTTCTCCGGCTTTCAATTGCATGGGTAATCCTTTTGCGCGTGTCTCCGTTACAAAACGTATCACAGCATAATCGACTTGTGGAAATCTTCCATTCTTTAGACCCTGTAAAACACTTGGTTGTTGCTTAGCATGAAAATATGGAATTGCAATCATTTCTCCGACGAACATTTACTTTCCTAATGTCAAAATTCCGCCTCGAAGCTCTATTTCCATGTTCTTTTGCATACACAATAACTTTTTGTTTCAATGCGGCTTCGTAGTGCAATCTTTTTGACATTTTAATATGCAGTAAGGGATCAAAATTAACGAAATACAGTAACTCCACTTCTTACGTACTTTCGAAGATACAAACAAAACATCTTAGTTTTCGCTGAGTGACCTCCACTATAATGAAATAGCCGTGGCCTCACATTTCGAAAGCACGTGAAGCCACTTTATTCTCCAATGGAACTGGAGAATGAGAAGGCGGGGTTTTCACGTAAAAACAAAACGTGTGCGGTGCAAACCGCAAAAAAAATTCGAAAAAAAAACCCAATTGTAAGACGCCAATGATTCTAAGTCCACCCAGTTTTTAGAGACGTTTATAGCGGAAAAAAGTGCGTCTTAGAATCGAAAAAATACAGTATTATTGTGATAGAATACGATTACTGCGATTTAGAATTTAAAGTTTATTTCCTAGATTTCGAAATAAATTTGTTATTTTTGCTTGCTGTTTCATTATATTATATGTGAGTTATTTTGTAATTATTTTCTTTTTCAATAAATGAATACTATTTTATTTACGCCTTATTTTATTTTTTAATCCAAATATTTTGGAGCGGAAAAATTTAATTTCGCTTACTGGCGGCACATAGGGTCGCTGCGGCCCAGCTGAGGCACCTGTCTTAACAGGCCGCATGGTGTTGTCTCGTTGAAATTGGATTCTGGGTGAAGCCAATATAGGCTGAATTGCACCCGCCACAAGGAATATTGTAAACAATATTGTGTGCTTCCATGGTTATCATTATTAGCTATATGGCGGAAGGAAGTCTGAAGCTTTTGCTGCACCAGTCAAAAATACAAAAAAAATTCTCAGTTACCCTGATAGAGAGAGAGAGAGAGAGAGAGAAGTATAATTATATCCAGCTCAGGAACCTGGGTGTGCCAAGCCCATACTCACCAAATGGAAACCCCTGGGCTTGTAACGGTATCAGCCATTCTATGCTTCTGAAGAACTTGCAGTTTACTGATGGGTTGTGGAACTATTTTTAATTACGAGTTCTTGAAAATGTTAATGAATTGTCTGTACCAGTGTTGTATAAAGGGAACTTGGAAAGATTGTGCAAGGCTCGAAGTGTAGAATTTTTTTTAATCCCGGTCAGTACTTGTTAACAGGAGAGACTGCTTCCACAGGGATGGAATACACTTAAATAGAAAGGGTGCAAGAATATTTGCTAATGCTATTGAGGCAGTGTTAAGTGGGTCGGAAAACTGCTAGCTTGGGGGGAATAAAAGGACTAATAGATTAACAGTAGCCACTGGTAGAGGTGAAAGTGATTCCTACACTTCCATTGGAATGAGCAGCAGCCTGTAAAACAAGATGCAGGGTATTTCAGACACTGCTGGGAGTTATTGCGGTACAAATAAACACCTGGATATAGTTACGGTAGGTAAGAATAGGAACAGGTGCATGTATACTTGCATGTACACCAATGCTACGAGTTTGTTAAATAAATTTGATGAAGTTCAGGTATTGCTCAAAATATCAAAGGCAGATAATATTGGGATATCAGAGACGTGGTGTCACACAAATATAAGGAATGCACAACTGGAATTTGGGGAGTACAATGTGTACAGGAAAGATAGACAGGATAGGAAGGGACAGGGCAGGATAGGATTTATTCAAAGAGGTAACTACCATCAGGGGTAAAGGGAAGGGTTTTTGCTTTCATAAAGGCGACGACGCTGTTCTGAGACAGCATTTAAATTCTGTACGATGGGACCAACTGATGATGTTACCAACAGCAAATTCAAAATGGGAAGCATTCAAATAACTTATCTTGGTAGCTACTAGGCTTTACATAACAACTAAGAAATATTGTTCAAGGTTTAGGCCTAAATGGATGTCAGATGAACTAATGAGACATATGGCAGAGAAAAAAATATGCATGGGATACATATAAATTAACAGGTGTCACAGAAGCCAATGATAGCTATAAGTTGATCTGTAACCAAGTTACAAAGGAGGTTAGGCAGGCGAAGGCAGATTACGAGAAAAATTTGGCAAAGGTTGCAAAGAAAAACAGCAAAGAGTTCTTTACCTATGTAAACTGTAGAAGGAAGGTGATGAATCAGATTGGTCCACTGGATATCGATGGTTCAACTGTTGATGATCCTGCTCAGATAACTAATAAACTAAATGAATATTTTGCATCGACATTCACGAATGAGTTATTCAGCGAGGGGAATGCCAGAGGTGTATTCAACTCTGCCAGTAAGCTAGATGATTTTGTAATAAGAGAGGAAAGTGGAGGAGAAATTTTTGAGATAAACATAAAAAAGGACCCCGGGTTCGATGGGATCTATCCAGTTATATTAAAGGAGGCAGCAAAGGAAGTAAGCAAACCCTTAGCCATAATTATGAGAGCTTCTTTGGATTCAGGGGAGGTACCCATGGACCGAACCCAATTCACAAAGGAGGATCAAAAGGCGACACAAGTAATTATAGACGTCTTAGTTTAACTTCTGTTCAAGGAAAATTAATTTAGACACTGGTTAAAGAAGCACTGCAGGATCATCTAGAGAAGACTTCAGTTATTGCTCTGACACAGCATGGTTTTGTTAAGGGAAACTTTGATTGGATACTATGATGTGGTCACAAAGGAACTGGATGCAGAGAATTACTTTGATATCTTATATTTGGATCTTAGAAAGGCTTCTGATACTGTTGCACATGGAAACCTGCTGAGCAAATTGGAGCAGTGTGGCATTGGAGGCAAATTGCTGCTATGGATAAAGCGACGGTTGAGTGGGAGAGGACAGAGTGATAATCAGTGGACACTGCTCATCGTGGACTATCGTTATTAGTGGAGTCCGTCAGTGTTCAGTCCATTGTTGTTTTCTGTATTTATAAATGATATTGATGATGATATATCAAGCTTAATGCCCAAGTTTGCAGACGATACGAAGGTTGGCAGGGTTGTTAAGGACAATAATTACAGTACGCTGCTGCAACACGATCTAGAAAATTTGAGCAGATGGGCCGAGAAGTGGAAAATGATTTTTAATATTGACAAATGTAAAGTACTACATATGGGAAGCAGTAACACCAGTGTGACGTATCACCTCTGTGGTACACACTGACAGTAGCAGGAAACGAATAGGACCTGGGGGTAATTGTGCAGGCACATATGAAATTTTGTGAGCAGTGCAGACGGTCTGCTAGTGTGGTTCATAGTGTCTTGTCAAGGATATACAGGAATTTTTCTAGCAGGGCTAAGGAGGTGATTAACCCCTTGTATAAGACAATGGTCTTATACTTCGGCCTGTATACAGTACCTTGAGTACTGTATACAGGTCGAAGACCTCATTTTAAGAAGAATGTAAAGCTGTTGGAATGAGTACAGAGAAGGGCAACAATATTGGTGAATGAAACAAAGGGTTGCCCTTACGAAGAAAGGCTTAAATTTTGCAAATCACAGTGTCTACGTGCGAGGTGATCTGATTGAGGTGTATAAAGCCGGGAATGGTTTGAGCATGCTCAATGCTGATGGGATTCTTTATCCTGCTCAGAATAATCACCTGAGAGTGCATAGATTCAAATTGAGGAAAGACAGATGTGCAGAAGTTTGCATTTAGCCAACGGGTAGTTTTGTGTGAATGACTCCCATCCTTTGTTGTGGAAGTTGATAGCCTAAATAAATTTAAGGCTGAGCTGGACAGGTATTTGGAACGAATGGAGGGGTGAAATGCGAGCGTTGTTTTTTTTTTTTTTTTTTTTTTGGCTGATGCCGCATAATCTTGCTTTCTTGCATCATATGCCTCTACTAATGCTAACGCTAACTTTAATAAAATAATTCTGATCTGGATCTGTTATCTGTTGTGCCTGTTTCCATTTTATATTTTGCCTGTTGACTAATTTTCATGATGGTACCCAATGTGTACTCCCTATTTAAAAATCTTTTTGTAATTTCCATAAGTCCATCTAACAAGCATCCCTGAGTAGAACTGTATCTATCTGCATTGTAAAATTGGTTAAAAAATGATGCTCCGTTTATATTTAAAAGGATGGTAGCTGGAACAGTGTAGGAATTTTCCGGTATTCATTAAAATGTTTTCTATAGATTTTAAATTGTATGTTCTCGTTAACCCTGGTCAGAGTAAAATTTAGAAACTTAATAGCTTTTTTCTGCACGATTTCCTTTTCTAAAGTTAATTTTAGTTTGGTATGTATTTTATTAACAGTATCCAAGACATTCATTTTTTATTAACAGAAGGAACTGCTTCTACAAGGATGGAATACACTTAAATAGAAAGGGTGCAAGAATATTTTCTGATGCTATCGAGGCAGTTTTAGGGGGGTCGGAAAACTGCTAGCTTGGAAGGATACAAGGACTAATAGATTAACAATAACCACTGGCAGAGGTAGTAGTAGTAGTAGTAGTAGTGGCATGTGATGCAAGAAAGCAAGTGTATAAGCTTATGCAGCATCAGCCAAAAAAAAAAAAAAAAAAATCACACTATTCCCTCCAAATGCCTGTCCAGTTCCTCCTTAAATTTATTCAACCTATCAACTCCCACAACGACAGATGAAAGTTTGTTCCAGCAATTAACCACCCGCTGGCTAAAGGCAAATTTCCGCACAACTATTCTACATCTGTCTTTTCTTAATTTGAATTTATTCCCCCTTAGGTTCGTAATCTGAACAAGTGGAAGGATCCCATCAGAATTCAGCGTGCTGAACCCATTCAAGGCCTTATACACCTCAATCAGATCACCGCGCAGGTGCCTAGTCTCCAGCCACTGCAATTTGCAGAACTTAAGCCTCTCTTGATAACAGGCTCCCTTCATTCCCCTCACCAATCTTGTTGCCCTTTTCTGTACACGCTCAAGTAAATCTACATCCTTCCTAAAATGAGGCCTCCAGACCTGTATGCAGTACTGAAGGCGTGGCCTGACCATTGTCTTATACAGAGGGATAATCACCTCCTTTTCCCTGCTAGCAAAATTCCTATATATCATTGACAAAACCCATGACCTGCCCTGGCAGCCTGTCTGCATTGCTCAGAAAACTTCATATCTGACTGCACAATTACTCCCAGGTCTTTTTCATTTTCTACCATCTTAAGTGTAGTACCACACAGTTGGTACGTTCCTCTGGGGTTACTTCTACCCATATGCAGTACTTTGCATTTGTCAATGTTAAACTTCAGTTGCCACTTCTTAGCCCATCTGCCCAAATTATCCAGATCCTGTTGCAGTAGCACACTGCCATTACTGTCATTAACAACCCTACCAACCTTTGTATCATCTGCAAACTTCGACATTAAGCCTGATATACCTTCATCAATATCATTGGTAAATATACAAAACAACAATGGACCTAACACCGAACCCTGTGGGACCCCACTAATAACATTAGTCCAAGAAGAGCAGCACCCATTGATTACCACCCTCTGTCTTCTCCCACTTAACCATCCTTTTATCCACTGTAGAAACTTACCTTTATACCATTCTGCTCCAATTTGTACAATAGTCTTCCTTGCGCAACAGTGTCAAAAGCTTTCCTGAAATCCAAATGTATGATATCAAAATTATTTTTTGCATCCAGTTCCTTTGTAACCACATCATAATATTCTATCAAATTTGTCAGATAAGACTTTCCCTTAACAAACCCATGCTGTGTCTGAATTATTGCTGCAGTTTTGTCTAGATGAGTCTGCAATGCATCTTTAACCAGTGACTCCATTATTTTACCAGGAACAGAAGTTAAACTAACTGGTCTGTAATTACGCATGTCACCCTTCGATCCCCCTTTGTGAATTGGGGATACATTTGCACATCTCCAGTCCATGGGAACCTCCGCTGAGTCCAAGGACGCTCTCATAATTATGGCTAAGGGTTTGCTTAGTTGCTTTGCCGCCTCCTTTAATATAACTGGATAGATTCCATCCACCCCAGGTGCTTTTCTTACATTTAACTTCAACAATTTCTCTTCCACTTTGCTCTCAGTTATTACAAAATCATTAAGCATCCTGCTACAATTTGATAACCTTCTGTCATTTTCAAACCTTAATAATTCCTCATGTGCGAATGTAGACGCAAAATACTCATTCAGTTTATTTGCTATCTGAGCAGGATCATCAACACTCGAACCATCGATGTCAAGTGGACCAATAAGATTCATCCCCTTCCTTTTAGAGTTTATATAAATAAATAAATCCTTGCTGTTTTTCTTAGCATCTTTTGCCAAGGATTTCTCGTAATCTGCCTTCGCCTGCCGAACCTCCTTTGTGTCTGATTACAGATTAACTTATATCTGCCATAGGCTTCTGAGTCGCTTGATAATTTATATGGATCCCATGCATTTTTTTTCTCTGTTACGAGTCTGGTTAGTTCATTTGACAACCATTTAGGCCTAAACCTTGAACAAGATTTCTTAATAGGTATGAAACTTTTAGTAGAATCCACGATTAATTCCTTGAATGCTTCCCACTTAGAATTTACTGTTGGTAACATCGTCAGTTGATCCCACTGTACAGAATTTAAAAACTGTCGGAGTCCACTGTACTCGCCTTTACGGAAGCAAAAACCCTTTCCTTTACCTCTGATGGTAATTAAATCTTTAAGTAAATCCCACGTCAGTACACTGTGATCACTGCCACCTAGTGGTTCTTTTATCTGCAAATTCCTAATACATGAATGATCACTGCTGATAACCAGATCAAGAATATTACTTTCTCTGGTTGCCTCTCGAACATGCTGCTGTAAAAAACAATCATCCAATAAATCCACAAAAGTCTGACTAGTGTGTGAGTGACCAACCCACGAGTTCCAATCAATATCTGAGAAGTTAAAATCCCCCATTATAAGACATTCCGATTTACTAGCCCACTCTATTTCTCTGTACAATTGTTCATTGTACTCATTCGAGTCATTAGGCCTATAACACACTCCTACTCTTATTTTTGCTTTTGCAGTGCTTATGTCACACCCAACTGACTCAACAGTGCACTGTTCATCTATATCAACTGGATGCACTTCTTTTGATTTTATGTTTTTCTTAATTAACAGCATAACACCTCCCTTCCTATCCTGTCTATCCTTTCTGTACACATTGTACTCCCCAAATTCCAGTTCGGCATTCCTTATATCTGTGTGACACCACGTCTCTGATATCCCAATAATATCCGCCTTTGATGTCTTGACCAACACTTCAAATTCATCAAATTTATTTACTATACTTCTAGCATTGGTATACATGCAAGTATACATGCACCTATTCTTATTTTTAGTTACTCTAACACATCCCATATATCCACCTGTTTCACGATGACTGCCATCCGTCCCTGAAAACCCCAACACCCCTCGCTCCAGGTCGCTACTTATTCTAATAGAAGTTGTGCAAGAATCACCTTCACCTCTGCCTGCGGCTACTGTTAAACTATTAGTCCTTGTATCCCCCCAAGCTATCAGTTTTCCGACCCTCCTAACACTGCCTCGATAGCATCAGCAAATATTCTTGCATCATCTCTATTTAAGTGTATCCCATCCCTGTAGAAGCAGTTTCTCCTGTTAACAAGTACAGTCCAGGCTGAAAAAAATTCTATCCCTTGAGCCTTGCACAATCTTTCTAGGGCCGAATTTATCGACAAGGCTCTCATCATATACTCCCTCCTATCGTGTCTGGGCAGAATTGCAGACACTTTCAAATTCAACCCTAATTCACGGCTTTTTAATATTGACAAATGTAAAGTACTACATATGGGAAAGTGATTCTTGGACTGCTTCTATTGGAATGAGCCGAACTCTGGAAAACAAGATGCAGGATATTTCAGAGACTGCGGGGAGTCATTGCGGTACAAGTAAACACATGGGTTATTATTATTATTAGCCACATGATAGAAGAAAGCCTGAGGCCTATGCTACACCAGCCAAAAAAAAAAAAAAAAATTCCCGAGTTACCCCCCTGTGTGTGTGTGTGAGAGAGAGAGAGAGAGAGAGAGAGAGAGAGAGAGAGAGAGAGAGAGAGAGAGGCATCAAGAAAGAGAAGAATGATGATTGTGTTACGGTAGCTAAGAAAAAGAACAGGTGCATGTATACTTGCGTGTACACCAATGCTAGGAGTTTGGTAAATAAATTTGAGGTATTGCTCAAAGCATCAAAGGCGGATATTGTTGGGACATCAGAGACGTAGTGTCACACAGATATAAGGAATGCAGAACTGGAATTTCGGGAGTACAACGTCTACAGAAAAAAAAAAAAATCAAATTATTATTTTAGGGTTGCCTGTAATTAAATACATTAACCCGTATTTGTGTCTGTAAATTGCATATGTTCCATGGTTGATTTGCCTGTTTTGCTGGACGAATAAACCCGTTACTGGAGAGAAAAACCTTGCCATCTATGCCTGAGACCGACTAACTCAGCCACGGAATAAAAAAAGCCCATTGAAGTTCCTCGCGTCATCGACGGGATTCGAACCCAGGCCTTTTAATGTCTACAGAAAGGATAGACAGGATAGGAAGGGAGGAGGGGTTATGCTATTAGTTAAGAAACACATAAAATCCAAGGAAGTCAAGCCAGTCGACATCCCTGGACAGTGCAGTGTCTAGTCAGTTTGGTGTGACATAAGCACTGGGAGATCAAAATTGAGAGTAGGAGTGGCTATAGGCCTAATGACTCTGATGAGTATAATAAGAAATTGTACAGGGAAATAAAGTGGGTCTGTAAATCAGAGTCTTATAATGGGGGATTTTAATTTCCCAGATATTGACTGGAATTTGGGGGCTGGTCACTCACACGGTAGCAAGGCTTTTGTGGATTTATTGGATGATTGTTTTCTACCTCAGCATGTTCGGGAGGCAACTAGAGGGAGTAATACTCTTGATTTGATTATCAGTAATGATTCTTCATGCATTAAGAATCTACATGATTTGATTATCAGTAGTGATTCTTTATGATTTGATTATCAGTAGTGATTCTTTATGATTTGATTATCAGTAGTGATTCTTTATAATATGATTATCAGTAGTGATTCTTCATGTATTAAGAATCTGCAGTTAAATGAACCACTAGGTGGCAGTGATCAATTAGTGGCTGCAGTAGACTCGCCAGACATTTTAGTTTTCCCCTGAAAGCCTCGGGACACTTCATAATTAAATAGCATCTGTTAGGAACCAATTCAGGCGAACCTATTCACGGCCTGCGGTCTTGTTTGCGATATACAAAGAATTAGCCACAAGTAGAAAGAACCAAGAGATTGTTAGTGTGAAAATAAAGGAATCTGAAAACCATAAAACAAAAATGCGGACACTTGAAATAGTGGCTTTTAGTTACAATCTGTGCAGCCAGAAATATTGCCCATTTAATTATTTTGAAAATTTCGTGTCTTTTGAATTTTAGTGATTTATTTTTGTCATGTACCACTGACGTGTGTCAACTAAGTACCACACTCAGTTTATGTGATTTTTCGTATTGTGTTTATTAGTTGACACACAGCAAAAATAAACACTAAATACATTTATTGAAGTCGTGTTTCACCGGAGGTCACCCCCACCCCCTGGATTCGACACTGTTCGCGGTGTCGAATCCAGGGGATGGGGGTGACCTCCGGTGATATTTCTAACTCGCAAATGTATCTTTCTATGTGCACTAAACGTAGATTTGTAAGAATGACGTCAGGCGCATTGATACACCCCCGTAAAATGCCATTATACCCGGAAATTCGTTACGTAAAATGATAATACAGTACTTTAGTACTTCTAAATCTAATTGTTGTCATGTATATTGCCAGTCGTATCATTAGGAAAGCCACCCAAACCGTTGTGTTTATTTTTAGTTGTTTACATTGCTTTTACTGAACGTTCGATTTAGAATGATTATTCGAATGTTAAGCCAATTGGGCTTACAGGCTTTGCTTGTTATCGTCCTGTATATTTCTTCGAAAGTTGATGTTTGTGCAGCGGGTAAGTGCTATGATTTGATCATTCTCTTTGTATAGGTTACGAATCGTGTTCGTTTGACAAATAAAACTGTGGTAATACGATTCTTTAGATGTCACTTTGCAAGTTATATCCTTATTACTATTAAAACTAGACAAACATTTTGGAGCGAATGGATGGATGAAATGGGAAGCTTATTTTATGTTTTTACCTGTTTGGTAATCCTGCACGTTAGTATAGTGAGTCACCGCTAGCTCCGAAGTGGTGCGAATCGTATTCTGACGGGCAGTTCCAACTTGACTGAGCATGCGCGAAACTGACTATATACTGGCCACAGATACAGTGGACACTCCCATAGGCAGTAATGTTAATTCCTTTTACACGTTAAAAGTTAACTGCAGCCATTATCAACCCACTGCAGGATGGAAGCCTCCTCAACAATTCATGCTGAGGGAAATAGACCATAATCTGCCACGCTGGTCCAGTGCGGGTTGGCAGATCGACCGTATTTAGCAGTCAGGGGCTTGAACCCCGGTCCACTCAAAGAGCGTCTGCTACTCCACTCGGCTACGCAGGCCGCTTTTTTTACACATACTATGTATAAATATAAATAAATAAAATTTCTGTTTATACTCCGGGATGACCAAACGGTGAGAGAAGTTCACAAGATAGAGAGAGAATACAAGAAACACCACCGCACATGCTCAGCAAGTTGGAACTGCCTGTCAGAATACGATTCGCGACAGATTGGAGCTGGCGGGGACTTGTGGGCTTTCTGTGACTCATGACACCAAAGTGCAGGATTATCTTTTTTTTTTTTTAGACTGATGGTGTATAAGCTTTGCTTTCTTGCATCACATGCCTCTACTAATGCTAATGTCAGTGTTTTTGAGAACGTGACAAATAAATCTGATTGGGATACGAATTTTGGTAAAATCCAGAATCTGGTTACCCCTCCGTACTTTGACTAAAAGTCAGGAAGAAGGAATGAGTGGCAAGTGCCACTCATTGCTTTCCCCCTCCCCTTGCCCTCTTAGGTTGACATGCCTATGGTGTTTATCCTTCCACAGGAATTCTCTTTCCGATTTTAAAACAGCGGGATGGGGGGATAGACACCCTACCTAAGCTAAGCAACCCCCCTCCTCGATGACACAAAACAATTGGAAACAAACGCTTTCACAATAATCATCCAATCACAGAACTGGACTGAACAATCACTCCTTTCTACGACCACGCCCAGACAAGAGTAACCAGAAAATGGAGTTCAGCATGAATTTCAATGTAGAGAGACTTAAAAATTTCACTAGAATACAAACTTACATTATTAAAAACAAAAATCACTATGGTAAACACACATACACATTGGATTCCACTGACCAAGATATTGCCTTGACCACTATTCGTATGATTATTTAATCTCTGAATTAACCTGAAAGATTATGCAATTTCTGAATTAATCAGCGATTAATCATACCATTTTGAGGGTACTGTGTGATACTGTTGACACAAGAAGTGGCAACTGAAGTTTAACCTTGACAAATGCAAAGTACTGCATATGGGTAGAAGTAACCCCAGAGAAACGTACCAACTGCGTGGTACTACACTTAAGGTGGTAGAAAATGAAAAAGACCTGGGAGTAAATGTGCAGGCAGATATGAAGTTTTCTGAGCAATACAGACAAGCTGCCAGGGCAGGTCATGGGGTTTTGTTAATGATATATAGGAATTTTGCTAGCAGGGGAAAAGGAGGTGATTATCCCTCTGTATAAGGCAATGGTCAGGCCACGCCTTGAGTACTGCGTACAGGTCTGGAGGCCTCATTTTAGGAAGGATGTAGATTTACTAGAGTGTGTACAGAGAAGGGCAACAAGATTGGTGAGGGGAATGAAGGGATCCTCTTATCAAGAGAGGCTTAAGTTCTGCAAATTGCAGTGGCTGGAGACTAGGCACCTGTGCTGTGATCTGATTGAGGTGTATAATGGGTTCAGCACGCTGAATTCTGATGGGATCCTTCCACTTGTTCAGATTACGAACCTAAGGGGGCATAAATTCAAATTACGAAAGGACAGATGTAGAATAGATGTGCGGAAATTTGCCTTTAGCCAGCGGGTGGTTAATTGCTGGAACAAACTTCCATTTGTCATTGTGGAAGTTGATAGATTGAATAAATTTAAGGAGGAACTGGACAGGCATTTGGAGGGAATGGTGTGATATTTTTTTTTTTTTTTTTTTTGGCTGATGCTGCATAAGCTCATACATTTGCTTTCTTGCATCACATGCCACTACTACTACTACTACTACTACTACTACATGCCCCAAAACAATTTTACATTTAGTTTCATTTAAACTAGATCTGAGTTGATGAAAATCATCACTCTTCTCTTTCTTGGTGATTTCCTTCTTCATCTCTCACTCTCAGGGTAACTCAATTTTTTTTGGCTGGTGCAACATAAGCCTCAGGCTTCCTTGCACTATATGGCTAATAATACAATACAATTTATTTTTATCACGCGAATTTGTTTACAATATATGAACTTGTTAAGAAAAATAAATTTCTTTACAACAAGTTGTAATTCTTCATTTACAACAGTTTTTGCATACAAATTTGTTATATAACAGAAAAGATAATGAAATCACAACACAAAGTACATTCTGCACTGCAAACAGAGATAGCAATTCTAATCTACTGTATCATTGAGTATCAAAAATTTTCTTATTAAGAATTTTAATTTGGAGCTAGAATAACTTCTCCTGATCCTGAAATCTACACTAGCCAACAAGTTGTTTTATTGTATTCATTGTATTCCTATCTCCAAATCTATTTAGTACCCTAGGGTGAGGCAAAACAATTGCTTTTGGGTTCCTTAAATTATGTGAGACATTCCTTTGCAGATTCGACTCTTCAAAAATAGTGTTAAGATTTTTCAAAATTAAATTTAACTTCAGTTTTTGAACTGGATAAAGTATTTTGTATCTCAACAAAAATTGCCTTCTCTTATTCAGGTCATTCCAAAAGTTTTTTTTTCCCTTTAAAAGTCTCAAAATCCTGTGAATTAAGTTGTTTATTACCCTTATTTCAGTTATATTTGCTCATGCCCCATACATTTACTAAATAATTGAGTTGGGAGTCCACTAATGCATAATATAAGGTAACTTTTGTAAAAGGCCAGACTTTTTTTCACTCCCAAAAAGCCTTCTAAGATTTAACTTATTCTTAATGTAGTAAAAAAAGTACACATAAAATCTCTTTTTTTTTTTTTTTTGGTACAAATTTGTTATATGCATTGCCCAACTTAGACTGTAGTTAATCCATAACCCAAGGTAACAATGATTTGAAACTTCTTCCACAGTTAGACATTTGCAATGCTGGAAATTCTGATCATGTAGGCATTCATGTTTATGTAATTTGATAGAGGGATGAATGTCCAAGGTTTGATGAGGAGGTCTAATTACCAAATATTTTGTTTTTTCAAAGCTGAGTGCTAATTTATTATCATGCAACCAAGTTTGTAAATGTATTACATCCTGCTGTAAATCTTTAGCTATTTTTGTCAGGTTCTTTCCAATTGTATGTAAGATTATATCATCTGCATAAATTTTTTTTATAAAGGAGTTATTTATTAATAAATGACAAATATGTCATTTATATAGATGTTGAACATGATTGGCCCTGCACAAGTGCCCTGAGGTACTCCTCTCTTTACATTATATGATTTTCCCTTTGTATTTTCTACTTCAACTGTTATTTTTCTTTTGGTTAAATAACATACTAAGAGTTGATTGATTCTTCCCCTTATACCATATTTCAGTAATTTTTGTTGCAATATTGGGATATCAATTAAGTCATATGCTTTTTGTAAAATCTATAAATAAAATCATTATGAAGTTATTGTTGTTTAAATGCAAGTTAAAAGAGTCTACTAAATTCTGTAATAATGTCTGTGTGCTCTTGCCCTTCTGACATGAGAATAGAGTTGTTTAACAGTCCATATTGATGTAAATATTTGCTTATATGGGGAAAAAATATAATTTTCTATTATCTTATTTATAACTTACTGTATTGTTATTGGTCTATAATTGCAAAAGTAATCTGATGATCCCTTTTTATATATACGAATTACCTTTAATGAAAGTAAATTTGTAGAATAGTTTCCTGAATCTACCATCCGTGCTATGAGCTCCACCAAGAGAAAAGAAAACTGTTCTTTATTTCTCTTTACTTCGGTTACTGTAATACATTACAGTAACCAAAGTAAAGTAACTAAGTGAAGTAATACAGTATACAGTCCGTAAGATTTCTTGTTCTTTAACTGTTCTATAATCTTAAGAATCTCAGTATATTGTGGAGTTAAGACTACACAAGAGTTTACTATCTGAGGAAGACTATCTTGTTGATTAAAGGAATTTGGCAATAATGAATGTAATATCTGTTGAGATCTAATACAGCTTTGGCAAACCTATTTGCAGCTTCATATTGTTTGTTTGTACCAGAAATCTGTTCTAATAGTGTTTTAATTTGATTTCCCCTTGATAATTTCTTCCTTGTACTTAACAGGTTATTTATAATTTTCCATTTATCCTTTTATCTGCTCATCCATAAAAAGTTGATTGTAATAAGTGTTTTTTTGTTTTCTAATCATATCTGTCAGTTTATTTCTGAGTGTTTTATAATTGTGATAATGTTCTATCTTTGATGGACAATTTCTATACTGCCTGAAGTATTTATCCCTTTGTACCATTAATTCTTCTATTTTGTTAGTCATCCAAGGTTTCTTAAGCTTAATCCTGCTACTCCTAGAATTTATGTTGCAAGCTGAGTGGTTTACTTTTCTTTCTGTATTAAACCTCGAATTGTTTATCATTTGTATTATCTTATTTGAAAAGACATTTACATTTGTTGTGTAAGATACTTGTTCTTGTATTAACATTATCTATGTTCTGTTTCAGTTTACCTGTTGATAAATAATTTTTCTTCATAACATTTGTTAATTTTATATCTTCACATGGATGTTGTTTTGAGTACATATCCACTATTAGTATACATGTTCTGTGATCTGAAAATTGATCTAATAGTATGTAAGAATTAGCATACTTCAACTTTATATTTGTTATAAGGTGATCTAAACAAGAGGTTACTGTTCTGTCACCCTCCATCCTTTGTTGCCTAGTTATTCCAAATGAGGTATGTTCAAATCCATAATTGTTTAAGATTGCAGAGTATCTGAGTGACACATCAGTTTCATTGGTTAGTAAATTAATATTAAAATCTCTTACTAGTATGGTCTTATCAGCCTGTATGTCATCCCATAGCAGAATTGTGTTATCTAATTCAATTAGGAAATGAATAGAATCTGATGGTGGCCTATAAAAAGCACAAATCATGAATGTGTTTTCTGGATCCTCTCCTAATAATTTGACACAGCAGTTTTCACAAGACTGTGTTAAGTGGTAAACCAGTACTGCCTTAAAGCATATTCTATAGTATATTATTATTCCTCCATCCCTTCTCAAATCTCTCGATATATAGACCTTGTCATAACCTTGTATGTTATAATTAGAAATTTCATCACTTTTTATGTTAACCTCTGTTAAAACTATAAATAAATAATAAATAAATAAATTCTTTACTGTTAATAAGTACAGGACATGTACAAGAGATAATAATACTCAACACAGCAACATGGCCAGGAGTTTTACATTATAAATGAAATTAATTGGCAAAATGGAAAATAAAAAATACCGTTACATGGAAATTATGAGTTACAAACATGTAAATTATAATAATGAAAAATGAGGACTAAACGTCATATGGAGGAAATTATCCTAGTTCCACAGATGGAATCCACTCGAGGAGCATGTGACGGTATTTGTAGTCGGTAGCTAATTTCTGATTCCAAGACGGAGCAGTGCCTGAATTTTGGGGAGTGCCTGGGCAGGTAGGAACCGACTACACAGTTTCAACCGGTTGTATTTGAGTATTAGTGTGGGCTCTGACCTCAAGGATGGCATAGGATTGTGCCACTGACAGAAATCCCAGATGTTTGGGCCGTTTATTACTCCTGTGTACATTTTTACTGAAGTCATTAAACGCCTGCTGTCAATTAACCTCGGGAGCCTGGGTAAATTTAGCTGCTCAGCCATGTCAGTTGTTCTCAATTGAGGGGGTCGGCGATGCTTATTTGTGGCCCATTTCAGGGTCCAGTATTCACATGAGAACACCGGTTTTTGAAGTGAAGGCGACGCAGATGCCCAAATTTCAGCAGCATATAAAATAGCCGGATAAACAGTGGCTTGAAGATATCTGGTAGTGGTTGCGGCATCGTTGGAATGAAGTAAGTGTCGTTTCGCTTTCCAGTGTAGGGTGTTAAAACGCTTCCGGAGGTATTCTGTGTGATCATTAAATTTCAGCTTCGGATCAAAATAGACCCCGAGATCTTTATGGCAGGTAACCACTGGAATTAGAGTACCTAAAACTGAAGGTTGAATTATTGTTGGTTGCTGTTTCAATGAGTAAGTCATTATTGCAGATTTTGACGGGTTAAGGTTTAATCCAAACATCTTCAAGTAAGTTGAAAGAGTGGTCAAGTTCTCTGTGATGGAAGACGTAATTTCCATTGGGTTTGCAGACGGTGGGATTAAGGTAAGAAACTTTATCGTTGACATGAAATAAATTCTTTCATTGCATTTATATATTGCAAGAAGTTAAACCAATTTTTTCTTAATGACCTGATATTTAGAGCTACCAGAAAGAACTGATTTTTATTAATAATAAGAGCTTGAATATTCGGATTGTTTAAAAAATGTAATGGTGAATTTAAAATCTGTGATTCCTCGAAAAGCATACCTGATGTCTTAATTTTACCTTAGCTCTAGATTTCAATAATAATAATAATAATAATAAATAGGGCTTTAATTAAATATCAATATTAATGCTAGTATTCATAGTATGGTACAAGGAAGCAAATCTTATACAGCACCAACCAAAAAAAGGTAAAAATGCAGTTGAGCCGGCGGTCCTGACGACTAAATGTGAAACTACATGACTTATCTTTGCTGAAGGCGGGGAGTAGTATCAACACTGATTGGCAGAAACAAGCCACATCCCACACTCTGCTTTCCTCTCCATTTGTGCATGACACTAATGGCAAACGGCAATTTTTTTTAAAAACAACTGACAAAAATTACCACCACATGCAATCACTGATTGTTCTCGCTTGTACATTACTAGACGATTTCAGGAGCATTAACAATGAGAATTGCTCTTGCATGTCAGCAGAAATTACTTTTTGATTATACTCCAGATTATGGGTACACCTCCGGAGGAAGTAGCTTCTTTTGCTTGAATTTGTCCTTAATTACTGGTATAAACTAACCTAACCTTTTTTCACCAGCCAAAAGTGAAAGTCTTAAAAAAACCTGCACTTCTTTTGCTTGAATCCATCCTGAATTTGGCCATGCTCTCAATGCGGTGAAGAGGTGTACCCATAATTTGGAATTCATCCGACTTTTTTATTTTTGGGGGGGCTGCCGCTGCCAGACTTGCACTTTTTGTAAAGGCTGCTGCCCCCACACCCCTACTACTATAAAGAGAACAACTCATACAATTACTGCGAAAAAAATCAAACTCATACAACTAACAACTCATACCCATACAACTAACAAATACTCATACAACTAACAACTCATACAATTACTGCGAAAAAAAATCAAACTGTCAAGAAACAACTTGAAAACAGAAAAACTCACCACATCATTCTTCACATGCTGGCTGGTACACTTTATCAAACATCACACTGAAAACACTTGTATTCCAAACCTGTCAAATTTGCACCAATTCATCATTTAATTACAATCTTACATCCATCCTTTTGCAAACTATGAACATGGAATAACAATAACCGAGGGCAGCTGAGCAGCACAAAGATGGCTGAACAATAGCACAATAATTTCACATTTGCTGTTATAAGGTGAAAATGCAGTTAAGCTGGCGGGTAAAAAAAAAATCGGATAAACACAATAGTCACATGGTAAAAAACCACAAGAAAGAAAGAAAGTGCGAGAAGAAAATAATGATATGAAAAGTGAACTAAAAAAAGTGCCAGATGCAAAAGCAAAAAGAAACACATAAAATTATACATACAGTAACGTAACCTTCCAATCAAAGCTAAGCACCTCCCCCTCCTCGATGACACAAACAGCAAGTCATGTAGTTTTAGTAATCAGACCTGCAGCTTAACTGCATTTTAGCCAAAAAAAATCTTTTAATTTGCCCATTCCTTTCAATACCTTCCTTTGCTTATTTTCACTTCACCTCAACAATATTAGGTGAGAGTCTTCCAACAATTGATTACTCTTTTTGGTGGAATGAATTTCCACTTATTCTACCCTTTTCCAATTTAAATTTATGCTCCTTTGTGTTTCATATTAGCAAAGGCAACAATGCCATCAGCATATGATTTACATAACCATTCTTAATCTTTATATGCTTCAATTAGGTCACCATACAGATGCCTTGTTTTTAGAGACTGCAATTCGTAGAACTCTAATCTTTCAATAAAAATATCTATTTGTTTCCCCGACTAATCTCATTTCTCTTCTCTGCACTCATTCCAACAGATTAATGACTTTACTAAAGTGAGGTTTCAAAATCGGTATGCAGTATTATAGATGAGGTCTAAACATTGCTTTACACAGTCTGCTTTTTATTAGCCTTACCCCTTGTCTAGGAGTGGACTGGACTGGACTGTGACACTGGTGAAGGCTCAAAGTTGAGAATGGCTGAAACAAGATTGTAGTTTGCCCACTTGGCAATCAGTTATGGGTGCCATGGTAACATGGTTTTTAGGGTCAAGTGGTGCTGGTAGTTCCCACACCTGTGTGATTAATTCTCCTGTGTTAAATACAGTACCACATAAAGGCCAGATAAAATAAAACAAAATTTTTATTTTATTTATTTATTTTTTGCAGGCTAAAGCCACCCCAGATTCAATGGTCACTCATGAGGATTTTTACTGGGTGAGGCAGTTGTTCCCACTTATGTAAAGCTGTCCACTTGCAAACAAACTGCATGCTTACCCAACAAACTCCTTCCTTGCCTGTCATGGGTGCCCTAATTTGGCTTGGGAACCAGAAATTGCATACTGGAAGTGGGAGAGGAGATTGGACCTTAAATGAGTCTGCAAGGAACATGCTGTGTAGTGTTCAAGGTCTTGCAGCATCAGGGTTCCCCCCAATTCCACGATGAGCTGTTGTGACACAGTACAAACTACGTAAAGAGCAGAAAAGGTGTGAAATTTTATATGGTTTGCATTGTGTGGTGTTGGGTTATGTTGGTCTGTTGTTAATCTGGCCTCTTGGCCTAGGGGTTTGTGGAACACTGCAGTCCCCTAGTTTACATCCACGACCATAGGGAGGTCATCGGGTCATCCATCTCCAGAAACTCCAGCACTGGAGTCCAGAAGCAGGGCCTAGCAATAAATCCTGTGGGCATCCTTGTGTTACATTTCTGGTGATGCGTTGCTTTCTTGTCTTAACTGAAACTTGCCTATCACTGAGATAGTCTTGTATGCACCTATGTAAATTCTGAGGTGAAGTATGCTGGACTTCTGAATGCTTCAGATGCACCAGAAAATTTAATGTATGTAACAAGCAGGTAGGTTTCCTGTGTAGTACTGGCAGTATTCATTACCTAATTCATTGCATATTCTGGTGTGCTTCTTGGTTTGAAACCAAACTGTTTTTCAGATTGTAAGCCTGCACTCATGATTAGCACTCATGAGTAGCAGATTAGCAACATCCTTTCCATCACCTTGCCCAAGACATGAACAAGGTGATGGATCTGTAAGATTTTGCATCCATAGGTGGTTTTTCTAGGTTCTTGAGAATTAATCTGATATTTGCTAGTTTCAGGATAGGGGAAATATCCCCTGCTGCAAGCAGTTGCTAAGGAGTTGTAGTAGGTAATCTGAGAAATTTTTGGCCAGTTCTTGTAATATTTCTATAAGGTTGTTTCCTGGGAGTTTATTATCTTTAATTCCATTTAAAGCTGCAGTTAATTTCTCAGCAGTAAAAGGTGGTACTGTACAATGTCAGTATTTTGATAGTCACTGTTTTCGGTATAGATGTTGGTTTGTACTGCATTTTGGGATTGGTTGTCAATTGGAAACAGTGCATCTAATATGTTGCTTCCAGGTAGGAGTCTCACTAGCTACAGTGTTTGTAGCATTGATTACATCTCCTTTTGATAGCTTGTTGGTAACAGTGTGGTGTACCATCCCTATTATCACTAGTGATTGCCAAGGTACTTTCTTTTTCTGCCTAATAAGGCTAGTGTATTGAATTCTAGTTTTTATATGACTCTCTTTGAGCATTGACTTCTCCTGACTGCCTATTTGATCTGGATGTCTGAAAGTGTTTCCCGGCCTCATTGACCCTTTGCCAGAGATTTTCCAGCTAAGGACGCCACAAGAATTGCATTGGGTTGGAGGCTGTTTCTTCCTCTGAAGGTGTCAGCAGCTATTAATAATAGTATCAGTTAATTTTTTAACCTGGTTATTTAGATGAAGTTGTTAGCCTCAGGCATTACTCTTGTTAAGATGGTGCCTAAGGTGTTTGTAAATTTGCTCAAGTCTACTTTTTTGATATTAGCATTAGTAGTGCTATATGATGCAAGAAAGAAAGCTTATACAGTCAGCCAAAAAAAAAAAAAAACCCACACCATTTTACCTATTCATTCTCTCCAAAGTTTTGTCTAGTTTTTCCTTGAATTTATTTAGGCTATCAACTTCCACAACGATTGACGGAAGTTTGTTCCAGCAATTAGCCACTCACTGGCTAAAGGCAAATTTCTGCTCAACTGTATTGCAAACCTTCCTCAATTTGAATTTATCCCTCCCCTCAAGTGTGTAATCTGAGCAAGAGGAAGAGTCCTATCAGCATTGAGCATGCTCAAACCATTCAAATTCTTAAACACCTGAATCAGTGTGCCTAGTCTCCAAATGCTGCAGTTTGCATAACTGAAGCCTTTCTTGGTAAGAGCACCCCTTTATTTCCGTCGCAAATCTCATTGCCCACACTTATTAAGTAATTATGAAGGGGAGGGAGATGTGCAGACAGCCAGGGAATCAACTTAGCTGAATAATATTAGTAAGACTGCAAGGAGATGCAATGTTTAATGAAAGGAAGGAAGGATGAATGAAAGAGTGTGAAAGGACTGAGTGAATATCCTGGGAACTGAATGAATGTGATAGAGCGAAGCTGAAATTTTGGTGGAAGGTAAAAATTGTGAAGTTATGGTGAAAGAAAGTGACCCAGCAGGGAAGTAAGAGAGAGAGTAAATGTAAATTTTGGTAAAAGGGAGTGAATAACTCAGGTATGAATGAAATTGAGAATAAGAAACGTACATTATTGTTAAGTATATAATATTAGAGTATACTTTTTTTTTTTTTTTTTTTTTTTTTTTTTTTTTTTTTTTTTTTTTTTTTACTTGAGAGAGATCATGCAAGAGAGGCAGCCAGGATTGCACCCCAACTGAATAGAAATAGTAAGTTGAGGGGGTATGGGGTAGCAGTGAAGAGAGAATGGAATGTAATAAGTGAAGAGAATGGAAGTATGGGTGTGAGTAAGAAACAACACAAATTTTAAATACTTTGTAAGTGGGTTAAAACTAACCTTTATATTTTGCTGTTTTTATATCTTAATTAATTCGTTTAATCAAATAATACCTTAAAGTATTATGTCGTAAATTACACTACATACCATTGCATACACCCGTGGTGTGAGAAAGAGGATGGATGTATGAAAAAATGAAAAACATATAATCTAACAAAAAAAAAAAAAAATCATATCTGTAAAATGTAAGAAAAAAAAGCTTAAAAACCAGAATGAAAGCAGAGTGCAAATTACGATTATGAGTATGTTAAATTTGCCCCCCCCAAATTGGATGATGGCCTCCTGCCCATCCGAGCCAGGACTACTTAGCCAGTGTGGTGTGGGAGGCAGACAGTAGTTAGTGTTAATTGTAAAGTGGCTCCAGTGGTTTCTCCCAGCTCCATGTCAGGCAATGTGATGAATGAAAAACTCTGTAAAGGCCAGATTTATTTAGGTTAGTGAGTGTTCGTGCCGACCGGGCTAGCCGGGTGGGTAAAGTGCCTGCCTGGCAACCCAAAGGTCGTGGGTTCAAATCCCACCTCGGGCTTGGATCAGAGTAGAAAATTCAAACACCTTGGGAGGTGCAGTATGGCCACAGAAGCCGATGCGCCAACAACTAACAAAAAAAAAGGGAAAAAAAAAGTGAATGTTCGTGTAGTATTAGTGTGGGGTTGTGTTCATCCAGCCACTTAGCCAATGGGTCTGTGTTTTCACACTAAAATCTCTAGTTTATCTTCCAATGCCACAAGGAGGTGGGCCAGGCAATAGAAAGAGGGAGACAGTAGTAAAGGCACCCACCTGGTTGAAAGGAGGGGACAGTAGAGGCTCCCCCGGAGTAGAAGTCCATTCTACATGGGGGTAGGAGTTGAGAGGTGGCAGTGGTGAAAGAGAGTGCTCTGTTATCAAAAATAGCACACATTCCCTTTTATCACAATTCCTATTTCACACTCTTATCATTCAGAGCCCAGCCCAATTACTCAGTCTTTCACACTTTCATTCATTCCTCTTTCATTGTACATCGCATTCACTTGCTACTACTTACTAGTGCTTTCCAGCTAAGATGCTTTCCTGGCTGCCTGTACATTGCCCTCCCTCCCCTACATGTTTACACAGCAGATGTGTGGAGCCTCCCAGGTCCCTGTATAAAGCAGGATATGTCTGGGGGGGGGGGGAACCACAGTATCCAGTTTAGTCACATTAAATTTTCTTTCAGGGTGTTGAATACATCTGCCTTGTCAGTTTAAAATGTTATCCTCTGGCCATGGTGAGAGATATGGACATTTTTAGCTGTTGATTATTGTTTGGCTGCTAGGGGGGGGGGGGCTGAATTGCCCTTTTTTGAATATTTCTTATCATTTCAAAAACTTTTTTTAGTAAAATTGGTAAAAGCTTTATAGTATTCCTCTTCCATTATGAATCATGTTCTTATCCCTGGTAAGGGGGCCAATTTCTGCTATTAATTGAGTTCTGGAGATGCCATAGATTATACATTCATAGAGAATGTTTTCCCATTCTTCACTCTCTGCACAATTTGGGTTGTCTATCAACCCTAATGCAGTTAATTTTGCATTTAGGGAGCCATGACCTGCCAGTATAAATGTTGTGGAAAATCTCAGAGGCGAACCACTTTGGTGGCTTTGGGCTAACCATTGCCACTTGTAGCAGAAACCTTTTGGTAACCAGCCCTCCAGTTTCCCACTCCCAATTTGATTGCCATTGCTCATGGAGCTTTGGTATTCTTTTCCTTTTGGCCTTAATGTCATTGGCTTTGTCAAGGGCTATGCCCAGAAGTTCTACAGGTGTGTCCTTCTTAAGTCTGTAATAGAAGCCCCTTGGCTATTTCCAAGTAAAGTGGGAGAGTACCAGCCAGCACCTGCAGTGCCGGTGTGCTCACAATGAAATATACCTTGGTGATAGTGAGAAGTAATGTTCTCTGAATTGTCTCCAATTTGTTTCTGACTATGGCCATGCAGGTAAATCACACACCAGCTCCATAGGTGATGACAGGCAAGAACACTGCTCAGTATATGATTGACAGGGTTCTTCTTTTGAGTCCCCAGTCAGCCTGACTGATCATGGCAATCATGCCTGCGTAGTTTCTCACTTTTTTTGCCAAGAACCAAATGGGGATTAAAAGTTAATTTTGAGTCAAAAATGACCTCTAGGTATTTTAGTTCTGATGCCATTTTTATGGTTTTTCCAGTAATTTTAATTTGAGAATGTCTCCTTAGGTTTCCTTTCAAAAGTATGGATTTAGTTTTTTCGGGTGATACCCTAAGCATGTGCATTTGTGCCCACTCCTGCAGCTGCAGTGGCATTTGATCTTTGCTCTACAACCCCTCTTGTGTTTTCGTTTACAAGGAGAATCAAATCATATGCAAAGGCTATGTTTTCCACTGGACCCAGATCAAAGGCCTGAAATTCATCTAGAACAGGGATGTTAAACTGGTGGCCCATGCCTCCTCCATGGCAAATGACATTTCAAATATGCATTTCTACCACTTTCCACTGCTTTCTGTGATCATGCAATTTCCAGAATTTTTTATTGCCTATTTAAGCAATCGTTTTGTTTGCTGACAGTTAGGTTTACTGCAGCTTTCATACTGTTAGAGATGGTTACTCTTATATGCACATGATTCCGACGTGATGTTGCTTTCCAAGCTAACCAGAAAAAAAAAGTATTAGTATAGCCATATGTTGCAAGAAAGCCTATGGCTTATGCTGCACCAGCCACAAAAAAAAGAAAAAAAAATAATAAAATAACAAAAAATAAATTAAATAGTAAGAATAAAAACATTAATAATAAGAAAAGGATTTCGAAAGTCACTCGTGCGCGAGTGACTTCATTTATCTTTCTTCATTTAATTTATTTTAATTAGGCAACCATAGAATGGAAGGTGCACTTTCCTTTCTTAACAAAATTTTTAAAGCCCATAACTTAGTTTTTAAATCCATAATCCCCGTAAGTTATTAGAATCTTATAACCACTATGTATGTGGTAAAACTTTCCACCAACTAAGCGGATTACTCTGAGGTGAGTGCTGAAAAATTAAGCTAAATTAAATTAAGCCTAGTTTCCAAGCTCTGCAACCCACATATTCGAAGTCTTTCTTCATATGGACGCCCTTTTGCCAATCTCACCAGGCAAGTTACCCATCTTTGGACCCTTTCAAGAAGAACAATGTCTTTCTTTAGGTGCGGTCTGCATACTTGAACACAGTATTCCAAGTGTGGTCTAACAATAGCCTTATATAATGGGATTATGACGTTCTTATCTCTACTAGCGATTGTTCGATAAATCATCGATAGGACACCATAGGCCCTCCTTGCAACCAGTCTACAATGCTCTGAGAACTTCATATCTGTGATAATTCAATTTCCGGAATTTTCCATTGCCTATTTAAGCAATCGTTTTGCGCGCTGACAGTTAGTTTTACTGCAGCTTTCATACTGTTCGAGTCGGTTGCATCGTAATGCGAGTGAGCTAATATTTGTGTTGCCATTTCTATTTAATCAAGTCAGTAAGCAAACAGTTTTGTGTTATGGCTCTTATATACACTTGATTCCATTGTGATGTCGCTTTTGAAAGATTATTGATGAGGTTAGACAATTCCTAGAAAGATCGGAATTGAGTTACTTTTGCACAGAGATAAAAGGTAAAATTGTGTTTATTATTTGCAATAAATTGATTAGTGTCATAAAAGAGTACAACGTTAAACGACGTGATGATACAATTCACAAAGAAAAATTTTCCTGCTTCAAGGGTAAATTAAGAGAAGAAAAATTAAAGGATACAAAGAACTCTTCATAAGCAGCAAAATGTAATTACAAAAATTAATGAAGGCATTGAATCGGTAGCAAAATCCAGTTATGAAATCAGCTATTTACTGGCAAAACATTCCAAATCTTTCAGTGAAGGTGCCGTGGTTAAGGAATGCATGATAAAAGCGGCTGAAAATGTCTGTCCTGGAAATAGTAGTAGTAGTAGTGGCATGTGGTGCAAGAAAGCAAGTGTTATGAGCTTAGGCAGCATCAGCCAAAAAAAAAAATTTACAAAACAATTCCCTCTAAATGTTTGTCCAGTTCCTCCTTAAATTTATTAAATCTATCAACTTCACAACGACAGATGGAAGTTTGTTCCAGCAATTAACCACCTGCTGGCTAAAGGAAAAATTTCCGCACATCTATTCTATATCTGTCTTTCCTCAATTTGAATTTATGCTCCCTTATGTTCGTTCAGCATGCTCAACCCATTCAAGGCCTTATACACCTCAATCAGATCACCTCGCAGATGCCTAGTCTCCAGCCACTGCAATTTGCAGAACATAAGCCTCTCTTGGTAAGAGGATCCCTTTATTCGCCTCCGTAGCTAGGTGGCCAGGAGCAGCAGTGCTTAGCACACGCTTCTTGATTAGACCGGGTTTCGAGCCCGTGACCACCAAATACGGAGGATGCGGAAAGGTCAGGGAATGACCACCGCATATCCCCGGAGCAATATGGCCTTAGTTGCTAATGCTCCTAAAAACCAAATAACATAACCTCATTCCCCTCACCAATCTTGTTGCCCTTCTCTGTACATGTTCAAACAAATCTACATCCTTCCTAAAATGTGGCCTCTAGACCTGTACGCAGTATTCTAAGTGTGGCCTGACCATTGCCTTATACAGAGGGACAATCACCTCCTTTTCCATGCTAGAAAAATTCCTGTATATCATTGACCTGAAAAATTCCTGTATATCAAGAAGTTCAGCAGATTAATCAAACAGTCTTTAAGGAAATCGCCATCAGTAAATGGTTTTGATCGTTTTGCAGTGATGTGTGCGAGAGCAAAACTTGCGTGAACTGTTGCTTCACTGGATTTATTTGCTTCAGTAAAAAAAAATTTGTTGTCATTGTAAGCTAGATTTCAGAAACTAACTTTTCTTCCCTCAATTTGCCTTCCAACAATTCAAATTTTTCTTCATGATTTGTTTCTTAATGGAGACGTAAATTGTATTCTTTTGGAACTGATATTCCCTTATTACAAATAAAACATACAATTTTATTGCGCACAACACCATAAAAGTACATAATTTCCCATTTATCTTAAAAAAAACACATCCTTCTTCGTACACTTTTCTTTTACCCTTTGTTAAAGACATGGCTTGCAGTTTAATCTCTTAATTAAAATCACTATCATAATTTTATTTACAACTTTAATTTAACAAGATGAATTTTCGTATGAATGCAACACTCAAAAGTTATGCACAATTCTAAACAATAGGTATTGATATAATGTAGAATCTATATTATATCAATACCTATCGTTTATCGTTAGATCTACATTGTAGATCTAACAAGCACAAATAAACAGGTTTTATAAGCCATACGTTAGTTTGTCTCCATCTATATAGCAATATGAACTGCGCAGCTGTGCATCCAGCTAACCAACTAGTGACTGACTCAAGGTAAATATATATCAGAAGTACCAACTCAATAGAAAAAATCGGAAACACCAGAATACTGAAGCGCCACCAACTGTCGGCTGGCAAACTAAATTTACTGCTTTTACCGACATGGGAAGTTCTCCCACCTTACCCCAGTCACGTGGCATGGCATACAAGCATACAGTGACAAAGACAAAGCCCCAACCATTCATTCTATCTCTTTTTCCTTCAATAGCAGTCGTGCACATAAGCTCAGTCCATATCTCTGTCTCTAAAACTATAAGCACCGTATTTAACAAATACATAATTGAAATGTATTCGGGGGGGCCAGATGCAGCCTGCGGGCTGCCAGTTTGAGACCACTGTAGTAAACAACCAATGTTGATTACATAGCATCATTTTATTTACATCTCATATTGTGACTGCCTTCACAGTGAGAATAAGTAACAGTAGTCTTCTCTATTGGGGAAGCATTACTTACTTGAAGTATAGCAAACAGGCAACTCATGAAGACATTGAGAATGTGAGATGTAAATAAAATTATGCCTTGTAATCAACTTCGGTTGGCTTACTACATACAGATTTGATGCAGTGCACTAACTTATGTCTAGTGAGTTTTCTATGTATCTGAGGTTTTCTGTCCTAAATTTTTATTGACTTTTCTTCAACTGTATAATTTTTTTTTCTCTTGGTGGCCATTACTTCAGCCCTACTAATTTTATTAATTTTTGGTGTATATTTATTTCTGATGCATGCCCTAGAATTTACAATGTTTTGAGAAAACTAAATAAAAACCGAACTGTCTGGCCTATTGTAGTGCCGAAGTGAAGTCACTTGATTTCTCCATAAACCCATTGTCAATTCATGCATATTTTTGTCTAGTTTAGCCTTTAGTAGTGTTTACTATTTTAAGTGTAATTTTTAGTGGAAGAAAGGATTTTATATGCTGTTGTTTACAAAAATTTACTTTTATAACTAATGTAATGCACTTGACGAACATTAGCCGTATCCCCCTCAAAAGGTAGTTTGTAATTAATATTCCTGATATGCTCTTTGATTGCATCTCTAGCTGAGGGGAAAAGCTGGGTGTCAACAGTAATTAGTCTCTGACGAGTCCTTTTTCAAAAAATTACTCTACAACTGAATACTGAATATATTGAAGTGAATATACAGCAAATTTTTTAGGAAATTTCCCCTCTTGGAAATACTGTAGTAGGATGTACAGTAGATATGTATGTATATATGGCATTCACGTTTTCCAGTTTCCAGTATGAAATTGCTAGTTCTTTGAACACATTGCTTTTTTTTTTTTTTTTTTTCCATAATTCATTTTGGGGGACAGTATATTTGAAATTATGCTGTAAAGAGGTTGCACTGTATTATAAAATTGTAAATATATCATTATTGATTTTTTTATTTTTTTTCTTGAAATTATCTTCTTTTAGAGTACAGCAAAATAAAACTGAAAGATATTGCATCCTTGACTTTATATCAAGGTCGAATGACAGCAGGTCGGCGAACCTTGCCAGTTCCTCAACTTCAGTGCGTTGGAGGTTCAGCTGGATGCACAGCATTTATTCCTGAAATAGTACAGTGTTATAATAGAGGTAGTGATGGTTATGATATCCAGGTATAAAATAGTTTTTGTTAATAATACATAGTATAATTATAAAATTTTATACTGTTTTTAGAGTGGAGAATGAGATGGTCAGTTTTATTTCTGAAAAAAAAAAAAAAAAATTTATAATAAAAGCTTGGGATGTAAATGTTTTAACTTAGTGATTGTAACTTTTCAGATCAGAATAGCTTTTTTTTTTTTTTTTTTTTTTTTTTTAAAGAGACTATCTGATATTGTGTAATTCAGACAGCATGGGTTTGTCAAGGGGAAGTCTTATCTGACCAATCTGATTGGATACTATGATGTGGTCACAAAGGAACTGGATGAAAAAAATTATTTTGATATCATATGCTTGGATTTCAGGAAAACTTTTGATACTGTTGCACATGGAAGACTACTGTACAAATTGGAGCAGTATGGCATTAAGGGCAAGTTAACAGGATGGTTCAGTGGGAGAAGACAGAGTGGTAATCAATGGGTACTGCTCTATGTGGACTAATGTTATTTGTTTGTGTCCCTCATGGTTCGGTTTTGGGCACATTGTTATTTTGTATATTTATCAATGATATTGATGAAGGTATATCAAGCTTAACGTCAAAGTTTGCAGATGATGCAACGGTTGGCAGGGTTGTTAATAACAGTAATGGCAGTATGCTGCTGCAACAGGATCTGAAAAAGTTCGGTAGATGGGCTGAGAAGTGGCAACTGAAGTTTAATGTTGACAAATGCAAAGTGCTGCATATGGGTAGCAGTAACCCCACAGAAATGTACCAGCTACGAGGTGTTACATTCAGGGTAGTGGAGAATGAAAGAGACCTGGGGTAATTGTTCAATCAGATATGAAGTTTTCTGAGCAGTGCAGACAGGCTGCCAGAGTACGTCATGGGGTCTTGTCAATGATATACAGGAATTTTACGAGCAGGGATAAGGAGGTGATTATTCCTTTGTATAAGGTCAGGCCACACCTTGAGTACTGTGTACAAGTCTGGAAGCCTCATTTTAGGAAGGATGTAGAGTTGCTAGAATGAGTACAGAGAAGGACAACAAGACTGGTGAAGGGAACAAAGGGATGCTCTTATGAAGAAAGGCTTAAGTTCTTCAAATTGCAGCTTCTGGGAGACTAGTCACCTGCGATCTGATTGAGGTGTATAAGGCCTTGAATGGATTGAGCAGGCTCAGTGCTGATGGGGTTCTTGCTCAGATTACAAACCTGAGGGGGCATAGATTCAAACTGAGGAAAGACATTTGTAGAAAATATGTGTGGAAGTTTGCCTTTAGCCAGCGAGTAATTGATTGCTGGAACAAACTTCCATCTGTTGTTGTGGAAGTTGGTAGCATTAAATAAATTCAATGCAGAACTAAAACATTTGGAATGAATGGATCAGTGAAATGGGAAGGGATTTTTTTTTTTTTTTTTTTTTTCTTGGCTAATGCTGTATAAGCTTGCTTTCTTGCATCATGTGCCTATGCTAATCTGCTAGAGACATTTTCTTTTTTTAAGATGGTACTTCCTGTTATCACTTCAGTAACAGATGAGACTATTAAATGAATATTAAATGAGAAGTCCCAAATCAGTGATATTCACATTTGTGTGTATACTTATATATCAAATATACACTTGTATATAATTGATACTTACATACTGAAATTAAATCTTAATTATCATACAGATGCATACAATAGTATCAGATTTTATGAAGCAATATAAAAGCAAACGAAGTTTGTATACATTGGCAAGGCTGCCGTAGCCTAGTGGTCAGGCGCGCGGGTGCAATAAGTACACGTGCCTTGAGTGACCGGGGTTCAAGCCCGTGACTGCTGAATACAGTTCTGTTTCTTGTATTCTGTCTATCTTGTTAACTCCTCTGACTGTTTGGTCGTCCCGGAGTATAAACAGAAATACAATGGCATCATTGTACACCATCTCATATTGTGAATCTCTTCATAACCAGTTGCTGTACTTGTGCACTTAAAATGAGTAACTCTTCCCAAGTAGAGAACAATGTTACTTATTCTTTCTTCAGTGCCACCACCTAGACAGCATTGTTTCAGAGAGAGAGAACGTTTTAGCACCTTTTTTTGTAGCTTGAAGCATTTGATTAAAATTGTTTAGAAGTTAAAACTTCTTACATCTTTTGTTATTTCTTATATTGTGCAATTAAATCACAACTGGATTGTCAGCTCCTATGCTGAGGGTACCAACTCACCCACTGATGAGAAGACAACAGTTCTGATACAGTGCAATATGGATGGTAGTACACAGCTGAGAATATACTTCTGTGCTTGGGAAAGTTTCCTGATTCAAAGTGTACAAGTGGAAAAACTCATTATGAAGGGATTCACAATATGAGATATTGTATTATGACACTTTATGCAAACTTTGCTTTTATATGGATATGTACAATCTGATGCGACTGGACTAAATGTACATTAGTTTTATTCCTTTTCCATAGCTTGAAGCATATGCTCTGAAATTGCTTGGAATTAAATCCTAATTTGAATTTCCATTCCACTTATCAAAGGGCAAATTGAAAAGTTAAAATTTCACCATTTTATTTTCAAAAGGTATTAATATTAGTTATATAGTGCAAGTTAACCACACCCTTTTGCTCTGTTAGCTAAAAATAAAATAATAATAACAATGTGCGCGGATAGCCCAGTGGTTATCATGCTAGACCACCAATATCTTTGACTGAGTTCGAA
Organism: Mastigoproctus giganteus; assembly: GCF_048544385.1. Lineage (NCBI taxonomy): Eukaryota > Metazoa > Arthropoda > Arachnida > Uropygi > Thelyphonidae > Mastigoproctus > Mastigoproctus giganteus. Next base: position 146,246,703 of record NC_143585.1, on the reverse strand, counting down.
TCCCGCATCAAATAAAAAAAAAAATAATAAAAAAAAAGTGAACTAGACATGCCTCCCCAGGGTCAAACCGATGACTGAGGCAGATAGTAGCACCATCTGGTATTGCTCCCAATAACTACCTACTACTTGACACAAAAGCCAAAGCTAAACAGGTCTGCTCCATTTTCAACATACTGCATAGAGTGTGGCACACAGTAACGTCACACACAACCAGGCCTTTGGCAGAGTGGTCAGTTCAAAAAGTCAGAGACTGTCTCCTGTGGATGACAGTGGAGCAGGTGGCACTGTCTCCCATATGGCTATCACAACTGAAGGGCAAGACCATCCAGCTAAGCAACTAGAAGTGCAGGCGTCTCCCTAGCCAGGTGGGAAGGAGCAGTAGTGCATAGCACACGCTTCTTGATTAGAGTGGGGTTCGAGCCCATCACCATCAAATACGGAGGATGCGGAAAGGTCAGGGAATGACCACTGCATATCCCCGGAGCAGTATGGCCTTAGTTGCTAATGCTCCTAAAAACCAAATAACAAACAACAACAACTGGAAGTGCTTCCTGCTTAACTGCATTAGTGACAACCCAGGATAGAAGAAGCAGCCAACACATGAAGTTGAGCATTGAAATAAATACGTTCATCATGCGAGCATGCTATGAAGTAACAAAGCTAAAGACACAAAACAATGTACAGGATGAAACTATACATCAAGTAGAAACGGACAGTGAATATAAGACCAGAGATGGACCATTATCATGAAGAACCTGATAGCGTCTGTAATCCTGGAATAAATCAAGCAGGATGTGAGCTACCAACTACAAAGAACAATGAATACCGGCACAACCAAACCAGTACTGGAGGATGAACGACGTCAAAGTGTGTTTGTTTTAATCACGGTCTCCAGGATTCCCCCTATATTCAGCTGTAGCATTTGAAAAGGCATAAGGCCAAGGTCAGCAAGTATATGTAGGTGTGTGAGTTTGTGGGTTGTTGAGTGCCAGCACCTGGTGACTTTGCAGTTGGGAGTCAGGGAACACCTGGTCCCCTGCCCCGACTTCCAACTTTGGTCACGAGGAGGCATGCTAGGGACTACTTTTTAGCTGAAACTCTTACTGGGGCTATCAGACAAGCCTGGGAGTCCCAAGGTGTTTATTTCTCGACAAAAATTAGCCAATTAATGTATCTAACCAAGATTTAATAGAAAACACTTCATTTTTCACGAAATCCTTGAAAATAAAAAAGATATTCCATATGAGGTCATATTCCCATAGTAAAGCATTGGAGTGATTTTTCTGGAAAAAACTCATTTAATTTCAGGTCTTTCTTTAAAAAAAGGGGCTAGTTTACTTAATTCACGCAGATATAGATGGAAACACGTGGTTTTATAGAAATCCTTCACATGAAGTAAGTGAATCGACATGGTATTTCATTCCCATAGTAAAGCATAGGGAGGATTCCCATAGGAAAGCATACGGGTGAATTGTGCTCGAAAAAACTCACTTAATTTCCTTTCTTTCTTTACAAAATCTGGTACATTTACTTTATTCACGTAGTTAAACTGGTAAACACTTCGTTTTTAACGAAATCCTCGAAAATAAAAAAGATATTCCATATCTTTTCAACCCACAAACTCACACACCTACATACATACATACATACACTTGCTGGCCAAGGCCAGCAAGTGTATGTATGTATGTAGGTGTGTGAGTTTGTGGGTTGTTGAGTGCCAGCACCTGGTGACTTTGCAGTTGGGAGTCAGGGAACACCTGGTCCCCTGCCCCAACTTCCAACTAAGGCCAGCAAGTGTATGTATGTATGTAGGTGTGTGAGTTTGTGGGTTGTTGAGTGCCAGCACCTGGTGACTTTGCAGTTGGGAGTCAGGGAACACCTGGTCCCCTCCCTCAACTTCCAACTTTGGTCACGAGGAGGCATGCTAGGGACTACTTTTTAGCTGAAACTCTTACTGGGGCTATCAGACAAGCCTGGGAGCCCCAAGGTGTTTAGGGAAAGGAAGTGGAGATGAGAATGAGGATTGGAAGGGAGTGTTGGATAGAAGGTAAGGGGAAGAAGAAATAGACATCCCCTGAAATAGAAGAGAAAAGTGTATAGTGGACTATATTCTATTTACATTTTTAATCTAATCTTAAGATTCTTAAGCATATTTGATTAACAGTATCATGTGAAAATTATATACAAATCTACAACCTATAGACAGCAAGTAACAATAAAAACCTGGTCTTGAAAAGAAAAAAAGCTTAACAAGTTTTTGCTACCAATCTGTCTATAGCTACTAACTATTCAAATACCAAAACTGCTACAATCCAACCATTAATAGTTTTTCTGCAAATTCAAAGCCAGTTTATAGACTACAACCTTGAACTTGAAATCCTTTAAGAATATATCCTGAGCAATGTTCGCTTAAAGTTTATGATGGTGCGTCGTGACTTATACACATCAAATTGATGCACAATGAAGAGCAGAAAATCAAACACATTCAGTTCATTTACATCCATCAACACCAATCAGTGTTAGTATATATCTTAGTATGGTTTCTACCAGCTACAGAAAAAACTTATTTATCTCTTCACCAAAACTAATGGTAACCACGTCAATGTAATGATTCTTAACATACTGGGTCCACAACATTGCCTGGTAAAGCACACAACTCCTTTCAAAAGAGGTAATAAATCATTTTAACTTCAAAACAGAACCAAAGTTAGCATTCTGCATTTCATTTATACACCATTAAACAAACTTTTAAAATCAAATCTCAGACCGATTCAACTATTTTCCTCTAATGCATTAGAGGAAAATAGTTGAGACGAAGGAAATGTCTATAAAAACATTTCCTTTGTCTGATTAATTTATCTGCAAAGTCAGAAAAAGCATTAAAATTTTCCCTAGAGACTAAAAATCGAGGTATTTCATCCTCATTATATACATTTGTAAGTAACTGGAGGTTCTTCCTAAGGTCGAGATATAAAAAACAATCAAAGATTAGATATTCAGCTGTCTCCTGGTCCCCACATTTACACAATTGGGGGTAGCAGACAGCCCAAGAATATAAAACTTATAGTTAAGTCTATGTCCAGATAATAGAAATGACACATTTAACACAGGCTTCAGCCATGTTGTTTAGCAATTTCCAGGAATATGTAATTTCAGTGAATTTGTAAGTTGTTCTGCATGTGACCAGCCAATATGCCAGTCATTGATTTAGTTCAGCTCTAATTTTAGCATCATCCTCCTTTTAAAAACCAATTCAAATCCAGTACAAAGTTTCCAACTCTTGCTGGCAAAGCTTTCCTTCTGGAATACTGAAGGTAGTGAAACATTATTTCCTAATCAATGGGTAATTTTCCATTTAACACCTGCAGTGCTAGAGTAGAGACTGTTCTACAATTTCTAGAAATGGCTAAAAGGAGAAAAACCTTTGATTCTGTATTACCTTTTTTTTTTTTTTTTTTTTTTTTTAAACTAAGCAATTTGTAACATGTAAACCCCACGCTTCTGCCACATAACACACTACCGGGATAAAGATACATTTGTAGTATAATTTTATTGTTGTTGGCTTAATGCCCCAAACATTTTTAGAAATCCTCATTAATTTCCTTGTAAGAATTTTAATTTTCTGAAGCACATATTTAGCGTGTGCTAAAAAATTTAGATAATCATCCATCATAATTCCTAAATATTTATATGTTCTTACAATTTGGATTGCATTATCATTCAATCTAACAATGGGTGGTCTATTCATACTTAAATACCCTTTCATTAACATTTGTTTAGTCTTGGATGTCTGAGGCCTCGGTGTGTCCACAGGTGGTGGATAGTGGAATTGTCCCCAGATAGGGAGGTGAGCTGCAAATATCCAATAAGCAATTGTGGACCAAGAACAATAGTGCTATCAGGATGTAAATGAAAAGTTCATGTCTTACAATGACACCATGACAAGGTGAGTTAGGACCACCATAAGTCCTACTGGGAGAAGAAAACTCCAAAATAAAATTACCTGGTAGAGGGCAGCAGTAACTACCAGTACCGTGGCGTAGGCAGAGAAGTGGACTTCATTCCAGCCCATTTTCAGATTACTTCAGGCGTAGTCGAACCAACGGATGCAGCTGTTACTCCTTGCTTTCTGCACTGAAAGCAAGGAGAAACTACTGCACACTATGCTACCCAAGAATAATCACCACCTAGTACAACGAGAGAGATGGCCCCAAGTCCCTGGAATCTCTTAAATGGGACAGGGGTGCTAAGAATCCCCGGGTGGCATTAACTTTCATTAGGAAAAATAGGAAAATGGAAAATTAGAACCTTATATGAAGCTGGGAAACTGGCAAATGTGGCTAGGGAAATGAAACATTATGAAGTAGAAATTCTCAGTTTAAGTGAGACCAAATGGACTAACTCGGGAATCTGCCATTCCGATGGTATGGTCTTATAGTACTTTGGGATAGGAGACAATACACATCAAAATGGTGTGGGAATTATAATCCATGATTCACTGAAGAAATCAGTAGCTAATTTAATTCCATACTCGGATCGCATCATTATGCTACAACTGCAGGGTAACCCAGTTAATGTTAATGTGATACAAATATATGCATCTACAGCAGATAAGAGTGACAATGTTATTGAAGAATTCTACAGGCAATTGAAAGACATCATGGAGACTTTAATGCCAAAATTGGCAAAGGGAAGGTGCTTGACATTGTGGGTGATTTTGGATTGGGTTTACAAAATGAGTGAGGAAATCAGCTCATACAGTTCTGTCAAGAGGAGAACATGATAATAGAAAACTCATGGTTTAAACTTCCTGCCAGAGATGGATCTATACTTGGAAATCCCTCCAAGACAACCAGGGACATAGTTAGAAATCAGATTGACTTCATACTGATAAATAAGTGCTTTCGGAATAATTTCAAAGGAGCCAAAACCTACTCTGGTGCGGATACTAATTCCGATCATAACTTATTAACAGCTACTATCAAAACAAGGTTGAGAACTATTAGGAAAGGAAATAAGACAAGCAGATTAAATTATGAAAAATGCATGGTCTCAACTGTGAAAGAAAAACTGAGTAAAGAGCTGAACATAAAATAAAACAACAGAGTGAGAGCTGAAAACATAAATGAGAATGGAAGGAGTTTGGTATGATCGTTATCAGTACTGGAAAAGAAATTTTAAGTGATGAAAAACAACCTGTAAAATAAATAGTGGATGACTGAAGAGATCCTAAACCTAATGGATGAAAGAAGGAAGTTCAAAATTGGTGTTCCAACCAGCAGATCAAAAAATTGATAAAGAGGAAAATTAAGGAAGCAAAAGAAGAGTGGATGCAAAAAAAATCAATAGGGATAGAAGAATTAGAGCGAAGGCATGATAATTTCCATTTACATATGAAGCTAAAAGAATTAACAGGAAATACAAACAGAAGGATGCATACACAATAAAGAATGCTCAGAATTAATTAGTTTTAAGAGGTGACAGAAAGATGTGGGAAACTTACATCAAGATGCTTTTTGATGATGCCAGATAGGATGTAAATGTTGAAATACCTATGGAGGAAGGCCTTGAAATTCTACAGTCTGAAGTAAAATATGCTCTGGGAGTGGCAAAGACTGGCAAGGCAGTCGGCCTAGATCAAATCCCAAATGAAATAGTGAAACTTCTAGATGAAGAAAATCTGAAACATCTAACCAAAATGTTCAATAAAATTTATCTAAATGGAACACTACCTAACGATTGGTTGAGGTCCTTGTTCATCCCTCTTCCAAAGAAGAACATTGTCATCTCATGCAACGATTTTCATCTTATTAGTCTGATGAGCCACATGTTGAAGCTGCTGCTACGGATAATCCAAAACAGGATTTACAAAAATTGTGAATCAGTAATCTCTGACACCCAATTTGGATTCCAAAGCAGACTAGGCACAAGTGAAGCTCTTCCAGGCATGAATGTGTTACAAAAATGTAGAGAATACCAGAAGACAATATTCATCTGCTTCATAGACTTTGCAAAGGCTTTCAATCAGGTACAACATGTAAAGCTTATAGAAGCACTTAAAAAGCTAGATCTTGATGGATGGAACATCAGACTCATCAAATAAATCTACTGGAATCAGATAGCTACTGTAAGTGTCGAAGAGGGTGAAACTGACGAGATCGGTATAAAAAGAGGGGTAAGGCAGAGTTTCATTCTCTTGCCCATGCTATTTAACATCTATTCTGAAGTTATTTTCAAAATGCATTGTGGGAAAGGAAAGAAAGAAGTAAAATAAATGGTCAGCTGATAAATAACATACAATACACTGACGATACTGCTATATTTGCAGAAAATGCAGAAGACTTTCAATTGCTTTTGGACTGTATTAACAACAAGTGTAATGATGTGGGTTTAAGAATCAATGTCAACAAGACCAAATACGTGACTGTGAGTAAATCTCCAGTAAGCCAAGTCCAGCTATTATTGAATTTTGAGCTCCAATAGATAGTGACTCATTTTAAATACCTTAGTAGTTGGTTAAATGCTGATCTTGATCCCGAAGCAGAAATAAAAGCAAGAATAGAGGTTGTGAGAAATGCCTTTACAAAATACAGAACAATGCTGCATCACAAAGCTCTAGATCTGTCATCAGACTGAAATTCATTAGATGCTATGGGTGGTCCATACTATTATACAGAGTTTAAACTTGGATGCTGAAAACATCAAGCATGAACAAAATAGAGGCCTTTGAAATGTAGATCTACAGATGCGGGCTAAAAATATGCTAAATCAGAGTATCGAAGAATACCTTGACACTCTCAAGCAGAAACAACTGACACTCAGCAAGAGACTTTGCCCTTATAGGGAGAGTGTCCAGGTGAAAACAGATAACTGGATATTCAATGCTGATGGGATTCTTCCTCTTGCTCAGAATAATCACCTGAGAGGGCATAAATTCAAAATGAGGAAAGACAGATGTAGGATAGATGTGCAGAAATTTGCCTTTAGCCAGCGGGTAGTTGGTTGGTGGAACAGACTTTCATCCCTTGTTGTGGAAGTTGATAGCCTAAATAAATTTAAGGCTCAGCTGGACAGGTATTTCGAACGAACAACAGAGGGGTGAAATGGGAGTGGGTTTTTTTTTTTTTTTGGCTGATGCTGCATAAGCTTGCTTTCTTGCATCATATGCCTCTACTAATGCTAATGCTATTTGATGAAAACCAGAGTCTTCTACAGGAAAATTTGACAAGAAGAGTAGAAAAGTGATGGTTCCCCCCCCCCCCACCAACTGGAAAGCATTTGTAGTTCTGGGGCAACCTGTGGAGCAGTGAAGTTAGCCATAATGCTTTCCCCCAGATAGATCTAGAAAGGAAGAAAACCAAGGATGTAAAAGTGAAGACAATGGGAGATTTGGGAGGAAGATGTATGAGTGGGGCATTCAATAAATTATCTACCTAAGGTACTTTCCCTAGTTATATTTCAGTGATTCGTGATTTTTCATGTTCCTACATATCTCAACTTGAATCATGCTAATTTTGATTCCACTATGTTTTTAGGTTGTGCTGTTGTAACAGAAAGAAGGAAGACACCTGTATTAAATTATGGATTTTCTGAAATTGGAACATCGTTCAGTCATAAAGTTTCTCACCAAAGAAGGAAATGGGCCAAAGGCCATTCATGAAAGGATGGCAGCTGTGTATGGCAACAGCATACCTGCAGAATACTAGGTGAAATTCTGGTCAAAATAATCTAAGCGGGGTAGAGTCCATCGAAGATGATCCACATCCAGGAAGGCCTGTGACAGCGACCACTCCAGAAATGTGCTAAGCTGTGGAAACCCTTGTGCTGAATGACAGAAGTTTAAGGGTGCCCCACATCTCTAGGGACTGTAACATATCTGGGGGAACATTTATAACCATCGTCTATGAATATTTGAGGATGACTAAGGTTAGTGCAAGTTGGGTCCCCAGATTTCTGACTGCTGTGCAGAAGCAATTCAGAATACAGTGTTGTGAGGAGAATTTAGAGCTTTGTGGAAGGAATCCTGAAATGTTCATCTCCAGAATTGTTATGGGTGATGAAACATGGGTTCATTACTGGAATCCTGAGACGAATCAATGCAATGGAAGCACAAGCGTTCTCCCCCACCCAAAAATTTTGGACGCAACCTTCAGCTGGCAAGATTATGGCCACCATTTTTTGGGATGCTGGGGCAATTTTGTACATTGACTAATTGGAACATAAGCAGACAGTCGCTGAGGAGTCATATGCATCCCTACAGTACAACCTAAGGGATGTCATAAAGGAAAAACGCGGTGGAAAACTTTCTAGAGGTGTGCTGCTTCTTCACGACAATGCACCAGTACACAGGTCACATGCTGTTGCTGCTGCTTTGAGAGACTGACTTTAGAGAACTTACCCATCCACCTTACTTTTCAGATCTGACCCCCAGTGACTATTTCCTCTTTCAACTCCTCAAGAAAATCGTATGTGAACATCGCTTTGCTGATAATGAATTGAAGTCTGCTGTTTCTGCATTCTTTGATGCAGAAATAAAAGCAAGAATAGAGAATTTTTAATATATTAATAGAGGATAAAAGCAAGAATAAAGAATTTTATTTGTCTGGCATTTCCTCATTGCTAACAAAATGGAACTACCGTATTGAAGTTTAGGGGAGTTACATTGAAAAATAAAAAAAGATTTTTGCCGCTAACTCATTTTCTTCATAGGTAGATAGATAATTTATTGAATGCCCCTAGTATACCAATCAAGAAGTCCCACAACTGGTGAACCCCAGGAATCGATAACATCCACAACTACTGGTACAAAAAGTTCAGCTGGACACAGACACATAGTGGAGCAGTTCACCCAGTTAATAAGGCACCCTCAAACAAGGTCCTGACCAGCTGCATAACTAAGAAGATATCAGGCAACCTGGAGAGCCAGAACATCATGGTTGAGCAGCGGAAGGATGTAAGCAGATAAGCAAAGGATGCAAGGAACAACTGAACATTGACACAACAGATATATGGAGCAAGACTACAAGAAGCACTGCAACCTGTATGTAGCCCATATTGACTGCTGAAAGGCCTTCGACTCTGTGTCCGATAACTGTTTGATAGAGAAAGTGAAGATCTACAAAGTCAATTCAACACTCTTGCACTTCCTAAAAGCAACCATGATGAAATGGAAGGCCACCATCAAGCTCGAGAACATCATGACCAGACCGATCCCCATCAGAAGAGGAATCTTCCAGGAAGCTGCCCTGAGTCCAATGTTCTTTCTAGCAGTTAACCCACTGTCCTCCCTGCTCAACAACAAGTATGGATATACCCTAAAAGAAGGGGTGAAGAACCCATACACCCTCTTTCACTTAAAATATACGAATCACAACAAACAATTGCCGCAACTGAAATTCAGCATCAACAGCTACTCTGGATCACTGAAGAGTTCAGCACTAACATCAGGATGCACTTTGGCCTGGATAAATGCAAGACGCACAGATTGCATCAGGGAAATCCAATTGGTGAAAACTACCAGCCAAAGACTGGTGAAGAGATTGAAGACGTGATAGAGGAAGAGACCTGCAAATATCTGGGTATGATGCAGGCTCAACAGCTAGAACACCACAAAAAGATCAAGGTCTGCCTTACTAAGAAATACCACCAGAGACTCAGAAGCCTGCTAAAATCAAAGCTGAATTGTGGGAACATGGTCAGAGCCATAAACACCTACACAATTCCAATACTAACATACTCCTTCAGGATCATAGATTGGACTAACACATATCTGGAGGAGATTGTGAGATTGACCAGGATAATGATGACCAAGAGCTGCCAACACCACCTGAAGTCAGCCATCAAGAGACTGATCGTAGCCCGGAAAGGAGGAAGGAGGGAAGTGACTGACCTCATTGAACAAGAGAAGAAAGCAATTAAGGACCTGCAGGGTTACTTCAAGGAAAACCCAGCACCAATCTACCAAGCCATAAGGAAGAGCGACAAATGGCACACAACAATCAATCTTAACAAGGAGACCCCACAAACACAGACACAAGAGATAAAGATAGAAAGATGGGCAAAGAAGCCATCCATGGTAGACATTAAAGAGTGGGTACAAGGTTATTACCACATTGACCAAGATTTTTGCAGCTCCAGGAAATGCTGTTTTCATTTATATTTAGGCGTTTTATTGACTTAATTGTTATACTAAATTATTTTTTATAAGTAGCTTTATAGTTCTAGCCAAGCTCCATGGTTTATTTTTGAATTTAGATAGTGATTTTGAAAGTTAATACTTAGTGTCTGTAGATTTTGCATTCGTAACTTGCCACCATTGTTATACAATACGGAATGGCGTAAAATTTAACGTAAAACTAGATAGTGAAAAAGGTAGCATCGTATCAGAAATCTGTTAGATTAGTACAGTATTATCAATTAATCAGTAAAATTTATTAATCTTATTAAAGTTCATTGTTAATTAAATTATACTTAACGGAATCATGACCTAGACTAGAGCAGCAAAGCAGCATTCACAGAATAGCCAGAATGCTGTGGCTTGCGGGAGAACCGAAGGGAGCGATTCTCCAGTGCATCACACCACTAGCGTAGCTACCCTTTTTCAGACAGCCAAAAACGCCGGACCCAGAGGAAATTGCCTTGCCTGCCTACATGGTAGCTACGCCACTGCATCACACTCGAAAACAATTCCTGAAATGTGAAATGTTTGCAGACCTGTCCAGAACAGGACATGATCTAGCCAAGGAGGATGTCTTTGTATGTGTGTGTGCACTAGGTGCAGAGACTGTGAAGAAATTAGGTGCCACCTCAGCGTTCTGATGGCCGTCTATGAGAGTGTGAGGTGTATTAGCATTAGCATTAGTAGAGGCATTTGATGCAAGAAAGCAAGCTTATGCAGCATCAGCCAAAAAAAAAAAAAAAAAAAAAAAACCCACTTCCACTTCACCCCTCTGTTCGTTCAAAATACCTGTCCAGCTGAGCCTTAAACTTATTTAGGCTATCAACCGCCACCACAAGGGATGGCAGTCTGTTCCACCAACCAACCAACCACCCTCTGGCTAAAGGCAAATTTCCGCACGTCTATCCTACATCTGTCTTTCCTCAATTTGAATTTATGCCCTCTCAGGTGATTTTTCTGAGCTAGAGGAAGAATCCCATCAGCATTGAGCATGCTTAAACCATTCAAGGCTTTATACACCTCTATCAGATCACCTCGCTGGTGCCTAGTCTCCAGACACTGTAATTTGCAAAACTTAAGCCTTTCTTCGTAAGAGCACCCCTTTGTTCCATTCACTAATCTTGTTGCCCTTCTCTGTACTCGTTCCAGCAGCTCTACATCCTTCTTGAAATGAGGCCTCCAGACCTGTATACAGTACTCTAGGTGTGGCCTGACCATTGCCTTATACAATGGAATAATCACCTCCGCTTATCCCTGCTGGAAAAATTCCTGTATATCATTGACAATACTCCATGAGCTACTCTTGCAGCCCGTCTGCACTGCTCAGAGAACTTCATATCTGCCTGCACAATCACCCCCAAGTCCCTTTCATTCTCTACCACTGTCAGTGTAGTACCACAGAGTTGATACATTGCTCTGGGGTTGCTGTTTCCCATGTGTAGTACTTTACATTTGTCAATGTTAAACTTCATTTGCCACCTCATCCCATCTGCTCAACCTTTCCAGATCCTGTTGCAGCAGCATAGTGTCAGTAGTGTCCTTGACAACCCTGCCAACCTTTGTATCATCTGCAAACTTGGACATTAAGCCTGATATACCATCATCAATATCATTTATAAATACAGAAAACAATAATGGACCCAACACTGAGCCCTGAGGGACTCCACTAATAACATTAGTCCACGATGAGCAGTGTCCATTTATTACCACTCTCTGTCTTCTCCCCCTCAACCACCCCTTTATCCATAGCAGCAATTTGCCTCCAATGTCACACTGCTCCAATTTGTGTAGCAGTCTTCCATGTGCAACAGTATCAAAAGCCTTTCTAAGATCCAAGTATATAATATCAAAGTTATTCCCTGCATCCAGTTCTTTTGTGACTGCATCATAGTATCCAATCAAGTTGGTCAGGCAAGACTTCCCCTTAACAAAACCATGCTGTGTCTGAGCTATAACTGATGTCTTGTCTAAATGATCCTGCAGTGCTTCTTTAACCAGTGCCTCCATTAATTTTCCTGGAACAGAAGTTAAGCTCACAGGTCTATAATTACTTGTGTCAGCCTTTGATCCTCCTTTGTGAATTTGGGTCACATTTGCACATTTCCAGTCTATGGGTACCTCCCCTGAGTCCAAGGAAGCTCTCATAATTATGGCTAAGGGTTTGCTTACTTCCTTTGCTGCCTCCTTTAATATAACTGGATAGATCCCATCCACCCCGGGTGCCTTTCTTGTGTTTATCTTCAACAGTTTCTCCTCCACTTTACTCCCAGTTATTTCAAGATTCTGTAGCTTACTGCTAGAGTTGAATACACCTCTGGCATTCCCCTTGCTGAATAACTCCTCATGTGTGAATGTCGATGCAAAATATTCATTTAGTTTGTTAGCTACCTGAGCAGGATCATCAACAGTTGACCCATCAATATCAAGTGGACCAATCTGATTCATCCCCTTCCTTCTAGAGTTTACATAAGTAAAGAACTCTTTGCTGTTTTTCTTTGCATCCCTTGCCAAGGATTTCTTGTAATCTGCCTTCGCCTGCCTAACCTCCTTTGTAACTTGGTTGCATATCAACTTGTATCTATCATAGGCTTCTGTTTCATGTGTTAATTTGTAAGTATCCCATGCATTTTTCTTCTCTGCCATATGCCTCATTAGTTCATCTGACATCCATTTTGGCCTAAACCTTGAACAATATTTCTTAGTTGGTATGTAAAGCCTAGTAGCTTCCAAGATAAGTTCTTTGAATGTTTCCCATTTTGAATTTGCTGTTGGTAACATCATCAGTTGGTCCCACTGTATAGAATTTAAATACTGTCTCAGTCCATCGTAGTCGCCTTTACGGAAGCAATAACCCTTCCCTTTACCCCTAATGGTAGTTACCTCTTTCAGTAACTCCCACTTCAGCACACTGTGATCACTGCCACCTAGTGGTTCATTTATCTGCAGATTCTTAATGCATGAAAAATCACTGCTGATAATCAAATCAAGAGTATTACTCCCTCTAGTTGCCTCCCGAACATGCTGATGTAGAAAACAATCATCCAATAAATCCACAAAAGCCCTGCTAGTGTGTGAGTAACCAGCCCCCAAATTCCAGTCAATATCTGGGAAATTAAAATCTCCCATTATAAGACTCTCTGATTTACTGGCCCACTCTATTTCCCTGTACAGTTCCTTATTATACTCATCAGAGTCATTAGGCCTATAGCACACTCCTACTCTCAATTTTGATCTCCCAATGCTTATGTCACACCAAACTGACTCAACACTGCACGTCCAGCGATTGTGACTGGCTTCACTTCCTTGGTTTTTATGTGTTTCTTAACTAATAGCATAACCCCTCCCCCCTTCCTATCCTGTCTATCCTTTCTGTAGACGTTGTACTCCCCAAATTGCAGTTCTGCATCCCTTATATCTGTGTGACACCACATCTCTGATATCCCAACAATATCTGCCTTTGATGTTTTGAGCAATACCTCAAATTCATCAAATTTATTTACTAAACTCCTAGCATTGGTGTACACGCAAGTATACCTGCACCTGTTTCTATTCTTAGCTACCCTAACACAACCCATGTGTTTACTTGTACCGCAATGGCTCCCAGCAGTCTCTGAAATACCATGCATCTTGTTTTTCAGGCTTCTGCTCATTCTAATAGAAGCAGTGCAAGAATCTCTTTCACCTCTGCCAGTGGCTACTGTCAATCTATTGGTCTTTGTCTCCCCCCAAGCTAGCAGTTTTCCGACCCACCTAACACTGCCTCGATAGCATCAGCAAATATTCTTGCACCCTTTCTATTTAAGTGTATCCCATCCCTGTAGAAGCAATCTCTCCTGTTAACAGAGTGTAGGGTAAACTTTGAGGGCGTTTACCCTAACAGTGTAGGGTAAACGCCCTCAAAGAAATTAATATGAGGAGGCCCCATCAAGCTCTCAGCTGCCCATGTCAATGCTAGAGCTCACTTCTGTACAGCAGGCAACACAGCGAGAATCTCCAAAGCAGAATGCTCTGGTCCCACAGGAACTAGTTATTGTCAGTGACTCAATTGTCAGAGAAACAGGAAATATATTGTGCAAAAAAGGTTAAGTGGAATAAAACCAGGGTATGTCTGCCAGGCACAAAGGTTGATGTTGTAGAGAAGATCATCTTTTAAGGGCATAAAATGTGATATTGTTGTAAAAGTTGGCACTAATTGCATTAAGAGTAGGAGAACAGCGGAATAACTTAACATGTACAGGTCAATGTTGAAAAAAAGTCGTGAGTTTGGGTTAAATTTGAAAGTGTCTGCAATTCTGCCCAGACACGATAGGAGGGATTACGTGATGAGAGAGCCTTATAAATCATTTTGGCCCTGGAGAGATTGTGCAAGGCTAATGGGATAGAATTTTTCTCAGCTTGGTGGTCTGTGCTTGTTAATAGGAGAGACTGCTTCTACAGGGATGGAATACACTTAAATAAAAAGGGTGTAAGAATATTTGTTGATGCTACAGAGGCAGTGTTAGGGGATAAACAGACTTCTTCTTCTTGGTCCTTAGCTGGCAGCTGGGGGAGGTGGTTGGCCACGCAACCAGTATGCTGCTGTAGGTGCCGCAGGGTTTCCGACTTGCTCTGTGATGTTCTTCCATACTTTACGATCCATGGCGTCAGTCCTGGCCTGGTTAAGGTCGAGACATCGGCTCTTCAAGTCATTTTCCACTTGCTTGGCCCACGTTTTCCTAGGCGTGGTCCGTTGGATGCTCCATTGCGTGGGTCATTGTCTCCAAAGGAGTGTGGATGGTATTCTGTTCGTGCTCATTCTACATACATGGCCAAACCATCTAAGCCTTCGCTTCTGGATTTGGTCGGCAATGGTTGGTTGCTGTTGGCATCTGGTGCAGATGGTATCATTAGTGATGCGGTCACGAAGTGAGATGCCCAAAATCTTGAGGTATTCCGCATTTGGAATACCTCAAGTTTGTTTAATCTAGCTTGAGACAAATCCATGTTTCTGATCCGTAAAGGAGAATGGGCAGGATCAAAGTCCGGAAGAGTCGGATTTTAGTCTTTGAGGAAATGTTGGTCCTCTTCCACAGACGCCATTTGAGCGAGACGAACGCAGTGGCCGCCTGTCCAATTCCGCTGTGGATTTCCATGGTGGATGCAACTTTCTTCTCCTGGGCCAGTGACCCAAGGTATTTAAAGTCCTGCACTTGCTCGATCTGGACGCCTTCGAGATAGATGGTGACTTGCGACCCATCTGTTGTCAGGGCCTTTGTCTTATCAGCATTGATCTTCAAACCGTATGGCCGGGCAATGTCGTAGAGGATGTCCGTGGCTTCAGAGTCGTTACCAGCAAAGATAGCACTATCATCAGCAAACATCAGGTCAGTCACATAGTGATCCTTGTCATATTGTATGCCCCGTCTGTTTCTGAATGCTCAGCAGGCTGGAAAACAAGGTGCTGCTGAGAGTCATTGTGGAACAAATAAGTACATGGTAGCTAAGAATAAGAACAGGTGCATGCATACTTGAGTGTACACCAATGCAAGGAGTTTAGTAAATAAATTTGAATTTGAGGTGCTGGTTAAAACATCAAAGGCAGATATTGTTGGGATATCAGAGATGTGTTATCACACAGATATAAGGCATGCAGAATTATAATTTGGGGAGTACAATGTGTACAGAAAGGATAAACGTGATATGAAGGGAGGAGGGGTTATGCTGTTAGTTAAGAAACACATAACATCTAAGGAAGTGCATCCAGTTGACATGGGTGGACAGTGCAATGTTAAGTCTGTTTGGTGTGACATAAACACAGGGAAAGGAAGAATGAGAGTAGGTGTGTGTTATAGGCCTAATAAATCTGATGAGTATAATGAGCAATTGTGCAGAGAAATAGTAGGCCAGTAAATCAGAATGTCTTATAATGGGGGATTTTAAATTCCCATAGATTGACTGGAATTTGTGGTTGGTCACTTGCATGCTAGCAAGACTTTTTTGTATTTATTGGAGGATTGTTTTCTTCAGCAACATGTTCGAGAGACAACCAGAGGGAGTAATACCCTTGATATGATTATCAGCAGTGATTATTCATGCATTAAGAATTTGCAGATAAAGGAACCACTAGGCGACAGTGATCACAGTGTACTGATATGGGATTTACTTAAAGATAATAAATAAATAAATAAATAAATTTTCTGTTTATACTCCGGCACGACAACCAAGTCAGTAGAGTTTACAATAAATCGTCAATACAAATATTTATCGTATTTAGTAGTCACGGGCTTGAACCCCGGTCCACTCAAGGAACGCGTGCTATGCACTGTCGCTCCTGACCACTGGGCTACGTCAGGCCCTACGTAGTAATATCACCACTATGATATTACTAGTGGTGAATTCTAAATGGGAAGCCTTCAGGGACTTAATCTTAGAGGCTACTAGGCTTTTCATACAACTAAGAAATACTGTTCAAGTTCAGGACTAAATGGATATCGGATGAATTAATGAGGCTCGTCGCAGAGAAGAAAAATGCATCGAATGCATATAAATTATCAGGCGACACAGAAGCCTATGGCAGATGTAAGCTAGTCTTTAATCAATTCACAAAGGAGGTTAGGCAGGCGAAGGCAGATTACGAGAAATCTTTGGCAAAGGATGCAAAAAAAAACAGCATGGAGTTCTTTACTTATGTAAACTGTAGAAGAAACGGGATGAATCAGATTGGTCCTGCTATTGAGAGGGATCAACTATTGTTGATCCCTCTCAAGTAGCTGATAAGCTGAATGAGTATTTTGCATCTACATCCACACATGAGGAGTTATTAATGGAGAGGTATACCAGAAATTTATCAGACTAACTGATTTTGAAATAACTGAGTGAAATGTGGAGGAGAAATTGTTGAATTAAACATAAAAAAGGCACCCGGGGCAGATAGAATCTATCCAGTTATAATGAAGGAGGCAGCAAGCAAACCCTTAGCCATAATTATTATCCAGTCCATCCTTAGAATCAGGGACTCTAAGGATGGACTGGAGATGTGCAAATGTATCTCCAATTCATAAAGGAGGTTCAAAGGGTGACACAAATAATTATAGACCTGTTAGTTTAACTTCTATTTCGGGGAAAATAATGGAGTCACTAGTTAGAGGTGATGCAGGATCACCTAGACAAGGCAGCAGTAATAGCTCAGACACAGCATGGGTCTGTTAAGGGGAAGTCTTGTCTGACCAGTTTGATTGGATACTACAATGTGGTCACAAAAGAACGGATGCAAAAAATAATTTTGTTATTATATACTTTGATTTCAGGAAAGCTTTTGATACTGTTGCACATGGACAACTGCTGTACAAATTGGAGTGGTATGGCATTTAGAGCAAGTTACTGCAATGGATGAAGGGATGGTTGAGTGGTAGGTGGCATAGAGTGGTAATAAATGGACACTGGTAATAAATGAACTCTACATGGACTAATGTTATTAGTGGAATCCCCCAGGGTTCGGTGCTGGGGCCCATTGTTGTTTTGTGTATTTATCAGTGATATCCTTTAAGGTATATTAGGCTTAATGTCTAAGTTTGCAGATGATGCAAAGGTTTGCAGGGTTGTTAATGACAGTAAAGACAGTATGCTACTGCAACAGGATCCAGAAAAGTTAGGCAAAAAACATTGCCAAATGCACAGTACTCTATATGGGTAGCAGTAACTCCAAGGGTAGAGAAATGTACCAACTACACTCAAGGAGGTGGAGAATGAAAAATACCTGTAGGTAATTGTGCAGTTAGATATGAGGTTCTCTGAGCAGTGCAGATGGACTGCTGCAGCAGGTCATGGAGTTTTGTCAATGATATATAGGAATTTTGCTAGCAGAGACTAGGTTATCCCTTTGTATAAGGCAATGGTCAGGCCACACCTTGAGTACTGGGTACAGGTCTGGAGGCCTCATTTTAAGAAGAATGTTGAGTTGCTAAAATGAGTACGGAGAAGGGCAACAAGATTGGTGAGAGAAACAAAGTAGTGTGCTTATGAAGAAAGGCTCTTAAGTTCCCGTAAGTTGCAGCAACTGGAGACTAGGACCTGCGAGGTGATCTGCTCAAGGTGTATAAGGTCTTGAATGGTTTGAGCAGGGTCAATGCTGACGGGATAACTCTGCTTGTTCAGATTAAGAACCTGAGGGGACATAGATTCAAATTGAGGAAAGACAGTTGTAGAATAGATGTGCGGAAGTTTGCCTTTAGCCAGCAGGTAGTTGATTGCTGGAACAGACTTCCATCTGTTGTTGTGGAAGTTGATAGCTTAAATAAATTTAAGGCTGAACTAGACAAACATTTGGAGTGACTGGATGGGTGAAATGGAAAGGGTTTTTTTGGCTGATGCTGTATAAGCTTGCTTTCTTGCATCAAATGCCTCCACTAATGCTAATTACAATGACCTGCATGGACTACATAGCATCCAGTGCATGGCTCACAAGTAGGAAGCTCTTCCATGCACTGGATGCTTACCATCCAAGACCAGGTAATCAACACCAGGAACTACAGGAAATAGCTTGCCAAGCCCCAGAGTGACAGATGACACATGTCGATGATGCCACCTCATCCAGAAACAATCCAGCACATCACGGCCAAGTCACACGACCAAGTCACCAGGAAATACATCAGAACCTAGAATAAAAATACCAGTTGATCAAAGGAAGTGTATTGTATTATAAGTATGAACCCTAGGCTGTACTACAGACTATACTATGGTGCTAGAGGGCATTACCCCACTTGCGCTAATTCATATGCCCTAATAGCTTAAGCTCTGTTTCCCACTTGCCCTAAAAGTATATGCTCTATGGTCCACTTGCCCTAATCACATTTCTGTTGTGTGCATGTAACCGCATTCTATTTTTAAAATTAACAAATATAACATCAAAATAATAATCAATTTATTTTCTTTAAACAAATTATGTTTAAAATACCAATGTCTTGAAATCAAATAAAGAAATAAACACAGGTTTAAAATACAATTTATTAAAGTTTAAATTATACTAATCATTTAGTGGAAGAAAGTAACCAACTGCTTGCACAAAAGTGTATAAATCGATGTCCCCGTTTTGTCTATCTGCTCTTAATTTCATTAATTTGTTATTAATGCTCTAGTATTTATGTATTTTACAAAGTGGAAGATTTCCAATATTTACTAATCCTATTATTCTCTTAAAGTTATCTTGTTGTTTTTTAGAAGGGCATTATTATGCCTTAAATAAATCTGTGGGGCACCATCATGTTAATGATGGTGCCCCACAGATTTATTTAAGGCATAATGCCATCCTTCCATATGATTTATTATCTGAGGACCAAAATTAGCAGGATTCCACAATGATGGTGAAAAGTGAGCAGTGGGTCCAATCCAATTTGTTTCAAAGTATTTTATAAAGACTTCACTCTTTTCATATGGAGGATATTCTGACGCTGGACGTTCTTGAATGATTCATTCCCAAGCTTCCTCTAGTTCCTCTAAAAAAAACAAATGCATATCCCACCATTGACTTTACTAACTTTCTGACAATTTGTTCCTCAATTATGCCAATCGTAATCCTAAATGTTGTTCTTTCCGCCAAATTGCCTGAATGAAATGAAATAAAGACCCCTTAACATTAGCATCAGGAAAATGTTTCATCTACGGATCTAATCGCAGCACTTTCATAATCAACTTGAAATTTTCTAGGTTGAAACGTCCCAATTTGCAATGCTTTCTGTTGAATTAATCGGAACATGCAATTGTAAGTTGATTTTGACTTATCTGGAAGAAGAATATAATGAAATGGAAACATTTGGCCTCTGTGCATAATACACAAGGATCCAGGATAAAAACTTGGCAGTAGCATGGTCTGATGATGATAGGCATCAACAGGGTCAGATTAAGGATGAAAGAGGCACCTGGCCATATTTAAATTTGAGACCCCTTTAATATATATATATATAACTGATATTAAATAAAAATATTTTTCGCTTAACAGTTTTGCCATGTGGAGCATCATGTGGAGGAATGTGCATTTTGCTGCCTCTAATGATAGCTTTATAATTGTATTTATTTTCTTAATTTTCGTATTATATTTTGTACATTTTTTTATTTTTTTAACTACTTCATTATGTTAATATATGTGTATGTATATATATACGAGGAAGTTTTGATAAATCACATTTTCCGGCCTGACAAGGAAAAATGTGAATAGATGAAAATCCTTTTATTATGTTGTTATCCAATGTCTCCTAACGTGTTGTGCAAAATTTCATTCATTTCCTGATAGTAGTAATTTTTTTTTACAGGTCTGAAGCGACCATGGCAACAACACAAAGTGTGAGTTTTTCCAAAGTTGAGAAGAGAGCCATCATCAAGTACCTCTTCTCCAAGAAAATGGGAGCCAAAGAAATTTATGACGAATTGAAACAAACAATGGCCAAGGAGTGCCCTTCATATAGCACAGTGAAATCATGGGTGGCGGATTTCAGGAGGGGGAGAACAAGCACAGTAGATGAGGAAAGACCAGGAAGACCCAGGACTGTAGTGACTGTGGAAATTGTCGATAGTGTCCACGACCTGATCCTTGCAGACAGAAGGACGAATCTGCAACGTGTAGCAGACACCCTAGGCATCAGTTTGAAGTGGGGCATTACATCGTGTATGAGAAAACTGTCTGCAAGTGGGTTCCCAAATTCTTGACAACTGATGATAGGAGGAAAAGAAGGGACTGTGCGAAGGCATTTTTGGACCATTTTTCAAGTAGTGCAAGCAATGTTATTCAACGATTAGTGACAGTTGATGAAACACCATTGTACGTGTATGAACCTGAGACCAAAAATCAATCCATGCAGTGGTGTCATGATGGATCACCACGATCCAAAAAATTTTGCAGACAGAAATCTGCATGGAAAGTGATGGGCGTGATATTTTAGGATTGTGAGGGGATAATACTCAGCGAATACCTGGAAAAAGGCACCATGTTGAATGTTATGTGGTCATGTTGGACAAATTGCATGCTGCTTTGGAGGAAAAGAGGCGGGGAAAGTGGTCAAAACGCATCTTTTTCCTCCAAGACAATGCTCCTTGCCACAAGGCCAGAATTGCAATGGAGAAAATTCACGACATAGTATGAAATCATTGAACATCCCCCTTATTCCCAGACCTTGCCCCCTCGGACTATTATCTGTTCCCCAACCTCAAAATGCACTTCAAAGGTACTACATTTAGGTACACAAGAGATGTTATATCAGCAGTAGAGGGGTGGTTTGCAGACAAAGACTTCTGTTACCATGGAATAGAATTGCTGCAGGAACGTTGCGCCAAGTGTATCAACCTGGAAAGGAACTATGTTTAATAAAATGACATTCATTTGCCACTGGCGCCATATTTTCTTTCTGAGGCCAGAAACTTATCAAAACTCCCTCATATATATATATATATATATATATTGCACATATGTATAAATACAAATACTACATCGGTTTTTATATTTATATTGTGAATAATAATTCCTTGATAAAAATGTAAAGTAAGAGGCCAAAAATATTTTATGGTTTTTGACTGGAAAAAAAAGTAACAATAAAAGCAATTTTAATACAAACTTTTAACTTATTTATGTACAATAAAAAGCTATAAGAATAAAATTTAAACACTTAACTAGTTAAGTTTAAGTATGCTTTTATATTACACATTTTCTTGGTTTATTATTATTATAAAATTTTATCAGTTCTTTAGAAAATATTTACACTGAAAATGAGGCCACTCTTTGGGTGAGACCCGCCTGCCATAATAGTAATAGAGGCATGTGATGCAAGAAAGCAAGCATTTTTGGCCGATGCTTATGTAGCATCAGCCAAAAAAAATAAAAAATAAATAAATTAAATTAAAGACAACTGTCTTTCCTCATTTTGAATTTGTGTCCAATCAGGCGATTAATCTGGACAAGAGGGAGCATCCCATCAGCATTGAGCTTGCTCAAGCCATTCATCCTTATACACCTCAATCAGATCACCTCGCATCTGCCTAGACTCCAGACACTGTAATTTTCAAAACTGTAATTGATACTGTAATTTGCCTTTCTTCATAAGAGCAACCCTTTTTTCCATTCACTAATCTTGTTGCCCTTCTCTGTACTCATTCCAGCAGCTCTACATCCTTCCTAAAATGAGGCCTCCAGACCTGGAGGCTTCATTTCAGACCTCCTGAGGTTAAAAAATATTGTAAACACAACTACATTCCTTTCAAGATTTTGAATTTATCAAAATTCAAAATCAAAATCTATCAAAATAGAAGCAAAATCTTGAATTTACATTCAAGATTTTGCTTCTATCAGATAATGCTCCTGGACATCCCATGCATCTAGATGATTTCAATTCGAACATGAGAGTCATATTTCTCCTGCCAAACACGACTTCACTTATCTAACCTATGGATCAGGGTGTTATTTCGAATTTAAAAGCATACTATTTATGCACAGAATTTTCTGAGGCATTGCCTGCGGTAGACAATGAGAAAAATTTTACGTTAAGAGACTTTTGGAAATCTTACAATATTTAACATGCTATCTTAAACATTAATAAGGTCTCGGTTGAAATTACTAAAAGTTGTTTAAATGGAGCATGGAAGAAAATATGCCCATGGCACATAAAAGGCTTCGAAGGATTTGAAAAAGACAAATCATATGAAGAGATTACAGATAAGATTGTAAAGGTTGCAGAGCTACTTCAGTTGGAGGTTGATGCCAAAGACGTGGAGGAGTTAATAGAGGAAGAAGAGAAGGAATTATCTAACGAAGAACCAAATCACTTGCAGGTAGCAATAGTGAAAGAAGAAAATGCTGATGAACCAAATGAGGAGCTGAGACGCTTCATCACAAGTGAGATAGAATGGCGCCCCCGTAGCCAGGTGGGCAGGAGTAGCAGTGCGTAGCACGTGCCTCTTGATTAGACCTGGGTTCTAGCCCGTGAGCCACCAAATACGGAGGATGCGGAAAGGTCAGGGAATGACCATCCCATATCCCAGGAGCAATATGGCCTTAGTTGCTAATGCTCCTAAAAAAAAGAAAAAACCAAATAACAATAACAGTGAGATGGCAATTGCATTTCGTTAAATTGCATCGGCAACGGCAACTTCTGAAAAAATGGATCCTTACAGCGAACGATTCTTAAAAGTTAACAAAGGGATGAATAATATGCTTGCTTGCTACAAAGAAATCTACAATGAAAAAAATGCCATCAGTCATCAATTAATATGTTCTTTCGTAAGGTTGAGCAGCCGATCCTGTCTAAATCTCCACACCGCTCAACCTCCGCAGCGGCGTACTCATCAGCTAAAGACGTCAATTCTGCAATGATGTTCAAGAGATAAAACTTACTGACATTATGCCTATCTCCTCTATTTTTTTGTAATTTTATAATTTTGAAATTTTTTTAAATTGCCCGCTTTTATAATTTTTCCTGGGCATGAAATAAAAAAAATTGAATAAATACAATAAATAATTCTATTCACATGTTCATTGAACATTTCTTTTTTAATTCAATCAATTCAGCGAGCACAGTTACGAGTGCTGCACAAGCATGGAGGAAATTCTGACTTACATAGCGTTCCGCTGAATGCAACCCTTACGTAAGTCAGGGAGTTCCTGTATTATAATATAACAATAATTATATTATAATTATAATATAATAATAACCTTAATAGGTATTATCCCCTGTTAAGAGCAAATGTCATGGTGATGTTTGGCTACTATTTGAATGAATTCTTAGGTCGACAAATGCAGATGGAAACACCAGGGGGTGTTACCAGGAGCAGGAATCTGTAACCACACTGTTTGAATCTCTAATGCTGCAGTATAATATGCAGTTATGTTTTAAAAGATTGGGGTGAGGGGTTGCATTGGCAACTTTAGCATTAGCAGAAGCATATGATGCAAGAAAGCAAGCGCAGCATCAGCCAAAAAAAAAAAAAAACTTCCACTTCACCCCTCCGTTCATTTGAAATACCTGTCCAGCTGAGCCTTAAATTTATTTAGGCTATCAACTTCCACAACAAGGGATGAAGTCTGTTCCATCAACCAACTAACCGCTGGCAAAGGCAAATTTCCGCACATCTATCCTACATCTGTCTTTCTTCAATTTGAATTTATGCCCTCTCAGGTGATTATTCTGAGAAAGAGGAAGAATCCCATCAGCATTGAGCATGCTCAAACCATTCAAGACTTTACACACCTCTATCAGATCACCTCGCTGGTGCCTAGTCTCCAGACACTGTAATTTGCGAAACTTAAGCCTTTCTTCATAAGAGCAACCTTTTGTTCCATCTAATCTTGTTGCCCTTCTCTGTACTCATTCCAGGAGCTCTACATCCTTCTTGAAATGAGGCCTCCAGACCTGTATACAGTACTCAAGGTGTGGCCTGACCATTGCCTTATACAAGGGAATAATCTCCTCCTTATCCCTGCTAGTAAAATTCCTGTATATCATTGATAAGACACCATGAGCTACTCTTGCAGCCCATCTGCACTGTCAGAGAACTTCATATCTGCCTGCAAAATTATCCCCAGGTCCTTTTCATTCTCTGCCACTGTCAGTGTAGTACCACAGAGTTGATACGTTGCTCTGGGGTTGCTGTTTCCTATATGTAGTACTTTACATTTGTCAATGATAAACTTCATTTGCCACCTCGCAGCCCATCTGCTCAACCTTTCCAGATCCTACTGACGCTTTGCAGCGTCATAGCTTCAGTAGTGTCCTTAAAAACCCTGCCAACCTTTGTATCGTCTGCAAACTTGGACATTAAGCTTGATATACCATCATCAATATCATTTATAAATACAGAAAACAATAATGGACCCAACACTGAACCCTGAGGGACTCCACTAATAACATTAGTCCACGATGAGCAGTGTCCATTGATTACCACTCGCTGTCTTCTACCCCCCAACCACTCCTTTATCCATAGCAGCAATTTGCCTCCAATGCCACACTGCTCAAATTTGTGCAGCAGTTTTCCACGTGCAATAGTATTATTTAGTTTTAGTATTAGTAATGACAGCATGGTGCAAGAAAGCCTATGGCTAATGCTGCACCAGCCAAAAAAGAAAAAAAAAAATCCAAAAAAACAATGATTAAAATAAATAATAATAATTAATTAAAAAAAGGAAATTAAACCTATCATCCTACGCGCTTCCTTTACCCGAAAGTACTATCCAGATGACCTTTGAATTTCTCCAAACTGTCGGCCTCTACCACCCATGAAGGCAACTTATTTCAGTAGTTTATAACTCGCTGGCTAAAATACAACTTCCTGCAGACCAATCTAAACATTTCCCCCCGTAACTTGAATTTATGTCCCCTAGTTCTAGCATCATTTATAATCTTGAAAATTTCGTCCTCATTCATTTTACTGATGCCTCTCAGAGCCTTAAACACCTCAATCAAATCTCCTCTAAGGTGCCTAGTTTCCAAACTCTGCAACCCATATATTCAAAGTCTTTCTTCATAAGGACGCCCTTTTGCCGATCTCACCAGGCGAGTTACCCTTCTTTGCACCCTTTCAAGAAGCTCGATGTCTTTCTTTAGGTGCGGTCTCCATACTTGAACACAGTATTCCAAGTGTGGTCTAACATAAGCCTTATATAATGGGATTATCACGTCCCGATCTCTACTTGCAAAAGTTCGATAGATCATCGATAGGACACCATGGGCCTTCCTTGCAACCTGTTTACAATGCTCAGAGAATTTCATGTCTGACCGTATCATAACACCCAAGTCCCTTTCCTCCAGTACTGGGTTTAGTTGAATTCCACCAAGTGAATAAGTTATTTTGGGATTACTGTTTCCCAGATGTAATACCTTACACTTTTCGGATTAAAGCATAGCTGCCATTTTTCTGACAATTCCTGAAGTCTATCTAGGTCTCTCTGAAGAAGCTCAGCTTGACAGTGATCATTAACTACTCTACCAATTTTAACATCATCTGCAAATTTAGACATCATGCCCTCTATCCCTTCATAAATGTTGTTTATGAAGATTAAAAACAACAGTGGTCCTAATACTGATCCTTGGGGAACCCCACTTCTTACATCAACCCAATCTGAGGAATAGCTATTTACCACAACCCTCTGCCTCCTGCCCTGAAGCCATCCTTCTATCCATCTAAGGATTTTCCCAGTGATTCCAACCTGTTCCAACTTAGAAAGCAACCGCTCATGTGGGACTGAGTCAAAAGCTTTGCTGAAATCTAAATAAACAATGTCGAAATTATTCCCTAAATTCAGCTCGTGAGTGACCCTTTCGAAATAGCGAACCAGATTTGTTAAACATGATTTTCCCTTTACAAAACCATGCTGAGTATCCTTGAGAATTTCAATTCGATCCAAATGATTCTGAATTCCACCCTTGATCATTGTCTCCATGATTTTCCCTACTACTGAAGTCAGACTGACAGGTCGATAATTTCCCACTTCACTCTTAGAGCCACCCTTATGTATGGGAGATACATTTGCACTTTTTCAATCCAAGGGAATCTACCCAGAGTCTAGTGATGCTTGCATAATTAGCCTCAATGGTTCAGTGCACTTGCTTGCCGCCTCCCTTAAGATTATAGGGTATATTCCATCAACTCCAGGAGCCCTACTGGTCTGTAGGCTCGAAAGTTTTTTCATTAAATAATCTTGCGAAATTTCAATATCATTAATTACATATTTTTTAACTTCGCTCCCACAATTTCCCATTGCCACAAAAGGCTTTTC
This sequence comes from Mastigoproctus giganteus, assembly GCF_048544385.1. NCBI lineage: Eukaryota > Metazoa > Arthropoda > Arachnida > Uropygi > Thelyphonidae > Mastigoproctus > Mastigoproctus giganteus. Next base: position 146,219,797 of record NC_143585.1, on the reverse strand, counting down.
ATTTGTAAATATCGATGCAAAATAACTGTTGAGTTCATCTGCAATGGTAGCTGGTGTATTTAATACTATCCCCCTTTCCTTACGTGAAGGACCGATCTGGTCTGTCCTGCTCCTCTTGGCATATCAAAAGCCTCTAAGATCCAAGTATATAATATCAGAGTTATTCCCTGCATCCAGTTCTTTTGTGACTGCATCATAATATCCAAACAAATCGGTCAGGCAAGACTTCCCCTTAACAAAACCATGAGCTTCTTCATTAGACCGGGGTTCGAGCCCATCACCACCAAATACGGAGGAAGCGGAAAGGTAAGGGAATGACCACCGCATATCCCGGAGCAATATGGCTTTAGTTGCTAATACTCCTAAAAAAAAACAAATAATAAACAAACAAACAACAAAACCATGCTGTGTCCGAACTATAACTGAAGTCTTGTCTAGATGATCCTGCAGTGCTTCTTTAACCAGTGCCTCCATTAATTTTCCTGGAACAGAAGTTAAACTCACAGGTCTATAATTATTTGTGTCAGCCTTTGATCCTCCTTTGTGAATTGGGGTCACATTTGCACATCTCCAGTCTATGGATACCTCCCCTAAGTCCAAGGAAGCTCTCATAATTATAGTTAAGTGTTTGCTTACTTCCTTTGCTGCTTCTTTTAATATAACTGGATAGATCCCATCCACCCCACGTGCCTTTCTTGTGTTTATCTTCAACAATTTCTCCTCCACTTTACTCTCAGTCTTTACAAGATTATCTAGCTTACTGCCAGAGTTGAATACACCTCTGGCATTCCCCTCGCTGAATACCTCCTCATGTGTGAATGTCGATGCAGAATATTCATTTAGTTTGTTAGCTACCTGAGCAGGATCATCAACAGTTGAACCATCGATATCAAGTGGACCAATCTGATTCATCCCCTTCCTTCTAGAGTTTACATAAGTAAAGAACTCTTTGCTGTTTTTCTTTGCATCTCTTGCCAAAGATTTCTCGTAATCTGCCTTCGCCTGCTACCCTCCTTTGTAACTTGGTTACAGATCAACTTATATCTATTATAGGCTTCTGTGTTACGTCTTAATTTATATATATCCCATGCATTTTTCTTTTCTGCCATATGTCTCATTAGTTCATCTGACATCCATTTAGGCCTAAACCTTGAACAATATTTCTTAGTTGGTATGTAAAGCCTAGTAGCTTCCAAGATAAGTTGGCACCTCCGTTGCCAGGTGGGCAGGAGCAGCAGTGTGTAGCACACGCTTAGTGATTAGACCGGGGTTCGAGCCCATGACCACCAAATATGGAGGATGCAGAAAAGTCAGGGACTGACCACCACATATCCCTGGAGCAATATGGCCTTAGTTGCTAATGCCTCTAAAAACCAAATAACGAACAATAACAATCCAAGATAAGTTCTTTGAATTCTTCCCATTTTGAATTTGCTGTCGGTAACATCATCAGTTGGTCCCACTGTATAGTATTTAAATACTGTCTCAGACCATCGTAGTCACCTTTACGAAAGCAATAACCCTTCCCTTTACCCCTGATGGTAGTTACCTCTTTCAGGAAATCCCACTTCAGCACACTGTGATCACTGCCACCTAGTGGTTCCTTTATCTGCAGATCCTGATAATCAAATCAAGAGTATTACTCCCTCTAGTTGCCTCCCAAACATACTGATGTAGAAAACAATCATCCAATAAATGCACAAAAGCCTTACTAGTGTGTGAGTGACCAACCCACAAATTCCAGTCAATATCTGGGAAATTAAAATCCCTCATTATAAGACTCTGATTTACTGGCCCACTCTATTTCTCTGTACAGTTTCTTATTATACTCAGAGTCATTAGGCCTATAGCACACTCCTACTCTCAATTTTGATGAACCAATGCTTATGTCACACCAAACTGACTCGACACTGCACTGTCCAGCGATGTCGACTGGCTTCACTTCCTTGGATTTTATGTGTTTCTTAACTAATAGCATAACCCCTCCTCTCTTCCTATCCTGTCTATCCTTTCTGTAGACATTGTACTTCCCAAATTCCAGTTCTGCATTCCTTTTATCTGTGTAACACCACGTCTCTGATATCCCAACAATATCCACCTTTGATGCTTTGAGCAATACCTCAAATTCATCAAATTTATTTACCAAACTCCTAGCATTGGTATACACGCAAGTGTACATTCCCTTGTTCTTAGTGTGTTTATTTGTACCGCAATGACTCCCAGCAGTCTCTGAAATATCCTGCATCTTGTTTTCGAGGCTTCTGCTCATTCCAATAGAAGCAGTGCAAGAATCACTTTTACCTCTGCCAGTGGCTACTGTTAATCTATTAGTTAATCTACTGTTAATCTATTAGCAAGGAAGGCCCATGGTGTCCTATCGATGATCTATCGAACTTTTGCAAGTAGAGATAGGGACGTGATAATCCCATTATATAAGGCCTATGTTAGACCACACTTGGAATACTGTGTTCAAGTATGGAGACCGCACCTAAAGAAAGACATCGAGCTTCTTGAAAGGGTGCAAAGAAGGGTAACTCGCCTGGTGAGATCGGCAAAAGGGCGTCCGTATGAAGAAAGACTTCGAATATGTGGGTTGCAGAGTTTGGAAACTAGACACCTTAGGGGAGATTTGATTGAGGTGTTTAAGGCTCTGAGAGGCATCAGTAAAATGAATGAGGACAAAATTTTCAAGATTATAAATGATGCTAGAACTAGGGGACATAAATTCAAGTTACGCGGGGAAATGTTTAGATTGGACTGCAGGAAGTTTTATTTTAGCCAGCGAGTTATAAATTACTGGAATAAGTTGCCTTCATGGGTGGTAGAGGCCGACAGTTTGGGGAAATTCAAAGGTCATCTGGATAGTACTTTCGGGTAAGGGAAGCGCATAGGATGATAGGATTAATTTCCTTTTTATTTAATTTTTAATTTCATTTTATTATTTTTATTTATTTATTAATTATTATTATTTATTTATTTATTTAATTTTTGTTTTTATCATTGTTTTGTTCGGATTTTTTTTTTTTTTTTTTTTTTTTGGCTGGTGCAGCATAAGCCATAGGCTTTCTTGCACCATACGGCCGTTACTAATACTAATACTAATACTAGTCCTTGTATCCCCCCCCCAATCTAGCAGTTTTCCGACCCTCCTAACACTGCCTCGATAGCATCAGCAAATATTCTTGCCCTTTCAATTTAAGTGTATCCCATCCCTGTAGAAGCAGTCTCTCCTGTTAACAAGTACAGACCAGGCTGAAAAAAATTCTACCCTTTGAGCCTTGCACAATCTTTCCAGGGTCGAATTGATCATATACTCCCTCCTGTCGTGTCTAGGCAGAATTGCAGACACTTTCAAATTCAACCCTAATTCATTTTTTTCAACAGTGACCTGTACTTGTTAAGTGATTCTGCCAGTCTCCTACTCTTAATATCATTAGTGCCAACGTGTACAACTATATCACCTTTTGTTCCCTTAAAAGATGATATCCGCTCTACAACATCATCAACCTTTGCCCCTGGCAGACATACCCTGGTCCTGTTCCACCTATCCTTTTTACAAAGCATGTTCCCCGTTTCCCTGACTTTAGAGTCACCAACAACTACTAGTTCCTGTGGGACCAGCGCATTCTGCCTTGGGGGTTGCCGCTGTGTTGCGTGATGGCCAAGTGCAAGCTGTGGCTTTGATGTGGGCAGCTGAGGGCTTGATCGGCCCCTCAATTTAGATCCTTCGAGGGCATCCACCCTGTCCTTCAAGCTCTCATATAGGCCCATAACAACGCTGAGTTTTCGCCTGATTTCGTTACACTCCTTTCATCATGTACACACACAGATATCCCCCATGGCAATATCATGTCCCGTACCCGATTGCTCCACAAACATCATGCAAGCAGTGTGTTTTAAAAGGCTGTGTTTCAGAGGGCAACTGCCCCCTTCAGTTCTCCTCTGGGTCACAGCACTTCCATTAACTTGAGCCTTTTGCTTTGCTGCTCTGGTCTGAGTCATGATTTCAATTTAATTTCAATTTCGTTACAAAATTATAATCCTAAACTTGTATCCCAACACAGTTATAACGCTATATATATTTTTTGGTATCACATATTATACCGAAAGTGTTATCTATGAGTTCCGTTTATATATCTTCCGTATGAAGTTATGTATTAATTAATTATGTTACGTTTGTAATCTATGTCGGTATATGTATTTAGTTAAAAGTACAATTTAATTGACAACGAAGTTTAACAAAATTAATAGATTTTGCTGATTAATTGACAATATTATATTATATACTATACTACACTATACTAACGCTATCTAGTTCGGGATATAACATATCGTATAACAATGGTGGAAATTTACGGACACTTAAGTATTAATTAACTTCCAAATCTCGCTGTCTCAATTCAGAAAATAAAAATAAAATAAATAAATTTTCTGTTTATACTCCGGGACGACCAAACGGTCAGAGGAGTTTTACAAGATACACAGAATACAAGAAAATGAATACATGCATGAATCAATTCAGAATAAATGAATACTTGCATGAATACATTGACATAAGTGTTATTTGCTTTCAGAAATCGCTGAGATCACATGGATGTGATCTCATTGATTTCTGTATCCACATTCCTTCAGCACAGTATTTAAAATACTGCTACTGCACCAAGCCCTAGTTGATATGGTTTGAATGGTGGTAGATGGTAAATATTCAGTTATCAAAAACTACTAAGTTTCTACTGTTTATCATGATATTTATTGGTTTAATATTTTTATTTTAATTGTGCTTAGGTAAAGTATTATAATTTTTATTTTAGCTCACATATTTTAATTATATTTTATTTTACCTAATTTGAATAGTATTAGTAGAGGCATATGACTCAAGAAAGCAAGCTTATACAGCATCGGCAAAAAAAAAAAAAAAAAAGCCTTCTCATTTCACCCATCCATTTGCTCCAAAAGTTTGTTCACTTCTTCCTTAAATTTATTTAAGCTGTGAACCATGGGTGCCGGCAGGATATTTTGAAAGGTGGTGCAAAAAAAAAAAAAAAAAAAAAATTACAATAGAATTTTGATTATCCGAATCCCCCCCCCCTCCAAATGACAGTAGACAGTATCTACTTTTAGTGTACTGGTTATTATGCTAAAATATTACTCCTGCCGCGTGATGCATTTGTTTCCGATTACATATTTGAAGGTATATGCAGTATAACATAGAAAGTCTTAATTTGTCATTGCAGGAGTTAAAAATCAAATGTTGGCTTTAACTACTGTGTGGACTCGGGATAGTCTCCCGTGACCTTGTTGCATCATTGTATGTTGTCCATTGTATGCGTGGGAGTATGGTGGGGGAGTTTAGCTTTCACTCAGTCTGCTGCCAGCCACTGCAGTATGAGGTTATTTCAGGCTTTTTGCTTCTAATCACTCAGTGTTTGAGTTTTTGTTCATGGCTATTTCAATGTAAAATATTGTGTCGTTTTGCTTTTTAATTTTGATACTGCTGCCCCTTGGTGTTAATAATAGCATCCACAGGCAAAAGAAATGTGTTGTCAATAGAAGATAACAATTATTAATAGACTGGAAAAGGGCGAAACCAGTGTATCTCTTGCTAAGATTTTTAACTTTGGTAAAGCAACCATATCTGACATAAATAGCAGAAAAAAAAATGAAAATTTGAAATTTACTTCGAAGTTTAACAATGAAGATGGCTCCAAAAAAAAAGGAAAAACTATGAAAAAAGCTAGTGATGAGAAATTAGAAGACACTGTTTATTTGTTTTTATAGGTTTCTATAAAAGAGAAGTCAAGGTGAACCTATTTCTAGACCTCTGTCATGTGAAAAAGCATTACAATTGAATCATAATTTTTAAAGCCCATCTGAATTTAAAGCCAGTATAGGATAGCTGAAAAATTTTGAATCTCTCCACAATATAAGGCAGCTTGAAATTCAAGGAGAAACTTTATCAGGTGATGTCCTAAAAGCAAAAGCTTTTAAAGAGTCTTTTCTGAAAATGGCAGAGAAAGAAGGTTTTCCAAGGATGACATTTATAATTCAGATGAAACTGGTCTTAATTGGAAGTCACTCCCTCGTAAATCACTTGCATCACGATGCTAAATGGCTGCTCCTTGTTACAAAGCTAACAGATAGCGTGTTATAGTTATGGTGTGTGTGCAAATGTAAGTGGACAGCATGTTTTACCATTGTTGGTTGTAGGGAATCCAAGATGCTTTAAAGGTGTTAAGTGCCTACCAGTATGATATAAAAGACAGAAAAATGCTTGAATGAATTCCAATATTTTTTTGTATTGGTTTAGCGAAGATTTTATTCCGTGTGAAGAAGCATTGAGAAAATGACGGTAAAGCTGGTAAAGTTTTGTTTATTATCAATAATGCAACATCCCACCCTCCTCTTGAAAAAATGAATTCAATTGACAAGAACTTCATTGTCAGGTTTTTACTGCCAAATGTTGCAGCCCTGCTGTAGCCAGTGGATCAAGGTGTTATACAAAAACTAAAAAAGATGTACAAAAAACAAGTCTTGTGTCGCTTGCTTCTACCAGAGGGAGATGAAGAGAGCGTGGTTGAGTTTTCAAAGAAGTTCAACATTAAGGATCATTGCTGCATGTTAGCAGATGTCTGGAACATGTTGTCGGAGAGAAATCTGAAAAAAGAAATGGCATAAACTTTGGGGTGCTGCTGAAGAGCTGGCCACACATGTGCAAGATTTGAATGAAGTCGTAAGTGAGATTGTAACTTTATTTCAAGGGATTCCCGAGTTTTCCGAGTGTGGGCAAGATGATGCAGAGGCATGGTTAAAGAACGATGCTGATGATCCTGGTTATCCATATTTTAACCGAAGAAGAAATTGTTGCATTAGTCTAGGACAGTGGTGTCCAACCTGCGGGCCGGATCCGGCCCCCAAATAATTTTTATAAGGCCTGTGCGGAAAGTGAACTAAATCAGCATCGATCTCTCCACTGTGTGTACAGGCATGCAAGCATCCAGCTCGACTGTATCAAACATGTACTTGTGATTCAGTGCAGTCATATGTACGCTAAGTACAGTTATGTATTTTGATATAGCTTGTTCATTGCATTGAATTAATTATTAATTAGTATTGAATTTAAAAAAAAATATTCTTAAAATGTTCCAAAAGGGGAAAATCGATTTGGAGTGTCATGTTTTTGATCCAAGGTAGACTGAAGACTATTTCGTCATTGATTACCACGAAAAAGCAGTGTGTTTGGTGTATCAGAAGATTGTGAATTTTTAAAGAATATAACACTGATTCCAATCATAAATCTTATGATCAACATAAAGGAGTGCTACAAAAAGAAAAGTGTTCAAGGTTACAAACAAATTAAGAAAACAACAAAACATACTGAAAATGCATCAGTCAAGAAATTTATCTGCTATTCGTGCCAGTTATCAAGTTGCACATTTGATCACTTTTGAAAGTAAACTGTTCAATGATGGTGAATTTGTTAAGCGTTGTTTGTTAAAAGTTGTGGCAGAAATTTGTCCGGAGAAACAAACAATGAAGACATTAGTTTGTCTTGACAAACAATTATGTGAAGAGTAGAAGATATTAGAAAAAATTTGTTCAAATAACTTTTAGAAAACATAAAACAAATGAAATATTTTAGTGTGGCATTGGATGGCAATACGGATGTAAATGACACAGCCCAACTCCTCATCTTCATACGTGGAATTAATGATAATTTTGTACCAGTTGAAGATTTAGCTGATCTACAAGGGTATGCGCGGAACAACTTCAGGTGAAAATCTTTACCAATCTATCAAAAAGTTAGGATTAAATATTAAAAACCTGTAGGAGTCACAACTGCCGATGCAAAAAATGTGATTGGTAAAAACATATGGGTAGAATAACCAAGAAAATGATAGATATCAGAGCTGAAACTCCGATTGGAATTCACTACATTGTGCATCAAGAAGCTCTTCATGGAAAAATATTGTATCACCAACACGTTATGAATGTAGTTATTTCAGTTGTAAATTTTACAAGATCACGTGGCCTTAACGTGTCTATTGAAACATCACCGAATAGACACATATATCTAATGTTTCAACACAGAAATAGGGAAATCAATAAAACAACTATCAAATATGGAGTGGCTGCTTGATCTTGAAATTCATACATACATTTCTAGTCATTTAAATCTCTTAATTGAAAATTACAAGGGAAAGGAAAATTGGTCTGATTTGTTTGGTGACATCAAATCATTTCAGAATAGGTTGTTATTATTTAAATTCCAGTTGAGCAAGACAATTTAGTTCATGCATGTTGTACTGAGCTAAAGGAGAAACATATTTCCAAAGAATCGTTGCCTTTCGTTATTACAATTACTTTTTGACAAGTTTGAAAGTCAATTTTCTGATATAAAATCTCATGAAAAAAACAAGCTTTTGTTTGAGAACCCATTTACTTCTATAGCTAAAAACTATAATCCCAGATTGCAACTTGAAATTATTCAATTATCTTCAAGCTAACATAGGATTCAAAAATAAGTATATAGACTCCAAAAATAAACTATTTGAATTCTACAAGGCTTCCCATATGAAGATTTTCTGCTAATAAAAGAAAATTCCGTGAAAATGGCTGCTTTTTTCGGATTCGTATGTTTGCAAGCAGATTTTTTTCACTCGTAAAATCAAATAAATATTTAAAAAGAAACAGAATAACAGATGAGCATTTTTTTTTTTTTTTTTTATGAAAACCCCAAACACGAGAGGTATTAAAACCTATGGTACCATGCATGGATTGGTGGTTGAAAAGCCAAAAGAAGATATTTGTTGAATTTTTAGGAAATACATATGAAGGAAGGAAGGTTGTTCCAGAAAATGGCAGTTGAATGAAGATGAAAAGTTGGTTCTGTGAGTTTGAAGTTGGACAGTAAATGGCTGGTGGCGGCATGTGTTCGGACTGTTTTGAAAGGGAGAGAGAGAAAGAGCGGGAATTATAGAAGCCAATTCAGAAGAACAGTGCCCATGGAAGTATCTGTAGAAAGGGCATGCAGCAGAAACAGTACGTCTATGAGACAGCGAGTGGAGAGACTGTTAGAGATGAGTCATTAATTAACCTAACTGCCCTCTTCTGAATGGAATCTAGAAGCCTGAGAGAAGTTTTGGAGGCACCACCCCAGAAGTGGGAACAATATTCCATGGTGGGGTGGATTTGTAATTTGTACAGAGTGAATGAACAGCTCTTTAGAAGAAAAGTGACACTGAGAGCGAAAGAGAAAACCAAGTTTTTTAGATGCAGAGGAAGCAGTATTTGTAATGTGCTTGTGCCAAGAGGGATTAGAAGTCAGGGTAATCCCCAAAAGAAATATATCACCTTGCCTAGAAATTGGAGTGTCATCAAAGATAAGCATAGGAGCAGAAGAATCCTTTTTGTGTGATATAAGACAGGACTGAGTTTTAGAAAGATTTAAACAACTGAGCTGTCTTTGCCTCACTGGAGAATTACCTGGAGATCAACATTTAAGGAACTGGTAGCGGATATTCGAGAAGGTGAAGCTGATTGAGCAGGGCAAGATTTCTCAAAATGGAAAGTGGAATGCAATGTGCTATCATCGGCAAAACTATGGATAGGATTTCCAGTCAGTGAAAGAAGGTCATTAATATGCAAGAGGGAAAGAACTGAACCTTGGGGGACATGATTGAAAGCCTTTGAGATGTCAAGAGCAACTGCTTGTGTTTCCCCAAACTTTTCTATTGAATTTGTCCATAAATTGTTAACATAGGCCAGAATATCACCTGTGGATTGATACTGAACGAATCTGTACTGACGATCGTTGATCAGACGGAAGGTTTCTAGATAGTTTAAGAGTTGACGGTTAAGTGATTTCTCTATTACTTTAGAAAGTGTAGAAGTAATTGGATGGGAGGGATATTTCACCCTTTTTAGGAATTGGCTGGATATGAGCAAATTTCCAAGCAGATGGAAAAACACCTTTGGAATAAGAAAGTGAATAATGGTTGCATAGAACAGGGGTAAGTTCAGGAGCGCAGGTTTTGAGAACAAGTGGAGAAATACCATCAGGACCTAGAGCTCCATCAAGAAATACCATCAGCAGATAATCTTCATTATGTATTGAGATTGGCGTCACAAATTTGCAACCAAATTTTGAACATTTATTTAAAAATGTCTTGCCTGAATCATCTCATTAAATGTTAAGTTTTGTCCAGTAAATGTTATTTTGTATTGTACTTAATAAAATTTTCGGATATTTCAATTTTAGGTTTATCATTATACTGTGTTTGTTTATTTACCTTATATTGAAAAGCAGTGATACTTTTCAGGTTGTAAATTTTCCAAAATGAGCATTTAAAAGTAAAGTATTTTTTTTTTAAACAAAAGTGAAGTATTTCAAACAGAAACAAAAGCAAAATATTTAAAAAAAAAAAAAAAAAAAAAAGAAACAAACAAAAGTAAGTCATATTTTTATAATTTTAATAAAATCTAAAAAAATATATCACTAATATAGATTTGTTGCACATAAAAGTGCTGGGAATTTGCATATTTTTATTATAGCTTGAAAAGAAAAAAAGTAATATGAAAAACTTCCTTTTACGAGTAACAAGATATAGAAAATGTGACACATAATTTTTTCTCTAATCACTCTGTGCGGCCCGTGAAACAAATCTTTTGAATACAGCCCCCATACAGGAAAAGGTTGGACACCACTGGTCTAGGATGAAGAATGGTCTAACTTGAACCAAGGTGATTCTGATGACAAAGAAGAAGAGGGAGCAGGTCTGCTCACGCAGAGGCCTTCACTGGCTAGAAACTGCAATGACATGGTGTGAGCAACTGTCCGAATGCTATTAAAGAAGATGAGAGACCTCGCCATGAAAAAAAAGACAATCTCGCATGGTTCAAAAAAAAATACAAGATTACATATTTTAAAAAATAAACCTTCCCAAGATTCATTATACTCTTGTGTGCAATTACTTGTTTGTTTCTGTAAAAAAAAAAAAAAAGTGCGCACAAGAATAAATGAATCTTGAGAAGGTTTATTTTTTAAAATATGTAATCTTGTATTTTTTATTTATTTTTTTTTTTTTTTGAACCATGCGAGATTGTCTTTTTTTTTTTCATGGCTATTATTTACAAAGGTTATTATTTACAAACCATTTCCTAAATCAATTTTTTTTATAATACTTCACATTTCAAAATACGTTAGCAATAACCTTGCGTGCAGTGATTTAATTGTAGGCCTAATTACATTTTGTTTCGTATAAACTGGGTATTCTCATGTATGTTTGATTATCTGAGCTATTTCATTAACTGAACCAACCTTGGTCCCAGTTAGTTCAGATAATCGACATTCTAATGTATTACATAAGGGTCACCCAGTAAGTTATTACATATACCCATGTGTATTGTGTCTGTAAATTGCGTGTGTTCTCTAATCGATTTGCCTGTTTTGCAGAAAAAACCTTGCTATCTACATGTGAAACCAACTAACTCAGCCACAGAGCAAAAAAACACCATAAAAGTTCTTTGTGTCAACAACAGGATTCGAAGATTCAGGAAGCGGATAGCTTTCAGACCTGTACGCAGTATTCAAGGTGTGGCCTTATACGAGGGGATGATCACCTCCTTATCCCTGCTAGCCAAATTTCTGTATATCATTGACAAGACCCCATGAACTACTCTGGCAGCCTGTCTGCACTACTGAGAAAACTTCATATCAGACTGCACAATTACCCCCAGATCTCTTTCATTCTCCACTACCCTGAGTGTAACGGCACCCAGTTGGTATATATCTCTGGGGTTCCTGCTACCCATGCAGTACTTTGCATTTGTCAATGTTAAACTTCAGTTGCCACTTCTCAGCCCATCTACCCAACATTTCCAGATCATTACTGTTATTTACAACCCCACCAACCTTTGTATCATTTACAAATTTTGACATTAAGCTTGATATACCTTCATCAATATCATTGACAAATATACAAAACAACAATGGGCCCTACACCGAACCCTGGGGAACACCACCAATAACATTAGTCCACAAAGACCAGTCCATTGGTTACCACTCTGTCTTCTCCCACTCAACCATCCTTTTATCTATTGTAGCAACTTGTTCTTAATGGATTAAGAACAAGTTGCTACAAATTAATAGCAAATTAATAGCAAATTGTTCTTAACTGCTCCAATTTGTACAGTAGTCTTCCACGTGTAGCCATATCAAAAGCTTTCCTAGAAATCCAAGTATATATGATATCAAAATTAATTTTTTGCATCCATTTCCTTTGTGACCACGTCATAGTATCCAATCAAATCCAGTCAGACAAAACTTCCCCTTAGCAAACCCATGCTCTGTCTGAATTATTACTGCAGTCTTGTCTAGATGATCCTGCAATGCTTCCTTAGCTAGCGACACCATTATTTTCCCTGCAATAATAGTCAAACTAACAGGTCTGTAATTACTCGTGTCACCCTTTGATCCACATTTGTGAATTGGGGATGCATTTGCACATCTCCAGTCTGTGGGGACTTCCCTGAGTCCAAGGATGCTCTCGTAATTATAGCTAAGGATTTGCTTACTTCCTTTGCCGCGTCCTTTGTTATCAGAGATTACACATTATTTAAAATGCATTCCAAACTGTATAGATGCCATCCACCCCAGATGCCTTTCTTATGTTTAACTTCAAACAACTTCTCTTCCACTTTACTCTCAGTTATTACGAAATCATTTTAACTCTCTGTTAGAGTTTGATATTCATCTGACTTTCTCCTCCTTGAATAGCATGAATTCAAAACGAGCATCATTTATTCACAGCATCAGCTACAGATATCAAAATGTACAGTATTATTTTGAGAACCCCTGCTTTGAGAGGTGACCTCCTATAAATAAAACAAATAACTTAAGAGTTGAGCAAGAAATACATATACCACTTAACAATGTAAAATATATCAAAGAAAACAGAATCTTAAAACTTTATAAAGTAAAACAGATTCATTGATAATAAACCCCCCAAAAAAAAGCACTCAAGTTTAAAATGGGAGGCAAAATTTAAAGAAATTTTGGTGTTTCTTGCAGCCCCCCACATGGGTCTACAGTTTCAGAACATCTGCCTTAAAAAGAGTTCTCCCCCTCAGTAATATGCTGAATTCTTTTTTGTCTTTTTTTACCCATAAAACATACATCCAAACCTTTGCAATAAATGTAAATTCTAGGTATAATGTACAGGTGCATAATGGCCTTTGTTGATTTTTTTGATGTTTCAAATAATTCAACTTTGAATGAAAATCATCACTTTGAAATAGTATATATATTTTTTTTTTCTAGTGGGAGTGCAAAGCAGATATGAGTAATGCTTATAGATTTGGAAGGATTGAAGTTGTATGTGAGGGATATGATTATGCTGATGATCCCTATGTATTGAAAGGGTCATGTGGGGTAAGTATATTGTTTTCTTGATTCAGTTTAAATCTGAATTTTAAAAAGCAGAATTTCCTTTTACTAATTTTCATTTTTTAAGTTTATAAAAAATGTGGGCAAAGTTATTTGAAATCATCAATATGATCTGATCAAGAGGAACTCCACTGAGTATGACCAACCTGTTAAATTGCTTAACATCACTTTAAGTTGAACTGATTAACCATGGTTGGACTGTGTGTCAAAATTATGCAAAATTGCATTTTAAGATGTCCAGTACTATCAGAATTGCACTGGACATCTTAAAGGCTGTTTTGTTATCAAGAACATTAAAATCTGCAAATTAAAGTTATTGTATTCTCTTATGTTTCTGAAGATTCCAATAGTTGCAAATTCTTCCAGGTTCTGAAAGTTCTGGAAGAATTTGAAATATGTAATCCGCTGCAGTTATGAAGAAATAAGGTGCTAAAATGTCACCCTACAGTTCATCTGTGGTCACTTCAAAACAATCAGTCATTCTGCCCAATTAAAATTCTTATATTTATACTTGTATATGGAATCTTGACTGCATCATGTTCTTCCTGCCTTAACAGTCTTTTCAGGACCATTATAATGTGTGAGGATTTGGAATAGCTGATTTCTTTTAATGGTGTCAAAGGCCTTAGCAAAGTAAATGGAATTCAGAACAAGGAGTTGTAGTTTGTTATACGAACTGTTAGTTTATATCCAACACAAGATTAGTTCTATTGTACTTCTCTTTTGGAGAAATCCTGCTTGATTTTTTTGCGTAGAAGTCAAGTTATACCATTTACCATTATGCTTTACCATTTAGCAAAATTTTGTTATATATTTTTAATAGAATTGATAACAGGTGTATTCCTCTATAATCTGAGCATTTTTTCTGTTGTGACATTTTCCATTATCTTGCTTCACAGATGAAGGATACTTTAGCAGGTAACATTCATCTTAAGCAACTAAAATTATTTTGCCATAAAATATTAATGCCTGTTTGGTGGACATCCCCAGCAGTGGCAACTAAAATCAAGGTAAGAATTTTTAAGGCCTGTGGTCTTAAAAATTTACATACAACTTCACTCCTGGTTACTATGTGCCAAAGGAATGGTAGCATTAATCAATAGTTTTATGTTTATACTCTTTGCAAAACAATGTGTCTAATTACAGAATCCTCAAAGCCAGACAGGAACTCCTTATGAAAACTTTTGAAAAGTTTTCATAAGGAGTTCCATACTTTGAAAAGAATCAGTTGAGCTGATTCTTTTCAAAAGTTCCTAGAGGAGATAAAATCCATCGTTCAAAACCATAGTTCAAAAAAACAGTATGGTCAGTAGTTAAAATAGTGATAGCATTCATAATCAACAAACAGGGCTTTCTTTTTCTGCTGTAAATTATTTATAGTGGGCTCTAGGTCAACTTCTCAACTGGACATAATTGGTTTCATGAGAGAAAGAATATGAGAACACAAAACATCATCTTTTGCATCAAAGTATATTGCAAAGAGATTAAAACTGATCGAGACTTCAGTTTAATCTGAGAATTGACACTCAAAATGAGTGACTGATTAACAAAAAAATTGAGAATGAAAAACACCCCAGAATTCTTTATACAGTTACTTTATTTTTATCTAAGCATAACTTGATATTTAGAGATTCTTCAGACAAATTGTTCACAGCCAATAATGTAAATATTTTATGCTAAATAGAATTATTTGGCAGATTTAATGTAATATGTGAACACTTAATAGTATTCACATATTACATCAAATTTGCTTCTTGTATCCGAAAACATTGTGCTGACTGCTACTGCAAGAAAAATATATGATGTTAACTTAAAAACCCATTGTACAACAGAATATGTGAAAATAACGAAGAATCAAGAGCTATATTTCCATCTTGTGAATAAATCTCCTGTAATCTAGTGATTTCAGATGCAGCATTCGCATAAACAGAATCCATAAGTCTTTTTGGAATACTGTAGCACATATGTACTATTCTCAGCAACTACTCTGCAATGGAAACTTCTGAAAGATCATGTTTCACCTCCACTGTTAAGGTGTTTGGGTTTGCTCGTGGGAATGCCAGTATTAGGCATGAAGTGCTTTGCCTAGTAAATCAGTTAATGGAATTCAGATTTATAATATCTATTACTGTATGGTATAACATTCTATTTCAAGTAAATATTGTAAGATAATACAAAATCCATTAGCATATTGCAGCTATAAGGTTTCTTCTTAAGAGTTGCTCAGAATACCTCTCTTACTATAGAAATAATGGGTTTGAAAGTGAACATTGCAAAAGAAATTATAGAATTTCTCAGTACTAACACTTCCTTTAAGGAACTTGCACAAAAGCATAGACGAAAAATGTTTGTTGACAAGATGAATTGCTTAAGGCAAAGACTGGAAGAAATATTCACATGTAAGACTTTGTAGTTTACATTGGACACCATTCGTGTTTCCCTGAAAGAGGTAGTTTAAGCAGGTCGGAAATCATAAACCATGGGGATATTTATACAACCTCAGAAAACTACTGGAAAAACAGCTAATGAATTTACAGTAAGTCCTCACTGACAGTGATTATTGTTATAAACAGAATGAAATTGAACTGAAAAATCTGTTTTGTTTTGCCTGCTGAGGAAAGCTCCAATTTTTTCATAACAAAAATGAGTAACATCTTCCAGAATGTATGGGTGGTGCTACCTGTTTCACTGAACTTACCAATAACAGTTGCCAAGG
Organism: Mastigoproctus giganteus; assembly: GCF_048544385.1. Taxonomy (NCBI): domain Eukaryota; kingdom Metazoa; phylum Arthropoda; class Arachnida; order Uropygi; family Thelyphonidae; genus Mastigoproctus; species Mastigoproctus giganteus. Next base: position 146,203,637 of record NC_143585.1, on the reverse strand, counting down.
CAGAAAGAAGCTTCTCCAAATTAGAACTACTTTAAAACCTTTGGTCCATGACAAACAAGGAGCTCTCATTTGGTGAAATTGTCAATTGAAAATGAGATTGTTGGTAAGCTCTTGACTTGAAATTGACTCATTTTGCTGGGACAAAGGCCCAAAAAAAGTATATTTTATTTAGTTTTGAAAATGTATACTACTCACCCCCAGGTGCTATTTACTTTAGGGCTCTGCATATATTTTCATTCATTTCCCACAAACAATGCTCTTTACATTTTATAATGACCTTAAAAGATGAATGAATTCTCTATTAGGACCAAAAATTTCTACCACTTTTATCTCATTTTTTACTTTTTGATTACAGTATTCACATTTCAAAATGAAAGAAAAAATGTGAAATACAAAAAAAAAAAAAAAAAAAAAACATTTCCATAGATGGAAATAAAAAAAAAATACAGAACAACAGATAATTATTATCCTAGCAGCAAACATGACTTGCACAGAGGAGCTTCTTCTCTAATCATTTGGGGGAAGCTCAGAAGCTTCAGATGCTTCAGAAATAACACCTCTGGATGAGGGCAGCAGCTCCTACGGTACTGGCAATGAGTGGGGATAGAAGCTATTCCCACCCATTCACTGCCCTGACAGCTTAGTGATAGATTTTGTCATTACCGCACTGTGATGCAGAAAGCCAGCAGGGAAACTATGGCATTATTCTATCCCTAAACAATCACCATGGCAAGGAGAATTGGAACGTAAGACATCAGAACATTGTTTGCTGTGGGAAAACTTAAGAATGCAACCCAAGAGATGATGAAAGTACTTAATGTACAAATGATGGGGCTATGCGAAACCAGATGGCCTAGTTCAATCTTTTGTGAATTGGAACATAAGATGTCAGAACACTGTTTGCTGCTGGAAAACTTAAGAATGCCAAAACCCAAGAGATGAAAGTACTTAATGTACAGATGATGGGGCTATGCGAAACCAGATGGCCTAGTTCAGGCACATTTGTTTCCGAAGACACAACCTTGTGCTACTCTGGAAATAGCAAAATACACCAGTATGGAGAGGGGATCCTAGTCACCAAGGATGTTTCCAAAAGCATCCTCAACTTTGTGTCACACTGAGAAAATAATGTTACTGCAGCTGAAGGAACAACCTTTAAATGTTAGCATAATTCAAGTATATGCTTCAATGGTTGATAAGGAAGGTGTGGAAATTGAATGTTTTTATGCAGAGCTGAAAGTAGTAGTCTAACAAAGAAACTAACAAAGAAACAAGACCTAATTATTGTTATGGTAGATTTGAATGCTAAAATTGGAAAAGGCAGATCTGGTGAAACTGTAAGAGAATTTTGTCTTGGAGCAAGGAATTAAAGAGGGGATCGGCTGACACAATTTTGCCAAAAGAAGGCTCTACACATTGTTGCCCCTAGACAGCAAACAAAACGTGGTCAGAAACTAAATTGGTTATATCATGATTAATCGGTGTTTTCGAAGCAGTATTAAAAGCACCAAGATACCCCAGTGCATAATTCAGTCATAACTGAGATCAAGCTGAGATTGAAGGCTATTAGGAGAAATAAACTATGAAGAAAGTTTACTTATGAAGACATACCTTAATGGAAGAATGCAACATATCCAAAGGCAGGAGGAGGGGGAGTGGAAGATTTTTGGAAGTGTTTTAAAAATCTGTTCTGACAAAAACAAACTCAGAAGTTTTAGGTTATGAGAAATTTCTGAAGGAGGTCTGGATGACAGATGAAAGTTTGACACTCATGGAGCAGTGCAGAACATTTAAGAACTGCAATGCACTAAGGTACAGGGACTAAAAATTAAAGGAGCTAAAGAAAGCTAGATCACAGAAAAATGCAGAGAAATAGCACTGCAAGAAAAGCATGATTTCAATCTTCACAAAATATTGGTTACAGGAATTAATAGAAGGAAACAACAAACTTCAATCTGAAATGACAAAAGTGAGATTATTGTAGAAGAATCAGAAAAACTGGACATGTGGACTAAATACATAAGAGCTCTTCGCCGACAGTGAACATGAGTTAGATGACATAACGATGCAGTGGTAGGACCATCCATCCTAAGATCTGAGGTGGAGAGGGTTATAAAATCAGTGAAGAAGGGAAAAACCAAAGGACCTGATGAAATCACAGCAGAAATAGTCAAATTGCTCAACTACAAAAACATTGATATTCTTGTTGAATTATTACAGAATTTACAACATGGGCAATATCCCTCAGGACTGTGCTGACATCAGCATTCATTACTCTTCTCAAAAAACCACCAGGACTTGTGGAGACTTCAGACTAATCAGCTTGATGAGCCAAGTCCTCAAAATGTTCTTAAAAATAATTCAAAATCAGATTTTCAGGAATTGTGAGGAGTCAATGGATGATGGGCAGTTTGGATTTAGGTAAGGACTGGGTACAAGAGAAGCACTATTTTGTGCCCAGGTCATGATGCAAAGATGCAGATCAATGCCCATCTTTGTTTTATTGACTTTGAGAAGGCCTTTGACACACCAAGCTCATAGAGATCCTTGAGGGGTCTGGCCTTGATGAAAAGGACATCCGAATAATCAGAAACCTCTACTGGAACCAAACAGCACCTGTTGTAGGTGATGGCAGAAAGACAGAAAACATCATTGAATGTGGAGTGAGGCAAGGATGTGTAACTCTTCCCCCGCTTCCTGTTTAACATTTATTTGGACGACATCTTCAAAAGAGCATTAGACAGAAGAAATGAAGGAATATCGATGGTAGAGCGATTAACAACCTTTGCTATGTGAATGACACTGTGCTTTTTACAAGTAATATGTAGGACTTACAGATATTCCTCAAATGTGTGCGTGAGGAAAGTGAAAGAATGGGCCTCAGGATTAATGTCAACAAGACTAAGCTAATGGTGCTTAATGGAGCAATGTGAACACCTCCACTCATGCTAAAAGGAGCGCATTATAGCCTAAGTTGCTAATGCGCCAATAAAACCCAAACCCAAGCTAAAAGGAAGGCTGATAGAGAGTTGACAAATTAAAGAATCTAGGCTGTTGGATCAGTGACAATAATGAACCAGATATGGAAATAAAAGCAAGGATTGAAATGGCCAGGCAGTATTTCCTTAAAATGAGATCTGCATTGTGCAATGGCAACCTGGATCTCCACTTTAGAAATCGCATAATGAGATGTTACGTTAGGTCAGTTTTGTTGTATGGTGTTGAGACATGGATACTGAAACCTAACACTTCCAAAAACTAGAAGCATTTGAAATGTGGACGTACAGAAGATCACTAAAGATACCGCAGACAATGAGAGTGTCCTGTAGAGAATTGGAAAAACCCGTGAATTGCTGAAGAATGTAAAGGAAAAAAAAAAAAAAAACAGCATATCTTGGACACCTGAAGCAGAACAACAAATATGCAATTCCATAGCTAATTATTGAGGGGAAAATGGAGGGAAGAAAAAAGCCTGAGAGAAGACGCATATCATGGCTAGATAACATCAAGAATTGGATGGGACTGAACACCAAGCAGCTGTTAAGAGCTACCAGAGTCTTTCAGTCTCTGGTAGCTCTTAACAGCTACCAGTCTCTGGTAGCTCTGGTAGTTAAGAGCTACCAGAGACTGAAAGACTTTTGCTGTAGTAGTTGCTGACCTCCATTAGGAGAGGGAACAAGGGAAGTACTTATTTAAAAATTCATATTTCTAGTCTTTGCAAAATCGCTAATTAGTTTTTTAAGGTCCATTTTGGCTGCACTTTTGTGTTCACTAGCTAGTATAGGCAAGATATTTGACTTTGTTTGCCTTATAGAAATTCGTTTTGTATTCTTTTATTACTTTTAATTTACTAAAGGTGCTACGATTCAGCCACCATTACCAGAAATCTACGAAATAATGTAGTGGCTCTCTATTGTTATATAAATAGTTATTATTATTTGATATCGTTTTCTTCTATAATATATATAAAAAAAATTTATTGGGACAGACCCAAATATTGTGTTTACATTTGGTGACAAATATGCACTCATGAACCAAAACACTGACTACTTCTGTCTCTATGATTGGACACAGCCTAAAGCACCTATGGGGGATGGCATAGGCAGTGCCTTCTAGTTCTGCTGGAACAAGAGCAGAGCAGTGCAACAAGATTGGTGATGGGAACAAAGGGGGTGTTCTTACAAAGAAAAGCTTAAGTTCTGCAAATTTCAGTATCTGGAGACTAGGCATCTGCAAGGTGATCTGATTGAGGTATTTTAAAGCTTTGAATTGTTTGAGCAAGCTCAGTGCTGATGGCATTCCTCTTCTTGCTCAGATTATGCACTTAGGGGGTCATAAATTCAAATTGAGGAAGGTTGTTTGCAGTACAGATGAGCAGAAATTTGCCTTTAGCTGTGTCACCAAGGCATCCCATTTTCCATTTAGCCAGCATGTGGTTGACTGCTGGAACAAACTTCCATTTGTCATTGTTGATAGCTTAAATAAATTCAGGGAATTACTAGACAAACTTTTGGAGCAAATGGAGAGGTGAATGGGAAGTTTTTTTTTTTTTTTTGGCTGATGCTGTATAAGCTTGCTTTCTTGCACCATTTTCCATTACTAATGCTATACAGAATCTGCCAAAAAAAAAAATCCCACATCACCTGTCCATCTCCTCCAATAGTTTGTCCAGTTCTTCCCAGAATACATTCAAACTGCCGACTTCCACAACAGATGGAAGTTTGTTCCAACAATCAACTAAATTATTAAAAGCCTCCTGACGGAAAGCAAATTTTCTGCACATCTATCCTGCAACCACCTTTCCTCAATTTGAGTTTATGCCTCTCATGTATTGTCTGAGCAAGAGGAAGAATGCCATCAGCATTGTGCTTGCTCAATCCATTCAAAGTCTTAAGCACCTCAGTCAAATCACCCCTCAGGTGTCTAGTCTCTGGATGCTGCCATTTGAAGAACCAAAGCCTTTCTTGGTAGAGCACCCTTTTGTTCCCCTCACTAATCTTGCTGCCCTTCTGTGCACCTGTTCCAGCAGATCGACATCTTTCCTAAGATGTAGTCTTACCACACTGCTTTATGTAGTGGTATAATCACCTCCTTATCTCTGCTTGCAAAATTCCTATATATAATTGACAAAATCTCGTGAGCTGTCCTGGCAGCCTGTCTGCACTGCTCAGAGAACTTCATATCTGGCTGCACAATTAATTCCATGTCTTTCTCATTTTACACTACCCTAAGTGTAGTACCACACAGTTGGTATGTTAATTTATGATTATTTCCACCCATATGAAGTACCATGCATTTGTCAATGTTGACCATCAGTTGCCATTTCTCAACCCATCTGTGTAATTATTTCCAGATCTTTTAGTAACATACTTTGATTACTGTCATTGACCACCCTGCCAACCTTTGTAGATTGGCCGGGTGGTCAGTCTCCTGTCCAGTAGAAAATCTGGACAGGAGACTGAAAGAAAATTAAAGAAAATCAAATTTAATCTGATATCTGTATAACACCTATCACTGTCAACCATCCTTTCAGTAGCTTGAAGAGCTACTCCAAAATATACATATGGTATATAATGTTGCTATGTCACCAAGGCATCCTATTCCACCCTGGCATGCTCATGTTCCAAATGACCAGCTCATCCCTTAAGCACTGGGTAATGTACTATGCTTCATCACCTGTCTATCAGGAGCTGTATTCAGCACAACAAGCTGAATACTCAGATTTCTTGTCAGTCTCTGCATGTCGCTCAAAGTTGTAATTGTCTTTTGGATCTGTTGCTTTGTTTCCAGACACAACAATATCTGAGCAGATTCCCTATGAGTGCAGCATATACAGTGCTGTACTGCTTGCTATAGAGTTAGTCTTGAGTTACCAATACCAACATTGTATTATATATGTAGATTCCTTAATTAAATTACTGGTTTTATCAGTGATGAGATAAAATTCTCATCCAGTGCTGTGTCAGGTTCAGTGAAATATTTCTTCTAATCCCAGTTTGGGTTTAGAGAAAATGATTTGGCTGACACAACAGCCAAATCAGAAGTTACCACAAATAATCCTGACCTGTCAGTCTCCTATACAGACTACAGGCAAATAATACACAATGCATTTATACTCCCAGTGGCAAGATACGTGGGAATGAACAGACTAATTGTTTTTGCTCAATTTGTATAGGGCACAATCTTCTACCACCTTCCCTTTTGCTGAGGGCTCATAACCTTCCTTTTTGTGTCTTGTGATACAATTCGAACAATTAGTCTTGTTTTTATTGAATGATTTTATTTTTGCACAATGTTTGTTTTAGTGCTTTTAACCATTTGACTGAACCACATACACTCAGTCAAATTTTATCTGACAATGTCTCAGAAATTTTTACCTTTTTAAAAACTATAATTCTGATATTTAAATTGATTTTTGTTATTTACTTCTTTTATTTATTTACCCTTTTGATGTGGTGGCCTATTTGTGTCTCACCAAATACCTTTAATTTGTATTATCCTTGGACCTTGGCACATTATGGCCTATTTGCCATTGCACTGTGAAATGCGGCGCCTCCATAGCCAGGTGGGCAGGAGCAGCAGTGCGTAGCACACGCTTCTTGATTAGACCGGGATTCAAGCCTGTGACCACCAAATACAGAGGATGCGGAAATGTCAGGGAATGACCACCGCATATCCCCGGAGCAATATGGCCTTAGTTGCTAATGCTCCTAAAAACCAAATAACAACAACAACCGTGAAATGCCAAATCATATCCTTGTCTTATCATGGGGATTTTAACTTTTCAGATAATTATTTATAATGCTAAAGGTTGGCAGCTCCCACAGTAACAAAGCATTTCTTGATTTGTAGATGAGTGTTTTCTACATCCAATATGCTAGAGAGGCAACAAGAGAAAATATTCTAGACCCGAATATCAGCAGTGATGTGATATATGATGAATCATATATGATGAATCACTGCTGATATTCGTATCAAGTAATCTTCAAGTAAGAGGACTTTTAAGTGGTTCTTAAAATTTCAGAATTTTAGGCTGCACCAGGGATTTTAGGTGCATCAACAACTTAGACCATGTTATGTCGTGTATTATGGCTGTAGAAGTGTGCGTTAATGAGCCAATTTGCGTGTTGTAGGAACCTTAGTTAATAGCAGTGATTGTAATGTATTCATGAGGGATTTATTCAAAGAAATAACTGAAATCAAAGGTAAAAGGAAGGAATGTTTTTTCACAAAGGTAATTATAATTGGCTGAGATGTTTTTTAAACTCTTTTTATTAGACCAAATAATGTAATTAAAAAGTGGAAATGCCATATAGGAAATGTTCAGAGAGTAATCATAGGGCCACTAATTGTTTTATGCCAACTAAGATATTGATCAAGGTTTGGACCAAAATGAATGTTCGATGAACAGATGCAGAGAATAAAAATGCATGGAATTATAAATTGCCAGGAGATATGAGTTTTATGGTAACTACAGAAATAATCTGTAATTGTTAATTAGGGGACAAGCTAAAGTAGATTATGAGAAATATTTGTCTAAGAATACAAAGAAAGGTAGCAAGGAATTCTTTGCATTTGATAACACTAGAAAGAAAGGGATGAATAACATTGGTCCACTGAATATGAATGGAATAACTGTTGGTGGTCCTTTTTATATTGCTGATAAACTGAATAAATATTTTACACCTGTGCCCATGCATGAACTAGTACTAGTAGTAATGGCATGTGATACAAGAAAGCAAGCTTTTATATAGCATCAGAAAAAAAAAAAAAAAAAACACAGCATTAGCATTAGTAGAGGCATATGATGCAAGAAAAAAAGCTTATGCAGCATCAGCTAAAAAAAAAAAAAAAAAAAACCTCCCATTTCACCCCTCCATTCATTCCAAATGCCTGTTCAGCTCAGCCTTAAATTTATTTAGGCTATAAACTTACACAACAAAAGATGGATGTCTGTTCCACCAATCAACTACCCGCTGGCTAAAGGCAAATTTCCACACATCTATTCTACAACTGTCTTTCCTTAATTTGAATCTGTGCCTTCTCAGGTTCTTAATTTCAGCAAGAGGAAAAATCCCAGCAGCATTTAGCTTGCTCAACCCATTCAAGGCCTTATACACCTCAATCAGATCACCTTGCAGGTGCTTACTCTCCAGGCGCTGCAATTTGCAGAATTTAAGCCTTTCTTGGTAAGAGCACCTCTTTGTTCCCCTCACCAATCTTGATGCCCTTCTAACAACTCTACATCCTTCCTAAAATGAGACCTCCAGACCTGTACACAGTACTCTAGGTGTGGCCTGGCCATTGCCTTGTATAATGGGATAATCACCATCCTGTCCCTGCTAGCAAAATTTCTATATATCATTGACAAGACCCCATGACCTGCCCTGGCAGCCCTTCAGCACTGCTCAGCGAACTTCATATTTGACTGTACAATTACCCCCCAGTCTTTTTCACATCCCATTTCCCTGAGTGTAGTACCACACAGTTGGTACGTTTCTCTTCGGTTATTGCTACCCATATGCAGTACTTTGCATTTCTCAATGTTTAACTTCATTTGCCACTTTTCAGCTCATTTGCCCAACTTATCTAGATCCAGTTGGAGAAGCATACTATCTTTACTGTCATTAACAAACCTGCCAACTTCTGTATCATCTGCAAACCTGGACATTAAACCCGACATACCTTCATCAGTATCATTGATAAGTACACAAAACAACAATGGGCCCAGCACCGAACCCTGGGGAACTCCACTAATAACATTTGTCCACGAAGAGCAGTGTCCATTGATTACCACTCTCTGTCGTCTCCCACTCAACCATCCCTTTATCCATTGTAGCAACTTGCCCTTAATGCCATACCTCTCCAATTTGTACAGCAATTTTCCATGTGTAACAGTATCAAAAGCTTTCTGAAATCCAAGTATATGATATCAAAATGATTTTTGGCATTCAGTTCCTTTGTGACCACATCATAGTATCCGATCAAATGTTTCTTCCTCCAAATTTTAACAACTCTACTGTAACTTCATCTTCCCCTGGGGCTTTCTGATTCTTCATTTTCTTCAACGCATGTTTTACCTCATCAGGAAGGATATCGGGTATGTCGTGTGTTACTAATTTGTGATCCATCTTTCCCACTGCTGGCATCATTCCCTCATGCCTTGATAATTCTCTATTACTCTTAGTTACCCTAACACAATCCATGTATTTACTTGTTCCATGATGATTTCCAATAGAAGCAGTGCAAGAACCTCTGCCTGTGGCTACCATTAATCTATTAGTCTGTGAATACCCCCCAAACTAGCAGTTTTATGACTCACCTAATACTGCCTCGGTAGCATCAGCAAATATTCTTGCACCCTTTTATTTAAGTGTAACCCATCCCTGTAGAAACAATCTCTCCTGTTAACAAGCACAAACCACGCTGAAAAAAATTCTACCCCATGAGCTTTGCAGAATCTGTCCAGGGCTGAATTGATTGACAAGCCTCTTATCATATAATCCCTCCTATTGTGTCTGGGCAGAATTGCAGACACTTTCAAATTTAACCCTAACTTGGGACTTTTTTTTTTTTTTTCAATATTGACCTGTACTTGTTAAGTAAGTCTGCACATCTCCTACTCTTAATGTCATTAGTGCCAACGTGTACAACATTATCACCCTTTGTGCCCTTAAAAGATGATATCTGCTCTACAGTGTTATCAACTTTTTCTCCTGGCAGACATACCCTGGTCCTATTGTACTGATCCTTTTTGCACAATACATTTTCCATCTCTCTGACAATAACTAGCTCCTGTGGGACTAGCTCATTCTGCCCTGAAGGTTGTCATTGTGTCATCTGATGCACAAGAGTGAGCTGTGGTGTTGAGTTTGGCAGCAGAGAATTTGATGGGTCCCCTCCATTTCAATTCCTTCAAGGGCATCTAGCCTACTCTTCAAACTCTCATGGATCATCAGAATGCTGAGTTTGCACCTAATTTCTTGATACTCTGTGCACCTAGTACACACAAAACATCCTCCTCAGCAAGAACATGTTCTGTTCCAGATAGTCTGCAAACATTTCACAAATTGCACATTTTATTTAGGCTTCGCCACCTTCGGCTCTCCCAAGCCACAGCACTTCTGCTACTTTGTGTACATTGCTTTGCTGCTCAGTTAACTATAAAAATTAATAAAATAAATTTAATTAATTTATCTACTATACTATACTATACTATACAATACTATACTAAGCTAATGCCATAATACGTATTCTGCTATATAGTTTTACCTTATGCCTTAGCTATCAAGTTTGAGATATACGCTATATCGTAATGATCACAATATTAAATTAGCTATATCCTTAGCTAAATACAAAAGATATATCCCCAAAAACGTGATTAAAACCTTCAAAATACTTACTTGTTACAATTAAAATCCTACACCATGGTATTCCAGCCACGAGGGTGAGTTGTAACTTTCAAAGTCACCAGCTAAATTTAAAAAATACTCTAATGAGCATTACTAAGCCTATTTAACCTATTTGTAAAACACAAATTAATACCTTAACTAATCTAAAATACGATAAAATGCAAAATATATATGCCCAAAAAGTGATTAAAACCTTCAAAATAATTATTTATTACAATATAAACTATTCTTCTGCACTACTGGTTGTGCTACAGTATTCATGCCAAAAACAGCAATACGATAGCGGCACGAATAGAGTTGTAAATTATTCAAATTCAAAAAATAAGTCAACGAATGCCACTTAGCCTATTTAATCTATTTGTAAAACACAGATTAATCCATTAACTAATCAAAAATATGATAAAATTTCAAGGAAACTTATTGGCTTGCACCAACTACAGAAGTCTACGTCTTCATCCTACAGCAACCTTAAGTGCTGTAGAGGCCTTCATCATGCAGTGGATTGAAAATGGCTGATGATGATTGTTTCATTTATTTTGCATCTTTGCATCATGTTGCTAATGACACTATTTCGAATTGTATGTTGCATTATCTGATCTCACAATGCTTTAAATAAAAACACTTCATTTGTGTAAAGTTTTAGCAATATTTAATCTGTCTAAATGTTATTCATTTTGTAATTTTTATTTTTATACAAGCTTCTTTAGTTACTGGTATCCTGCTGTTGCACTATCTTAAAACACCATTAAAAGAAATTCTCTCTCTCTTTCACATACATACACACACACACAAAACAACAACTAGGTATTACGTTTGCCAGATTTTAAGAAATTTCTGTGAAAACTGTTGCAAAAAAACTTTATTATGCATTTATATCTTTGGTTTTTTCAGCTTGAGTACACTGTAGAGCTGACAAAAGAAAATTTACAGACAAAAAAGGGATATAATTATCATCAGCAAGATAATTACAAAAGGTAAATTTTTATTGTTAATTTTGAATTTTTTTCTTTTTTATTTCTGCATAATATGGCTCTGTGTAAATTTTTTGTATTTTTCATTTCATGATAGTAAGATGCAACACTCTTTGCATCTATACAATTAAATGAACATATGATCAGATTTGAGAGAACTTGGAATTTTGCAGGATTTCGGGTGGTTGCATTATAGATTAGCATTATATACCCTGCAATTTATTGTACATATTACTCTACACTGCATCCAGTGAGGGTTACTGATTACTCATGTTGATGTATTGCCATGCTTAAGCTAATACGTCAACATGCTATTGCTTCATTATGTTTGCTCTTTGTTATCACTCTGTGTGTAATTTTTCATATATAATTTCAGACACAGACAGTATCCAAAATAAATCAGCATGCAGTGTTTCAGTTTTTAACTGCTGAATAATAATTATATGAAGTTTATAACAGAATGAAGGCTGGTGTATGTAGTGAAAGTTGCTACTGAAGATTGCTGTTATAGAATGATCAAGAAAGTTAAGAATGGGGGGGAAAGAGTGAGTGAGTGAGTTTACTTCACTTTACTTACCACAGATCCACAATGCAATGTTTGGAAATTGCACTACTTAATAACAGTGGAATGTCAGAATGGGATACAGTTTCACCACTCATTTGCAGAGGTCTTTATGCAAATTCCATGCAAGATGGGAGGAATTTTTAAAGGCCTGTAGGACGAGGACTGTAGTTAATCAATCTCAAGCTGGGTGAGTAGGCATCACTCTCCCTCCCCCAAATGAGTTAATCTGAGGTTTTTTTTTTTTTTTTTTTTTTTTTCACTCTGCTCAATATACAAATCAGCCGAGAAACACACACACTCTCACTCTTGTAGGGAATAATACACATGGCATGTTATGGCCTTAGTTAAGTTACAGTCCAGTTGATTCCTAGGTTACTGAAAAACATGCAAATGGGATTATCGTTTAAACACTTATGCTGTTATAAAGAAGACTGGATTTTTTGAATATGACTAGCAAGTAAAGAGTTCAGGTGCTTTCATTTTGAATTGAGTCTATAAGCATACTAGTATACATTGGAAGTATCTTCAGTCTCAAAGGGAGAAGAGGTAGATGCAAGGTTTCTCCAGGAAAAATTATTTGAACCATTTTCTTTGACTGCTGATATTTTACTGTTGACTTAAAGAATGTTGCTATTATTAACTTTGAATGATATGCCGAAACTTTGATCTGCCTGGTCCACAACCTCAAAAACAATTGGCTGTGATAACCAACAGAAGAAATCATCATGCATTCGTGGTAATGTGTGCTCATATGTTGCCTAACCGAGCCAGACTTTCCTTCAGAAAGATGCACTGGGGCACTCAGACATCCTGGCAAAGGTTCAGACTCTGGCAAAAAATGCAAAGAAAAGTAGGAAAGACTTCTTTATTTATATTAAAGTAGAAAGAAGGGTTTGAATCACATTGGTCCACTTGATGTTGATGGTTTAACTGTTGATTATCCTGCTCAGGTTACTGAAAAAGTGAATAGGCATTTTACAACTACATTCACACATGAGGAATTCATTAGAAAGGGGTGACTTCTTTCACCTCTTCCTAGGGAGCTAAATGATTTTGTGATAACCGAGATGAAAATGGAAGAGAAATTGTTGAATCTAAATGTTAAAATGGCATCTGTGGTGGATCAGATCTATCCACTTATTAAGAGAGATAGCAAAAGAGGTAAGTCTTTAGACATGATTATGACTCTAAAGCATTTAGGACATGTCTAGACTATGTATAAATATAGTGCAAGCACATCAGAAATGCATAGCTATATCTGAATAAATCAGAATATTAGTAAAACGGCATCGTTTTAAGTTATATCTCATATTGCGAATACCTTCACAACGAGTTGCCATGATATTGCACTACTTCGAATAAGCAACACTTCACCTAAGGAGAACACTAATGTTACTTATTCTCAGATGGATACAATCACCCAGACGGCACCGTTTCAGGGCTGTTTTGTATTTGTGTGGGATAATAACTCAACTATCCAGTTGTGCCTATTAGACTTAGAAAAGCAAAAAGGTAGAGGGAAAGTAATAGTAGGAGTCGAAGAGGAAAAGAAACTTTGTGTAGAAGAATGAAAGGGACAGTAATTCCTTCAACTCACACCACTCAAAAACTCCTCGAATAGGCAATGCTTCCCCAGTGGAGAAGGCTGTTGTTACCTATTCTTGGAAACTCCGGACATCATCAGGCTCCCCCTGGTGCCGTTTCAGGGCTATTTTGTATATGTGTGGGATAATAACTCAACTATCCACTTGTCCCTATTAGACTTAGAAAAGCAAAAAGGTAGAGGGAAAGTAATAGTAGGAGTCGAAGAGGAAAAGAAACTTTGTGTAGAAGAATGAAAGGGACAGTAATTCCTTCAACTCACACCACTCAAAAACTCATAAACTCCTTGAATGGGCAACGTTTCCCCAGTGGAGAAGGCTGTTGTTACCTATTCTTGGAAACTCCAGACATCATCAGGCTCCCCCTGGTGCCGTTTCAGGGCTATTTGGCCTGTCTTCGGTGGGTGGGTAGGTATCCGAGTGATGCCGTTTCAGGGCTATTTGACCCTTCTTAGGTGGGTGGGTACCCAAGTGATGCAATGATGGCAAAACGGTTATGAAGTATAACTCCACAATATGAGAGATGCCTGATGGTGTATCATGTATTTAGATTCTAAAGCGTTTAGGGCATAAGCCTCAAGCTATGGGAGTGTCTAGACTATAAATTTCTGATGCGATTGCACTATATTTATATAGTGCAATCGCATCAGAAATGCATAGCTATATCTGAATAAATCAGAATATTAGAAAAACGGCATCGTTTTAAGTCATATTGTGAATACCTTCGCAATGAGTTGCCATGATATTGCACTACTTGGAATAAGTAACGCTTCACCTAAGGAGAAGACTAATGTTACTTATTCTCAGATGGATACCACCACCCAGATGGCACCATTTGAGGGCGTTACTTATTCGAAGTAGTGCAATATCATGGCAACTCGTCGTGAAGGTATTCACAATATGAGATATAACTTAAAACGATGCCGTTTTACTAATATATCTGATTTATTCAGATGAGGATTAAAGGTGACATAGGTGACACAGACGTAATCGATTAATTTCTGCTCCAAGGAAAATAATGGCATCACAGTTTAACCCTTAGTGGGGTGCACCTTATATTGTGACACAAGTGGTTGTGCATTGGTCTTTTCTCCACCTTGGATACCTTTCATCAAAATTCCTGTATAATTCGATAAAATAAACATTTAAAGTAATACAAATATGAATAAAATGTAAAAGTTATATATTTTAGTTTAAATATTTTAGGAACATAAAAAAGATATTACGGGTCACAAAAATAAAAAGTTGCTCAAATTGTTCCTGTAAACACATAAAAACAATTAAAGTGCTTTAATCTGTGGCTGAACATTCTTCACAACAAAATATGGCATTGTGTTCTTTATATACATCCTACATTTTTTACACTTTTGTTTTTGTTTTCCTTCTTTTATTTCTGCTGTATAATATATGTATCTGCTTTTGATGTCATCATGCAGTTTCTTTTGACATGCCTCAACCAGTAATTTTTGAATGGTAAAAAACATTATGGTATCTGTTGGCACCATAATGTTTTGTAAACAGTCCTGCATATGTTCCTTTTTCAAACTCAGGGTTAGTACTTTTAAAAAGATGCAATGTGGTGGTCTCTGTACTTTTCTCTTATTTGGTGGACTATGTACATGTTTATGCCAGCTAGCTATGTTCATCATAGAAAATTAATTGCTAACAACCATCGAGAGCTTCGTCTCGCGACTGAATATGTCCCTTTCATTTCGTCAACAACATCCACTCCTTTGGTTTTGTTGTACAGAGTAATCATATCTCGTTTATTTTCTAAGTTTGTTCAATCGCAGCATTACAGTGCTTGGTAGAAATCATTATCACATTCCTGTTTTCTTTTGGTACGTAGGATATGGCAGTAACATAATGATTAAAATAGAATTCATTGGAATGAATGGTTCTGCCCTTGATATTCACAAGGTCAGGTGGTAGTTTGTGCTTGTTTTTTCTTATTGTTTTTAAAAGAGTCAGGTTGTTTTCGTCTCTAAGTTTTTCTGTTAGTGGGATGGAGGTAAACCAATTATTAGTGGTAATATTCCACCTGTGTTAGAAATTGGCTGGAAAAGTTGTTTCACCACATCATTTGTCACATCTCTCTGTGCAAAAGGACCAGATGCATTCCAGTGTGAACTTCTAAATTTACTTCTAAATTTTTGGTATAAAATTTGACAGTGTCAACAAGAGCAAATATTTTTATTTGATATTGCACAGGCTTAGATTTTATATGCTTTTGCAATGGGGGGCACCTTTTATGAAAACTTTCCAACATTTCTTCAATAATGGCATATTTATTGAAACTGACTTTTTTGCATCCTTCAACAAAGTCCATAAATACTTGTCTTAATTGGAGCGAGTTTTGCTCTAAATAAAGTATTTACAATTAGTCAAATATCTTTTGTTCTTCTATAGTTCCTTTATCATCGAATATCAAACATATTAAATTAAATTTAGATCAATTCAGTGTAGCAATTGGAAAATGAAACTGATTCTCTAAAAAAATAATGATCCCATGTATGAGTAAAATAACCTTGGTTTATTGAAAGAGACTTCCTCCTGCATTCATATACTGCATGTAACAATCATGAAGCAGCTGCAATGACTGGTAGAAGGCTGTGACAGTTTTACTATTCAATGTTCTCACCACAGCTCTTTAAATGGTATTGATAATCAAAATAATTGCCTTTCAGTGGTGCCTTAAGTTTCAGGAACAAAAAAAAGTCGCATGGGCCTAAGTCTGGTGAATAGGGTGAGTGCGAAATTGTGTAACAATATATGTTTTTAGCATCACATTCACTAGATTGGCTCTTATACTTTCAGTATAAATATTAGTATATGCAACGATTTTATCCAGCATAGCATCAGAAATGTATAACTTCCAGACATCAACAATAGAACTAGCCTCTCTCTCGCTTCAAGATCTAACATGACTGTGTTATGTCATCTAGTTCTCACTTGCCTCTGCAGTGGTGGTGGTGTTGATGTCCAGATAGTCTCAAGAGCTTTTCCAAGGATAATGTCAATGGTCTCGCCTACAAAGAATCCTTCGTCAGAATGTTTCTTTCATATTCTGTATCAGTGTTGTGTTTTGAGTCTTGTAAAAAAATCATCTTTCCCTGATTCATCTTCACTTATTTCCAGTTCATCATCACTTGTTTCTGTTTCTAGCAGCATTCTATGAAGTCAGTTAACATCACAAGGATTTTGTAAATCAAAATTGTCATCAATATTAAAAGGCACATTTTGGTCTAAAAAACGAACAATACAAATATAAAACTAGTGTTTCAGGGTGCACGACGGTCTGAAAGACCAACATTGTAAAAACTATTCAGTTATTTACAAAAAAAAGCAGTGAAGAGAGATAACAAACAGATCACACTGTTGATAGATAAATAATAAACAGCTACCTGAAGCAACAACAGTGAGGAAAGTTTCAACCAGCATTGCCAACAATAAAAGTAAAAAAAGGCAGGGAAAAGGACTGACATGAGCCCCATTACAGGTTATAAAAGTAGTTCGAGATCATCTAGACAGGAATGCAATTATAGTGCAGTCACAGCATGTTTGCTAAGGGGCAATCTTATCTAACCAACCTGATTGGATATTATGATGAAGCCGCAAAGGAATGGAATGCAAAAAATAATGTTGATATCATATACTTGGATTTCAGGAAAGCTTTTGATACTGTTGCAAATCAAAGACTGCTCTGTAAATTGGAGCAGTGTGGCATTAAGGGAAACATACTATTATGAATAAAGGGCTGATCGAGTGGGAGGACAAAGGGTGGTTATTAATGGACGCTGCTTTTCGTGGACTAATGTTATTAGTGCCCCCCCCCCCCCAGGGTTCAGGCCTTGGCCCATTTTTTTCTGTATCTGTTAACGATATTGATGAAGGAATATCAACCAGCTTAACGTCTAAGTTTGCAGATTGTTTGGCAGGGTGGTTAATGACCGAGGTAAGCTACTGCAACAAGATTTATAAAAATTAGGCAGCTGGGTTGAGAAATGGCAGTTTAAGTTTAACATTGATAAATGCAGCATACTGCGTACGAGTAACAGTAATCCCATATTCCATAAACCAATCCAGACAGGCTGCCCAGATAGCTCATGGGGATTTTATTAATGATAGTAGAAGAACTTTGCTAGCAGGGATTATCCCATTGTACAAATCATTGGTTAGGCTGCATCTTGAATACCGTATACAGGTCTAGAGACCTTATTTTAGGAAGGATGTAGATCTGCTGGAACAGGTGCAGAGAAAGGGGGAACAAAAAGGTAGTCTTACCAAGAAAGGCTTTGCTTTTACAAATTGTAGCATCTAGAAACTAGGCACTGTGAGGTGATCTGATTGAGGTGTTTAAGGCTTTGAATGGATTAAGGATGCTCAATGTTGATGGCATTCTTCCTCTTGACTACACACATGAAGAGTCATAAATTCAGATTGAAGGAGAATTGTTGCAGGATTGATGTGCAGAAGTGTGCTCTTAAAGAGTGGGTGGTTGATTGTTGGAACAAACTTCGATCTGTTGTTATAGAAGCGGGCAGTTTGAATAAATTCAAGGTAGAACTAGGCAGGCTATTGGAGGGGATGGATGGGTAATGTGGGAATGTTTTTTTTTTTCTTTCTTGACTAATTTTTTATAAGCTTGCTTGCTTGTATCATTTTTCACTACTCAGTTGACAGTTCAGATTTTTCACAATGTGAATGTTGTGTTTTTAGTCCATTTAAAAAAGTTAAAAGGATGTCACTTCATTTTGCCTGAAATTAAAACAGTAAATCATACTCAAAGAGCTGAATCCAAGTGATTAGTGGAGTTGGGAGAACGGTTGAGACAACAGATGCATTTTACACAATAAGGTAGAGAGATTTTAAGCCAGAGAAGATCAAAAAGAGTAGATTCCAAATTGCCAAGTCTCTGACAGGGAATGTCAGAACGGACATATGCACAAGTACCACCTTTGAGGCAAAAGGAATCATACAGCGAATAATTTGGGCATCTGAGATGAGCAGTAGTTGAATCAACCGATAACTGAGATTCTATCAGAAAAAGTGCATGGGGTTTGGCAGACTGCAAAACTTGAAATGGACATTTTTAAGATTAGAATTGAGACCACATATATTTGTGAAATGAATTAGGACGTGCTTGGAAGGTTTAGATCTTTTTGCAGATAAGCTTGTTCTGTTAGTTTAACAATTCATGGTGTATTCAATAGTAAGAAAAAGTGGGTGGGACATGTATGAAGTAATGAAATTTTTGGATATGGCGTACAAATGGTAAGAATATACCCAGATCCTTGAAATAACGTGGCCTCTACAATGCTCCCCTCATACACACTACTCGGACTCCCTCCAGTCACTATCTGGCAGAGTAGAGGTAGCAAGATTATACACTAGGTGATCCGGAAGCCTCCTAGAGAGTTACCAATATTCGGTCCGGTGTACTAACTAGTGGCCAGCCTGCAAACACTGTTTTAGAGCTGTACCCTCGAAATGTATGAAATATTGGATCTCGCCACGATGTTTATCGTAACCTCAAAAGTCATCAATCATACTGCATGATGGAAGAGATAGGGAAGGGTTGACCGGAACTTACCTCTAGAGACTAAACATGGATTCCACCACTTCAAGCCACCAATAAGCAAAGTGGTGGTATTGCACCAGTTGATGAGAGTCATATACCACCTAGTACTGCCTGGTAACATAGAGGGGCTGCCTCATGGTCAGTAGTGATTATCAGTAGTGATTCTTCATGCATCAAGAATCTGCAGATAAACAAACCACTAGGTTGCAGTGATCACAGTGTGCTGAAGTGAGATTTACTCAAAGTGGTAACTACTTTCAAGGGTAAAGGGAAGGGTTTTTGCTTTCGTAAAGGTGACTACGGTGGTCTGAGACAGTATTTAAATTCTATACGGTGGAACCAACTGATGATGTTACCAACAGCAAATTCAAAATGAGAGGAATTCAAAGCATTAATCTTGGAAGCTACTAGGCTTTTCATCCCAACAAAGAAATGTTGTTCAAGATTTCGGCTTAAATGGATGTCAGATGAACTAATTAGACATGTGACAGAGAAATAAAATGCGTGGAATACATATAAATTAACATATGACACAGAAGATATGATAGATATAAGCTGGTCTGTAACCAAGTTACAAAAGAGGTTAGGCAGGCGAAGGCAGATTACGAGAAATCTTTGGCAAAGGATGCAAAGAGTTCTTTACTTATGTAAACTCTAGAAGGAAGGGGATGAATCAGATTGGTCAACTTGATATCGATGGTTCAACTGTTGATGATCCTGCTCAGGTAGCTAACAAACTAAATGAATATTTTGCATCTAAATTCACACATGAGGAGTTATTCAGGGAGTGGAATGAATGCCAGAAGTGTATTCAACTCTGGCAGAAAGCTAGATAATCTTGTAATAGCTGAGAGTAAAGTGGAGGAGGAATTGTTGAAGATAAACATAAGAAAGGCACCTGGGGTGGATGGAATCTATCCAGTTATATTAAAGGAGGTGGCAAAGGAAGTAAGCAAACCCTTAGCCATTATTATGAGAGCTTCTCTGGACTCAGGGGAGGTACCCATGGACTGGAGATGTACAACTGTGACCCCAATCCAACATGAGGATCAAAGGGATACACAGGTAATTACAGACATGTTAGTTTAACTTCTGTTCCAGGGAAATTAATGGAGGCACTGGTTAAAGAAGCATTGCAGGATCATCTAGTCAAGACTTCAGTTACAGCTCGGACACAGCATGGGTTTGTTAACGGGAAGTCTTGTCTGACCAATTTGATTTAATACTGTGATGTAGTCACAAAGGAACTGGATGCAAAGAATAACTTTGATATCATATATTTGGATCTTAGAAAAGTCTTTGATACTGTTGCACGTGGAAAACTACTGAGCAAATTGGAGCAGTGTGGCATTGGAGGCATATTGCTGCTATGGATAAAGGGATGGTTGAATGGGAGAAGACAGAGAGTGATAGTCAGTAGACACTGCTCTTTGTGGACTAATGTTATTAGTGGAGTACCTCAAGGTCCATTGTTGTTTTCTGTATTTATAAATGATATTGATGATGGCATATCAGTCTTAATGTCCAAGTTTGCAGACGATACGAAGGTTGGAGGGGTATTAATGACACTAATGACAGTACACTGCTGCAACAGGATCTAGACAAGTTGAGCAGTAGGCTGAGAGGTGGCAAATGAAGTTTAACATTGACAAATGTAAAGTACTACATATGGGAAGCAGCAACCCCAGAGTGACATATCAGCTCTGTGGTACCACACTGACAGTGGTAGAGAACGAAAAGGACCTGGGGGTAATTGTGCAGGAAGATATGAAGTTTTCTGAGCAGTGCAGATGGTGTGCAAGAGTAGCTCATGGTGTCTTGTCAATGATATACAGTAATTTTTCTAGACGGGATATGGAGGTGATTATCACCTTGTATAAGGCAATGTCAGGCCACACCTTGAGTACTTTATACAGGTCTGGAGGCCTCATTTTAAGAAGGATGTAGAGCTGTTGGAATGAGTACAGAGAAGGGCAACAAAGTTAGTGAATGGAAGAAAGGGTTGCTCTTATGAAGAAAGGCTTAAGTTTTGCTAATTAGTGTCTGGAGACTAGGCACCTGCGAGGTGATCTGATCGAGGTGTATAAAGCCTTGAATGGGTTGAGCATGCTCAATGTGGATGGTATTCTTCCTCTTGCTCAGAATAATCGCCTGAGAGGGCATAAATTCAATATTGAGGAAAGACGGTTGTAGGATAGATGTGCAGAAGTTTGCCTTTAGCCAGCAGGTGGTTAATTGCCAGAACAAACTTCCATCTGTTGTTGTAGAAGTTGATAGCTTAAATAGATTCAAGGCAGAACTTGCCAAACATTTGGAGCAAGTGGATGTGTGAAATAAGGGTTTTTTTTTTTTTTTTTGTCTAATGCTATATAAGCTTTCTTTCTTGTATTATGTGCCTTTGCTAATGTTAATGCTAGATCAGCGACCAACGTTTTAACAATTGCCTATCATCTCTTTACATCGCTTGAGCAGTCACTATTTTTATTTTTATTTATTTTTGACTCCAAGTAATCAAATTCATTAACTTCTTCAATATCTTGCCCATTCAACTTACTGGAATCAAGATAATCATAATAATTTTAGTTTTACACACATTCAGAAATAATATTTTTTTCTTACTTGCTTCACATACTCTCCTCATAGTTTCTTTAAGATGATACTTAGAATTACAAATTAGCACAGTATCATCTGCATAACGAAGGTTGTTTATCGTCAGTCCTCCAAGTTTGATGTCAGTCTCTAAATCTTCCAAAGCTTCACGCATGATATCTTTGGCATAAAGATTAAAAAGGTGACGTGTCAAAATACAGCCCTGCCTGACACCGTTACCTATTATGAAAAAAAGTCAGTGTTTCTCATGTTCATTCTCACAGTTCCTTCCTGTTCCTGGTACAGTAGCTTAATCAGCTGAATTGTGTGGATTGGGAAACCCATAATAGTTATCATTTCCCATAATTTCTTATGTTGAACACAATCAAATGCTTTTGCATAATGTATAAAACACAAAATGACTGGACCATTGAATTCTTTGCATTTTTCTATAATCAGTCATAGGCTTAAGATCTGATCTCTGGTTCCTCTACCCCTTTTGAAACCTGCTTGCTCTTCTGGCATTTCTTCTAGTTTGCTTGAGATTCTGTTCAATACGATTTTAAGAAGAATCTTGCTGGCCTGAGAAATTAGGCTAATAGTCCTGTAATTTGAGCAAATTTTCAGATCTCCGTTTTATGGTAAGGGATGTAAATTGATTTCTTCCAATCTGATGGCCACCATCCCATTTCCCAAATTTTTAGAATCATTTTATGAAAAAACTTGGTGCCCTTCACACCTGTAGCTTTAATCAATTCCACTGGGATTTCATCAATTCCAGGCAACTTGCCACACGTTAGTTATCTGATGGCTTTTTCGACTTCTTCCTTCAGCGGAACTGGTTCAAGATCACACTCTTGAAAAGGGGGTGGCAGATCATTAGTGCCAGCAGGTGCTCGGAAGAGCTGCTCACAGTATTCTTTCCACCTTCCTTCAATTGTGTTCTTCTCTGTTAAAATTTCACCTTTGGAGTCCTTAATTACATTAAGTTTTGGTCGAAACTTTTGTCTTAAGGACTTAATAACGTCATCCATCTTTTTAGTGTTGCTTCGTTTGTTATAACAATATTCAATTTCTGTACTGTTTCGATTGATATAATCCTGTTTGTCCTGGCTTAAACAGCGCTTGATGACTTTGCTTAGTTCCTGATACTCTTCCTTTCCTTGTACACTCTGGGCTTTAGCAGTTCTCTGTTCAATAAGTTTAAAAGTGGCTTCTGTAATCCAAGGCTTTCTGATCTTTGACCTTTCTCTAATGTGTCTACTTGCTGAATCCTTAATAATGCTTTTTGTATTTTCACACATTTCCTCAGGCAGCATATCGTCATCTAGTTCTAATAGAGCTTGAAAACGATTGCCTGTTTCAAGCATATAATCGTTTGGAATATTTTCTACATCCAATTGTCTAGGGAAAACCTTATTCATGATTTTTTTCAGCTTCAGCTTGAGAACAATGTGGAGTAGCTGATGATCATTGCCACAATCTTCTCCAGGAAGTGTTTTTGCTGTGATTACACTGGAACGCCACCTTTGCTGCATAAGGATATAATCAATCTGATTGCTTGTTTTATGATCAGGAGATTTCCATGTGTAGAGCCTTCTCAGGTGCTGCTGAAAGGAGGTGTTACATATGACAAGACTGTTCAGATGACAAAATTCAATTAAACTTTCACCCCGCTCATTTCTAGTGCCAAGACCAAACCTACCACATTCTGGACTAGAAGAAACTGTCTTGCCTACTTTTGTATTAAAATCACCCATGAGTATCAAAACATCCTTTTTTTGGGACCAGATCAAGAGTTGACGGGAGATTTCATAATAAACGTCCATATCTTCGTCTGTCAGTGTATATGCAACTAAAACTGTGAGATTTACTGGCTGGCTCTGAAGTCTAACCGTCATCATTCTACTATTAATAGGATTGTATCCAAGAAGAGACCTTGAACATTCCTTATTCAAAATGACAGTGACACCATGTTCTTTTACTTGGTCACTTCCAGAAAAAACAACCAAAAACCTATTTCCAGTTTTGAAATGACCTTGTCCTGTTCACATGACTTCGGTTGCTCCTAAAATGCCAATTTTATACCTATCCATTTTATTGATGACCATATCCATCTTGCCTTCTTTTAAACTTTTTACATTCCATGTGGCTACGTTTACCCTCTTCTTTCTTAAATTTAATTTTGCATGGCACACAGTGGGATCTGGTTAACAGCAGTTTTTGGAGTTGCTTGCAGTAACATACTCTGATTACTGTTGTTAATCACCTTGCCAACATTTGTAAACATCTTCAAACTTAGATATTAATGATATCAATATCATTAATAAATAATGTATTACAGGATAGATGTGCATAAATTTGCCTTTAGCTTTCAGAATACTTAATTAGTGGAACAACCTTCAATCTGGGATTGTTGAAGTGGGTAATTTTAATAAATTTAAAGAAGAATTAGTTAAGTTATTATTAGAGGGGATGGACTTGAAATGCAGGAATTTTTTTTTTTTTTTTTTTTTTTGGTTGATGTTGTAGAAGCTTGCTAAAAGCTAAAAGTGTCTTCTGTGTAATTTTTCAAAAGTAAAATTTTTAGACACATTATTATTATTATTAGCCATATGGTGCAAGGAAGCCTGAAGCTTATGCTGCACCAGCCAAAAAAAATTCCCGAGTTACCCAGAGAGAGAGAGAGAAAGAAAGTGTGTGTGTGTCAGTGTGTCAAAAATAGAAAGGAATCACCAAGAAAGAGAAGAATGATGATATCCAGCTCAGGACCCTAGGTGTGCCAAGCCCCTACTCACCAGATGTTAGCCCCCCGGGGTTAACAACCATAGTATATCAAGAAAAAAGTAATGTACAGTATGTGAATGAGTATTATGTTGTAAACTGAGTAATATAAAACAAATTATTTCCCCTTCCAGAATATACTAAATACAAATGATGAACCAATATCAAAAGTTTCACATTTGCCTTAACAATATAACTTGTTTCCATGATAGATATTGGCCTGTCTATGTATTTTGAACAACCACAAATCTCTGGGCTAATTATTTTTTGGGTAAATATATTTGGAATATACCAACACTTCCCAAACTGTGAACATTAATACATACTGTATGAACAGAATTCCTTTAAAATTTTATTAAAGAATAAAATTTTAAAGTCGTATATGAATTTCATTGATGAATGTCATATATGAATTGCAGCACCTAGAAACTCTGAATATTCCATTGCTAATCAGTGAATCTTTATTTTTGTTCGCCAGTAGCAATATACAGTTCTGTGAACCTTCTAAAAAACTTCTCCATGTCATAAACTGATCGTAATGCAAACACACACCAACTATATTGCACATCACTGTCAGTTCAAAGTGATTGGATTGCATAAATACTTTTATATAGCTATGATGAACCCAACCACAAGAACTGGATTTGCTGATTCTGAATGGTTTGCTGGATTCACCCATTTTTCTAAAAATAGCTGAAAAATTCGGTTCTCAAAATTTTTGTATTTTCCAAAAAATTTCTGATAAACTTGTTAGGCCAAATGGCAACCTTAACACTGAATATGCTAATTTTGATTGATTTGCTTTTGTTCATTTTCTTTAAAAACTAGATGAAGATGGATTGCCAGATTTTGGTGGTTCAGTTGCTCTCTTATTTCTGTTAATTTGATCATTTGATTATGAACTATAAGAAGTGATGATCACTCTCCATAAATCTCATAGTCTGAGACTAGTGTCACTAAATCAAATTATTGGCCAGACATGATTCCATCATATTTTGGATTGTCAGATGTGATTATTTTTATCATGAGATTATTATTTGCTATATGGTGCAAGGAAGCCTGAGGCTCATGCTGCAGAGAGAGAGCGAGAGAGAGAGAGAGAGAGAGAGACAGAGAGAGAAAGAAAGAAAGAAAGAAGGGAATCACCAAGAAAGAGAAGATGATGATATCCAGCTCAGAACCCTGGGTGTCATAAAAAAAAAAAAAAAAAAAACCATACCATACTTCCCATTATCACTTTGGGAATAAGTCTATACACTCTAACAGTCTGCCTAATTCTTCCTTAAATTTATTGAAACTACTTATACCTCTAGAACATTGAATGGAAGTTTGTTTCAACAATCAAGTGTCTTCTGATTGAAGGCAAACTATTAACAAGACTTATGTGGGATATGGTGATCCCAGATAAATTAGAACCAAACAGATGTTTTCAAAATAGTAAAAGCAATTTCTTGAATTTATCAAAACTGCTCAGGTTAATTTGTGCATAGATAAGTGAATTTGACTAGATAAAATTAGTGGTACTCAGCTATGTTAATCCGGAACATGATAGATTATTGAAATCGTGCAGTGTGCTTGCACCATAAAGTTTCTGACTGGTTGAGAGTCATAGTGGACATACGAGGTTTGTGGTGTTTTTATACAGCATAAGTTAGTTAAACACGAAAGTGTGGTATAATGTTCTCTGATCACTAAAACACTGAATGGAATTTGCAGTATTAGTAGTGGCAAATTATGCAAGGAAGCAACCCTAGACAGCATCAGCCAAAAAAAATAAATAAATAAATAATTTCACCTATCTATACTCTCCAATAGTATACTTAGTTCTTCCTTGAATTTATCCAAATTATCCACTTCTACAAAATGGGATGGAAGCTTGTTCCAACAATCAATCACCCATTGGCTGAAGGCAAAGTTCTGCACATCTATTCTACAACCATCCTTCCTCATTTGAATTTTTGTTTTCATGGGTCTAAGGACGAATCCCATCAGCATTCAGTTTGCTCAAGCCATTCAAAGAATTAAACACCTCATTGAGATCACCTTGAGGGGCCTAGTCTCCAAATGCTGCGGTTTGCAGAACTGAAACCTTTCTTGGTAGGAGCTGTCTATGTATTGAATAAAGTGAGGCTCCAGCTGTATGCAGCACTCAAGATGTGGTCTGACCATTGCCTTACAATGGGATAATCGCCTCTTTATCCCTCCTAGCAAAATTCCTGCATATCGCTGACAAAACCCCATGAGCTGGCCTGGCAGCCTGTCACACAATGCTCAGAGAGCTTCATATCAAACTGCACTATTACCTACAGGTCCTTTTCATTTTCCTCTACCTTAGGTACCCAGAGTAACATACCAACACACAGTTGGTATGTTACTCTGGGATTACTGCTACCCATATGCAGTGCCTTGTATTTGTCAATGTTAAACTTCAATTGCCATTTCTCAGCCATTGGTCTAATTTTTCTTGTTGCAGCAGCATACCTTCATTACTGTCATTAATCATACTATCAGTCTTTGTATCATCTGCAAACTCAGGCATTAAGCCTGATATATCTTCATGAATGTTATTAATAAATTCAGAAAACAACAATGGGCCCAACACAGACTCCTGGGGAACTCCACTAATTACATTAGTCCATGAAGAGCAGTGTCCATTGATAACCACTCACCATCTTCTCCCACTCAACCACCCCTTTATCCATAGCAGTAACTTGCCCGTAGTGCATATCAAATTATTTTGATATGATATGAAAATAATTTTTTGCATCCAGTTCCTTTGTCACTTCATCATAGTATCCAGTCAAAGTATGACTGCACTCCTGTCTAGATAGTCCTGGATCACTCCAGATGCTTTTTTTTTTAATATGTTTCACTCGACAATTTCTCTTCCACTGTCCTCTCAGTTATTGCAAAATCTTTTAACAACCAGTTGGAGTTTGATAAACTTCTGGCATTCAGTTCCCTAAAGTATTCCTCATGTGTGAATGAGTATTAGCAACCTGAGCCAGGTCATCAACAGTTTAATCATCAATATCAAGTGGACCAATGTGATTCATCTCCTTCTAGCGTTTACGTAAGTAATAATATCTTTGCTGCTTTAATTTTGCATCCTTTGCCAAAGATTTCTTACAATCTACCTTGGCTTGCCTAACCTCTTTTTGTGACTGATTTGCAGTCTAGTTTATGTTTACCATAGGCTTCTGTATCATCTGATAATTTATATGCATCCCATGCATTTTCCCTCTTCCAAGTGTCTCATTAGATCAACTCACATCTATTTAGGTTTAAGTCACATTATTTCTTAGTTGGTATGAAAAGCCTATTAGCTTCTACAATTACTTCCCTGAATGCTTCTCATTTAGAATTTGTTGTTAGTAACATCATTAGTTGGTCCTGTTGTATAGAATTGAGACCACTGTGGTCTCCTTTATAAAAGCAAATGCCCTCTCTAACTTGCTGAAATAAAAAACAGTCATCCAGTAAATCCCCAAAAATCTTGCTTAGTATTTGAGTGACCAACTAACAAGTTCCAGTCATCTGGAAAGTTAAAATCCCCATTATAAGACATTCTATTTCTCTATTTCTCTGTATAGCTGTTAGTTGTACTTATCACAGTCATTAGGCCTATAATACGCCCCTACTCTCATTTTTGTTTTCCAGAATTTATGTCGCACTAAACTTATTCAGCATTGCACTGGCCACCCATGTCAGCTACATGCACTGTCTTAAATTTTGTGCTTCTAACTAAGAGCATGTCCCCCCCCCCTCCTGTCCTTTCTTTCGACTCGGTCTGCCTCCATGGGGCAAAGGATACCCAAAGTGGGGAACAAAATCGCATGATGGAAAGAATCCTTAAATGAAATTGTAGAGTCATTTGTGGTACGAAAGGCAATTTACATGATCTTATTGACTGATATGAACCAGCAGGCATATGCCTGCAGGAAACTTATTTAAATCCACAAGTATGTCCTACCATTAAAAATTGCACTATCTTCAGATGAGTTAGGACTACTGATTTGCTAGCCCATGGATGGGTGGCAGTTCTTGTTAGAAACAATGTTCCATCCAAACATGTTTGCTCTTCAGACTCCATTTTAAGTAGTGACAGTTCACACCAAAATTGGTATTACTCTTAAAATAGCATCTATATATATATATAATTATAGAATAGTAATATTACAGCGTTTAAAATGTTACAATAAAATATTACATGTTAAATATAGAACGAATCGATTAATGCCATTGTGAGATAGAACATTACATCGGACATTAGATATGCCATTATTAGATAAGTTATAGTGCAAGAACCCTCCATAGTTTAGTTCTCCTTGCTTGCTTAGTTCTTACTTGCCTAACCTATTTGCTTAGTTCTCCTTTTAATGTTATTATCCGTCATTATGGACTCTTTTTGGTCTTAGTTATACAGGCAGATGACAACAGAAACTGATAGCTCAGCCTAACTAGGGTTGGATATTTTGTAGGGGTTTAGCCCTCAAAAAAGTCCCTTGCAAAATACCTTTTCCCACATAAGGCTTATTATATTAATTAACCTATTATATATGTTTTTTCATTTTTACTGGGGGTACGGTTGGCTGGGGACTGACCAGATTTTCAAACTATGGAGGGTTCTTGCACTATAACTTACCTAATTATGGTGTATATATATATATACACACCATAATTAGACTTTTACATCACATTATATAAATTAGTGGTAGTAGTGGGTTGATATGCTAAATAAGCAGCGCCTGTGCCGCCATCTATTCTTTTCCTTTCTATTATATAAGCTGGTTAAGCTTGCATTATGTCAGTGGTGTGGCTCTGATCAAGAGTGCTGTCTGTTCTATAGATTATTTCTCGCTGCATAAGGACCACCGCTGCAAATCCTCTGCATTGGTTGATCTATCGGAGAATGGAAGGGTGGTTTGGTTCTTTGATATTTCCGCCTTTGCGATGATTTGTATGACGATTGAAATGCAGCGATTCCATGACCATTATTGGCCTCCTGGTCCTCTGTCGATATGGGGCATAATGGTCAGTCTATTATTTTGATATTTTAGTTTTTGTGGTTTCTTTAACCCCTTTTTGGTGATATTTCACGTCTTTTGGAACTGGTACCTTCGAGGGGGGGTACCGCTAAATTATATATAATTGGCATTATTTTAAATTTACATTGTTTTTATTAATTGGGTTTAATTACTAAATTATACAGGGGATTATCGACTACCTTTTTGTCTTATTATCTCTACTTTCCCTTCCCTGTTTGTTTATTTTATATTATTTTGTGTTTCGTTTCGCTCTGCATTTTTGCCGTACTACTGGCTGATGTTTTTTATTTTAAATATCATTTATTTTAATTATCAGATATATATATATATATTCCTCTTAATTTCTCATTCTCCTTAAATGACCTAGTAAGTCTAATGGACCAGTTACCATCTCCGTTCTGCTTACTCAGAGACTTCAGTGCTCATCATCCGCTGTGGTGATCTCTAACAATTGAAAAGAGAGGTAAACTAATATAATCACTTCTTAATGCTTGTCAGCTTACCCTCTTGAAAACTGGTGAGCCTACCTATATTCATTTTTCTACAGGATCCATAAGTGCAATAGACCTTTCAATACGAAGTAGCCTGTTCTTGATAACCTACTAAATGGTGATTACCTACTGATTCTCTGCAAGCTCCAAACACAGTAAACTCTTCTACACTGTGTCGCTCCATTTGGAAATTTCGAAGGGCACGCTAGAATGAATATGCCTTTCATGTCCAGTTTGATGATGAAATAGTCACATCCCAGCCCACACAAAATATAACTAGTAGACTCCCTCTTATCTGGTCTCACTTTAACCGGCCATATTTTCATAGAGATTTTTCTACAAATCAGATTTCCTGTGTCACGGGCTCGGTAGAAAAAAAAATTAAAAGATTCTGGGAACGAGTTCAGTGCACTGTAATGATATTATAACTTTTTTCACTTCAGTTAGTCTTTGTTATCTGTGACTGTTTGGATCACAGTCACTCAGTGTGTACATATTTTCGTCGTTAATTTTTGCTTTTTTAAATTACGTTAACTTGAAATGATAGGCTTGAACAAGTGTAAATGGAATGTGTTAACTATTGAAACAAAATTAAAAGTGTTGGAATGTATTGATAATGGAGGACCTGTAAAACGGATATGTAACAAACTAGGTGTTGGAAAAAGTATGGTGAATGATTGGTGGAGAAACCGGAAATCCCTTCAAGACTTCAGTACGCAAATAGAATCAGGAAAAAGTGCTCTCAGACAGGTGCACTATGAAGAAGCCAAAAAAATGAAGTCTTTGATGATGCATCATGGATACAGTTCATGCAAGAATGATAAAGAGGAACACCTCTTAGCAGGCCGGTTTTGAAGAAAAAGGCAGTACGCTTGCACAAGAAAGTTAACAGCGAAGAAGAATTCTTAGCCAGCGAGGGATGGCTTTCATGATGGAAAAAGTGCCGTGGAATTTGTTATCTAGGTGTTTGCGGCGAGAAATTGTCAGCAGATCAAAATGCTGCAAGTGAATTTTCCCAAAAATTTTTAGACATTATGCAGAAGTGCAAATTCTTACTCCTGATCATGTCTACAATTTGGATGAAACAGGCATACATTTTAAGCTCTTCTAATGAAAACGCTAGCAGCACCACAAGAAACATTCGCTACTGGTTTCAAAATGAATAAACAGAGAATCACTATGGCCCTTTGTACAAATCCTACTGGGAGTCCCAAACTGCCCCTCTTCATTGTAGGAAAGTCAGCCAAACCAAGAGCATTTAAAATTGTAAATTTGATTGCTCTACCAGTTTACTACAGGGCCCAGAGGTCAGCTTGGATGGATTATTTTCTGTTTGAAGAACGGTTTTCGACTGAATTCATTCTAAAAGTTAAGGCAGGCACATTTGACACGTTTGAAATTACCACTCGGGATTGTTCGCCTTGACAACGCTCCAACACATCCCATTGACCTATCTTCTGATGACATCAAGGTGGTGTTTTTACCACCTGGCATTACATCTTTGGTGCAACCTATGGATCAAGGTGTGACACTTAGTCTGAAAAGGCGTTACAGAAGAAAACTTCTTTCAGAAATTCTTGAGAAGACTGCCAATGAAGAAACGAAACTCACATGAGGCCCTTAAGAAAATTAACATCAAGGATGTGATTTACATGTTCGGATCTGCTTTTGAGGAAATTTCGCCAACAATGTTTGTGAGGCCATGGAGAAAACTATGGCTTGATATTGAAAAATTAACTGCAAACTGCAATCTGGACAAAGAGCCGTGCGGCGATGATCTGGCAGACCGTGACAACATTGCTCTGCTTAACAATTTGAAACAATTATCAGAGGCAAAGACCTGGAAGAAAGAGACATTGATAAATGGATTGTAGGCAATAACATTCTAGAGAATGAAATGTTAACAGACGATGAAATTATTGAAGCAGTTAGTCAAGAAGAAATGGCAGAAAGTGATGAACCAGAGAACCCAGAAACTATGAGCAGAGATAAAAATGACAAAAGAATAAGTCATTTGGAAGGAAAGTCATTTGAAACTGCGATAAGATATATCAAACAGCAAGGTAATACATCTGCCATTCATATAATTCTTATGAAAAAGTGGTGTGATTTTTCTTCAAAAAATGAATTTAAATCAAAAAGACAAAATGAAAATTATCAATTTTTTATCTAAGTAAATGTTTATTAAACATTTACTTAGATAAAACCTAGGGTCCTGTGCTGGATATCATCATTCTTCTCTTTCTTGGTGATTCCTTTCTACTTCTGACTCTCTCTCTCTCTCTCTCTCTCTCTCTCTCTCTCTCTCTCTCTCTCTCTCTCTCTCTCTCTCTCTCTCTCTCTCTCTCTCTCTCTCAGGGTAACTCAGGAATTTTTTTTTTATTTATTTATTTTTTTTTTTTGGCTGGTGCAGCATAAGCCTCAGGCTTCCTTGCACCATATGGCTAATAATAATAATAAATGGTATTTTGCGTGTGTTTTCAGATTAACCGGCCATTCGTTTATCCAGCCTGAGGTCCGGTTCCATAGGGGCTGGTTAATCGGGAGTCTACTGTATCAGATATTACAAGCTGTGCTACCTCTGCAATACCAAAATCGCTGCCGGAAAAATGCAAACACAGTAATTACTGGTGGAATCAGAATTGTTCACACTCTGAACAGGAAAAAAAAAATAGGGCTTGGAATTTGTTTTGCAAATTCCCCGCAACTAGTAACCTAATTAATTTTAAAAGACTGAAAGCAAGTTCTGCCAAATAAGAAAACCAAAAAGAAAAAGAAAAAAAAAAAAAAAGATGCTTGGATTAGGTTTTTCTCAACTATAAACAAGGACATGGACACCAGATTGATCTGGAGGAAAATACAAACACTTAATGGTAAATATGTGCAGTCCCCAGTTTCGATACTAAACATGGAAGGGAAGGAGTTGTCCTCTCCGAAGGAACTGGCAAATGCCTTAGCCAAATCATTTGCCAGCATATTAAACCCTCTTCTGCAGAACAGCATAAGATCAATTTTTCTATGATAGTTTCATAGACACACAACCAGCCATTCACATTAACAGAACTTTTAGGAACCATCCAGTAGTGCTACTTGTCCAAGTGGGATCTACTACCTAATGTTAAAACAGCTAAACAACAGAGCAAAAAGAACATTGTTAAAATATTACAACTGAATATTCTTAGAAAATACTTACCCAAACCCAATTACTCAATGTGTTACTCAATTATCGTAGCCTTGTTGAAGCTAAGAAAGGATTATCTTTCCACGTAACAACAGGGCAATTTCTCTGAATGGCTGTTTAGGCAAAATCCTGGAAAAAAATGGTTCATAGGCAGCTAACATGATTCCTGGAAATTAACAACTTGTTAAACAGTAACCAGTATGGATTTCCAAAGAATTGGTCTGCATTAGATGTAATGATAAAAGCAGAAGCAAACATTTGTAATGCCTTCGTCTGGTCATGATTAATGTCAATATCGAGAAAGCATTTGATACCACCTGGTCACATGGTGTACTTCAAGATCTTCATTCATTTGGCTTGAGAGGTCAGTTATCCCAATTTAATCAAAACTTTCATCGTCACAGAACATTTCAGGTGAGATACGTGAAACAATTTATCCAAATCATTTGAACAAGAGGAGGGTCTACTTCGCTCTATTCTCAGTGCGACATTATTTGCAATAAGAATTTCAAATGTGACATGGGATGTATATCAAATATGATAGAATCATACATGTTTGCTGATGACCTCATTATCTCCTGTCAAACTGTGAATACCACTGAAAGGCAGCTTCAAATTAATTGCAATTCATTTCTGAAAAAAAATGTGAACTACATCTGAATTCAGAAATTTATTTAAAAAACAGCCTGATTGCTATTACCAACAATTTCTCTGTATTGGGCTTATATTTAGATAAGAAACTTAATTTTGCTACTCATATAGCTTATCTTCAGACAACTTGCCTTAAACTGAACATCCTAATAGCTGTCTCCGCTATTATGTCCTGGGGTTCTGATAGAAGCTCCTTGCTGCATCTCTGTAGAACCTTAATAAGGTCACATTTGTATTATAGATCAACTGTCTACAACTCCACTAGGAAAAGTTCTCTATTACATCTGAACACCATCCAGCACAGTTCCCTTAGGATAGCTGTGGGAGCTTTCAGAACATCTCTGGTCCACAGCCTATGTACTGAGGTAGATGAACCCTCCCCCCTACATCTCAGTAAATAATTCTTATTCTGTAACTATGCAGCAAAGATTAAAAATATTCCATCCCACCCCCATCTGGCAGTATCTGTTTGACCCTCAGTATACTATGCTATACTACAATGAACCTAATGAAAACAAATCCACAGGGCTTCAACTGCAAGAGCTCACGCTCAGTTGGGACATTAATTTCCAGAATATCTTCCAAGACGTTGCCACTCCTGAAATCCCTGGACTCAATTCTCGACTCTTTGTGACAATTTATTTATACTCATAAGATTGAGAAAATATGGTATGCAAAGCCTAGTAGCTTCCAAGATTAATTCTTTGAATGCTTCCCATTTTGAATTTGCTACTGATGATGATGTTACCAACAGCAAATTCAAAATGGGAAGCATTCAAAGAATTAATCTTGGAAGCTGCTAGGCTTTACATACCAACTACGAAATATTGTTAAAGTTTAGGCCTAAATGGATGTCAGATGAACTAATGAGACATGTGGCAGAGAAGAAAAATGCATGGGATACATATAAATTAATGGGTGACAATGGAAGCCTACGATAGATATAATCTGGTCTGTAACCAGGTCACAAAGGAGGTTAGAAGGGCAAAGGCAGATTATGAGAAATCTTTGGCAAAGGATGCAAAGAAAAACAGCAAAGAGTTCTTTACCTATGTAAACTCTAGAAGGAAAAGGATGAATCAGATTGGTCCACTGGAAACCGATGGTTCAACTGTTGATCCTGCTCAGATGGCTAACAAACTAAATGAGTATTTTGCATCTCCATTCACACATGAGGAGTTATTCAGGGAGGGGAATGCCAGAGGTGAACTAAACTCTGGCAGTGAGCTAGATCATTTTGTAATAACTGAGGGGAAAGTGGAGGAGAAACTGTTGAAGATAAACATAAGAAAGGCACCTGGGGTGGATAGGATTTATCCAGTTATATTAAAGGAGGCAGCAAAGGAAGTAAGCAAACCCTTAGCCATAATCATGAGAGCTTCCTTGGACTCAGGGGAGGTACCCATGGACTGGAGATGTGCAAATGTGACACCAATTCACAAAGGAGGATCAAAGGCCAACACAAGTAATTATAGACCTATTAGTTTAACTTCTGTTCCAGGAAAATTAATGGAGGCACTGGTTAAAGAAGCACTGCAGGATCATCTAGACAAGACTTCAGTTATACCTCAGACATAGCATGGTTTTATTAAGGGGGAAGTCTTGTTTGACCAATTTGATTGGATACTATGATGTGGTCACAAAGGAACTGGATGCAGGGAATAACTTTGATATCATACATTTGGATCTTAGAAAGGTTTTTGATACTGTTGCACATGGAAGACTGCTGCACAAATTGGAGCAGTGTGGCATTGGAGGCAAATTGGATAAAGGGATGATTGAGTGGGAGAAGACAGAGTGGTAATCAATGGACACTGCTTTTCATGGACTAATGTTATTAGTGGAATCCCTCAGGGTTCAGTGTTGGGTCCATTGTAGTTTTCTGTATTTATAAATGATATTGATGATGGTATATCAGGCTTAATGTCCAAGTTTGCAGATGATACGAAGGTTGGCAATGTTGTTAATGACACTAATGACAGTATGCTGCTGCAACAGGATCTAGAAAAGTTGAGCAGATGGGCTGAGAGGTGGCAAATGAAGTTTAACATTGACAAATGTAAAGTACTACGTATGGGAAGCAGTAACCCCACAGTAACGTATCAACTCTATGGTATTACACTGATAGTATTAGAGAATGAAAAGGACCTGGGGGTAATTGTGCAGGCAGATATGAAGTTTTTTGAGTACAGGCGGTCTGCAAGAGGAGCTCATGATGTCTTGTCAATGATATACAGGAATTTTTCTATCAGGGATAAGGAGGTGATTATCCGCTTGTGTCGTAGGTGGTAGATGACTTTCCTCAACCGGTGAAATACCACCACTTTGCTTATTGGAGGCTTGAAGTGGTGAAACCCATGTTTAGTCTCTAGAGCAAAGTTGCCGGCATCCCCCTCCCCCCATACTATAGGTTTTGATACCTTTCGTGTTTGGGGTTTTCATAAAAAAAAAAAATAAGGCGATGGTCAGGCCACACCTGTATACAGGAAAGGTTTAAGTTTTGCAGATTATAGTGTTTGGAGACTAGGCACCTGCGAGGTGATTTGACTGAGGTGTATAAAGCCTTGAATGATTTGAGCATGCTCAGTGCTGATGGGATTCTTCCTCTTGCTCAGAATAATCATCTGAGAGGGCATGAATTCAAATTGAGGAAAGGCAGTTGTAGGATAGATGTGCAGAAGTTTGCCTTTAGCCAGCGGGTATTTGATTGGTGGAACAGACTTCCATCTTTTGTTGTGGAATTTGATAGCCTAAATAAATTTAAGGCTGAGCTGGACAGGTAATTGGAATGAACGGAGGGGTGAAATCAGAGTGTGTTTTTTTGGCTGATGGCTGCATATGCTTGCTTTCTTGCATCGTATGCCTCTACAAATGCTAATGCTAAAATCCTACTAGCCAACTTTCAACAACTACATAAAACATTCCTTGGAAAACTCAGAGAAAGTACATCTCTACACTGATGGCTCCAAAACAGATTCAGCTCTAGGTGCTGCAGCAGTTTCTTCCCCTTACTCGGTAGCTGTTACTCTTCCTAATGAATGCAGTATCTGTACCACAGAATTGTTTGCAATAAAACTAGCTCTAGATAATATAAAGAATCACCATATCAAAAAATCTTTGATATATATACAGACTCCTTAAGTGCAATAACTGCCATTCAATCTACTTTTCTCCCTCTTATCCGATTTTTATAGAGGTCCAATCTAAATTATGTCTCTATCAAACAGTCTACAGAAAGGTTACTTTCTGCTGGATCCCCGGTCATGTTGGTATCCCAGGTAATGAATGAGCAGGTGAAGCTGCTCAACATCCTGACACTGGATCTTTCTGTCAACTGAAAGTGCCCTACAGTGACTACAAATCCATTATTAAAATAACATGTAGGAAAGAAAGGCTCAAATCAATAATAAACTGCTGTAGATAAAAAAAGAGCAACTGCTGTGGGCATCTAGTTTCAGGAGAAACAGGCAAGAAGTGATTCTGACAAGACCCCACATCAGTTATTCTCATCCAATTCCAGAATTTAATTATGGGAGAGAACCCTCCTCGGTGTTTCTTATGCCAGCTATCCAACTTGCAGGAACCCTTAACTTTACCACATATTCTTGACAATGATGCAAATTTCGAAGAACTGTGTAACTATTTGAAACTCATAAATTTGTATAATTGTCTCAGATTGTAATAACATATAGAATTGATCATAAGTAAATCATGAATAAGCACTATGGTCCAAGAGGCCCTTGTGCCAAAACTCCCAGATACAAAACAGCTGACACAGGACACACTTGTGTAGGATGCATGAAGTAGCTTTTGCTGACACCAGGGCAACTCCTGGTGTAGGATTCTCCAGTAGTAGGCCTCTGCTGCTGACTGCTTCAGACCCTATTCCCAGATGTTAACCATGAAGCCCATTGTCCCTCCCTAAATAACACTTTCTTGCCACAGGTATGTCTCTCACTCTCTTTAGCATATGGGCCCACTCTAGAGGGAACACTCTTCTTGTCCCTTTTGCCTACCAGCATATATTGTATGATGGACTATATGAACCTCCTTGCTTACTCTTTCTTCTCCCTACCCCGCTTCAATTGTCCTCACCTAATTTCACAACCCTACCCAAACTGTGTGTGTGTGTGTGTGTGTGTGTGTGTGTGTGTGTGTGTGTGTGTGTGTGTGTGTGTGTGTGTGTGTGTGTGTGTGTGTGTGTGTGTGTTCTCCATGGGAAACTCAAGCTACCCTGGGACAGCCTAGCAACAGCATTGATTCCAGGCTCCCTGGGCCAGCTCCCTGTGCCATAAATGAATGCGTTTTTGTGTTTGCCGATCTCCGTTGCTAAATCTGTATCTCCTTCACTTTCTAAAAAACTAATTATCATATCAAAAAGGTTTACAAATCTTGTTAGACAGTTTTCTTTATAGAGCCATCTGAGTTCTATATGTAAATAAAGCCTCACATACTGTTCTTCATTATCAATGCTAAATTTTCTGCAAAAGGTGATCATAACTGGTATGTGGCTTTATTGTATTGATGGGTTTAATAACTATACTGAGAGGACTGATAAAGAACTAGACTAATATTTTTTGCAACCAGATGATGTCAGTGCACAGTGCAATGTACTGCAAGAACTTCAGGACCTACTTCCTTTAGGTGGGCTATAAAATTTTTATCTTCCAACCATGGAGGTAGCACCATCAGTGGCACAGGATACCAAAATTTTCCACTGATACTCGTTTTTCATCAAACCATGTTTGAATATCAGCAAAAAATAGATGCTCCAGTACAGTCAGTTTCTATAGATTTTACAAACGACATCTGTTCTTGAAATTTACAATCATCATCGAAATAATGAATGTATGCCATTAGAAGGGCCTTATTGACAGTAACTGTGGATTCATCAATCTGAATAAAAAATTTTCTCGTTTTTATTTGTCAATTAGTTGCTCTTCAATGTTAACTGACATCTTATCGATTCGTCTTCGAATTGAGTCGTTGCTCAATGGCAATGCTTTTAAAATACTGGAAGGATTTTGATGCATCGCTGTTGAAATTACAGTCTCTAATGCAGGTCATATAACAGTCTCAGTTACTGTATGAGCACTACCAGTTTTTGCAGTGATTTCTGCAATTTTATAAGACACAATCATTCCATTGTCATTTGTTTGTGTGTCTTAAATAAGGAAGTAACAGTGTTACATTGCTCAAAATTCTGTTTTAAATTTTTTAAAATATTTGATATGTTTCCTTTTTAAGTGATCTACAAGCCTTGATGGTTTCATAGCCTCGTTTGAAAAAGAACTCTTACACATTAGACACATGGGTTGTCTTCAGTCAAATGGGCTTTCAATAAAACCATAAGCTAGATACTGTCAACATTTTTTTGTTTCAGCACTTGACATGATTGATGATGAGTTGAATAACTACAAAGAATTAGATAATAAAATATAAACTATTTTTATTTAACTCTCATAGCCCATGTCACTCACAAAAGGA
Source organism: Mastigoproctus giganteus (assembly GCF_048544385.1). NCBI lineage: Eukaryota > Metazoa > Arthropoda > Arachnida > Uropygi > Thelyphonidae > Mastigoproctus > Mastigoproctus giganteus. The sequence goes on along the minus strand of NC_143585.1, from coordinate 146,164,276 downwards.
CTGTGAATCAAAAAGAAACAACTTCCACAAGGAAACAATAAATCAATACTAATTGTTGCTTAGAAAGTAGAAACAATAGACTGAAACATTTCCTGATCCCATCTGTGCCTCATATATTGACCAATGAAACAATAGAATGAATAAATAAGCCTCCAAGGTTGAAGCTGTCGGAAAGGTGCAAACGCCAAGAATTCCTGAGACATTACCCCTGAAAGCACTTAGGCATTTAATGCCTAATTGCTTTCAGAATTAAACCACGCCCACTATGTTCCTTTTATCAATTTCTCACTCACTCCTAATATACCTATATGTTAAAAATCAGTTGTCTCAGGGGAAAAGAAAACCCAATGACAGAAATTAAGTATTAAGAAATAGGATATTGTCGGGTAGGGTTGAACTTTGGAGGGCCACAAACTATTGTAATACCCATGATTTTTTGCCCTCATTGAGAACCCCTGGCTTAGGCCTAACTAATTAGTAAGATGAACTAATTCAGACTCAGAAAAGAAAAATGCATGAGATGCATAAAAATTATCTTGTTATAGAGAGAAGTATGCAGTAGATATAAACTAGTTTGCAATTACGTCATAAAGGAGTTTAGGCAAGTTAAGGGCAGATTACAAGAGGGCTCTGGCAAAGCATGCAAAGAAGAAAAGCAGTTAAAACTTCTTTACTTATGTAAACACTAGAAGAAAGAAGATAAATCACATTGGTCCAGTAGTTGTAAATGGTTAAACTGTTGCTGATTCTGCTCAGATTGCTGCTTTTGTTCTTCCTACACACACGCACACACACACACACACACACACGCAACAGCAGCAGCATGTTCGACAGGCAACCAGAGAGAGTAATACTCTTGATCTGGTTACCAGCAGTGATCATTCGTGTATTAAGAATTCGCAGATAAAGGAACCACTAGGTGGCAGTGATCACAGTGTACTGATGTGGGATTTACTTAAAGATTTAATTACCATCAGGGGTAAAGGAAAGAGTTTTTGCTTCCGTAAAGGGGAATACAATGGTCTCAGACAGTTTTTAAATTCTGTACAGTGGGATCAACTGACGATGTTACCAACAGTAAATTCTAAGTGGGAAGCATTCAAGGAATTAATCGTGGATGCTACTAAAAGTTTCATACCTATTAAGAAATATTGTTCAAGGTTTAGGCCTAAATGGTTATCAAATGAACTAATGAGACTTATAACAGAGAAGAAAAATGCATGGATGCATATAAATTATCAAACGACTCAGAAGCCTATGGCAGATATAAGCTAGTCTGTAATCAAGTCACAAAGGAGGTTAGACAGGCGAAGACAGATTACGAGAAATCCTTGGCAAAAGATGCTAAGAAAAACAGCAAGGATTTCTTTACTTATATAAACTCTGAAAGGAAGGGAATGAATCTGATTGGTCCATTTGGCATCGATGGTTCGACTGTTGATGAGCCTGCTCAGATAGCAAACAAACTGAATGAGTATTTTGCATCTACATTCACACATGAAGAATTATTAAGGTTTTAAAGTGGCAGAATGTTATCAAATTGTATCAGGATACTTAATGATTTTGTAATAACTGAAAGCAAAGTGGAGGAGAAATTGTTGAAGTTAAACATAAGAAAAGCACCTGGGGTGGATGGGATCTATCCAGTTATATTAAAGGAAGCGGCAAAGCAACTAAGCAAACCCTTAGCCATAATTATGAGAGCATCCTTGGATTCAGGGGAGGTTCCCACGGACTGCAGATGTGCAAATGTATCCCCAATTCACCAAGGGGGATCGAAGGGTGACACGAGTAATTACAGACCAGTTAGTTTAACTTCTGTTCCGGGTAAAATAATGGATTCACTGGTTAAAGATGCATTGCAGGATCATCTAGACAAAACTGCAGCAATAATTCAGACACAGCATGGGTTTGTTAAGGGAGTCTTGTCTGACAAATTTGATAGGATATTATGATGTGGTTATAAAGGAACTGGATGCAAAAAATAATTTTGATATCATATATTTGGATTTGAGGAAAGCTTTTGACACTGTTGCGCATGGAAGACTATTGTACAAATTGGAGCAGAATGGTATTGGAGGTAAGTTGCTACAATGGATAAAAGGATGGTTAAGTGGGAGAAGACAGAGGGTGGTAATCAATAGGTGCTGCTCTTCGTGGACTAATGTTATTAGTGGAGTCCCACAGGGTTCGGTGTTGGGTCCACTGTTGTTTTGTATATTTATCAATGATATTGATGAAGGTATATCAGGCTTAATGTCGAAGTTTGCAGATGATACAAAGGTTGGCAGGATTGTTAATGACAGCAATGGCAGTGTGCTACTGCAACAGGATCTAGATAATTTGGGCAGATGGGCTAAGAAGTGGCAAATGAAGTTTAACCTTGACAAATGAAAAGTACTGCATATGGGTAGAAGTAACCCCAGAGAAACGTACCAACTGTGTGGTACTACACTTAAGGTGGTAGAAAATGAAAAAGGCCTGGGAGTAATTGTGCAGTCAGATATGAAGTTTTCTGAGCAATGCAGACAGGCTGCCAGGGCAGGTCATGAGGTTTTGTCAATGATATATAGGAATTTTGCTAGCAGGGAAAATGAGGTGAATTTTGCTAGCTGGGAAAATGAGGTCCCTCTGTATAAGGCAATGGTTAGGCCACGCCTTGAGTACTGCATACAGGTCTGGAGGCCTCATTTTAGAAAGGATGTAGATTTGCTTGAGCATGTACAGAGAAGGGCAACAAGATTGGTGAGGGGAATGAAGGGATCCTCTTACCAAGAGAGGCTTAAGTTCTGCAAATTGCAGCAGCTGGAGACTAGGCACCTGTGCGGTGATCTGATTGATGTGTATAAGGCCTTGGATGGGTTGAGCACGCTGAATTTTGATGGGATCCTTCCACTTGTTCAGATTACGAACCTAAGGGGGCATAAATTCAAATTAAGAAAGGACAGATGTAGAATAGATGTGCGGAAATTTGCCTTTAGCCAGCGGGTGGTGAACTACTGGAACAAACTTCCATCTGTCGTTGTGGAAGTTGATAGGTTGAATAAATTTAAGGAGGAACTGGACAGGCATTTGGAGGGAATGGTGTGATTTTTTTTTTTTTTTTTTTTGGCTGATGCTGCATAAGTTCATACACTTGCTTTCTTGCATCACATGCCACTACTACATACACATACACACAAGGAATTTTTAGGGGTGGGGGATACCAGACATTTATTAAATTCTAACAGAAAGCTGAATGAATTGGTGGTAACCTAGAGAGTATTGGAAGAGACACTGCTGAAGCCTGGTGTAAAAAAGGCACCTAGGGAAGTCAGTAATAGTATTCGCCATATAGTGCAAGGAAGCCACAGGCTTTTGCTGCACCGGCAAAAAAAAAAAAAAAAAATAAGTAGAGAAGAAAAAAAAATTATATGCTTCTCTCCTCACACAGGTAACTATCCACTTTACCTTTAAATTTACTCAAACTGTCAGCCTCAGCTACCTGTGAGGAAAACTTGTTTCAACAATTAACAACTTGCTTGCTAAAAGAAAACTTCCTACAATCTAATCTAAACCGCAACCCTGTAATTTGAATTTATGACTCCATAGTTCTAAATTCTTTATACAGTGGGAATTCCACCTTCATTCATTTTGCTGATCCCTCTCAGAGCCTTATAAACCTCAATCAGGTCCTCTGAGGTGGATGGTTGACAAGCTCTGTAGCCCACATAATCAGTCTTTCCTGATACAGCCATCTGCCAGTCTCAATATTCTAGTTGCCCATCTTTAGCCTCTTTTAAGAAGATTGGTGTTTTTTTTTTTTTTTTTTCAGATGAGGTCTCCGTATTTGAACATAATATTCCAAATATGGTCTTACAAATGCCTTATACAGTGGGATTATGACTTCCCTATCTCTACAGGATAACGTTTGATAAATCATCGATAGGTCATAATGGGCTTTCCTTGCTGCCTGTTTACACCTTTCAGAAAACTTATCTACCCATATCATAACTTCTAGCTCCCTTTCCTCCTCCACTGTTTTTAATTCAACCCCACCAAATGTATAATTAATTTGAGTTGCTTTTCCCCCAAGTGTATGACCTTGCATTTAGCAGCATTATAGTTGCCACTTCTCTGACCATCTTTGAAGTCTGTTCAAGTCATCCTGAAGCCAATCTCTGCCAATCTTTATGTCATTTGTAAATTTTGATACCATGCCTTCTATTCCTTCATTGATGTCATTTATGAAATTGACAAACAAAAGTGGTCCCAATCGATCCTTGAGGGATCCCACTCCTGACGTTACACCAATCTGAAGAATATCCATTAATCACAACCCTCTGCCTTCAGTTTTTACGATCAGTTTGTGTTATGTATTTTGCAGCTCACCACAAAATCAGTACAAAAGCCATGAATTTAGTGATATTATCCTGTTGCTTGCGGTTGAAATCGTAATCTATACTTTATATAAGACTTGCATGCACTTTTTTGGGGGGTAGTGTATACATTATTATTATTAATTAATATTTTATTTTATTTATTATTATTATTTTTTATTTATTTATTTATTTTTTTCAAGATCAGTTTGTGTTATGGATTTTGCAGCTCACCACAAAACCAGTACAAAGGCCACCGATTTAGTGATATTATCCTGTTGCTTGTAGTCGTAATCGTAATCTATGCTTTATATAAGACTTGCTTGCACACCTATCAGCAAAGTCATACGAATGATGACTACCCTGATACTGATAGTCATTTTGGTGCAGGATTCTTTGGAAACAGGTTTGGGAATAATAGTAGGCCTTCACCCCCTGGCTTCAGACAAGATTACTTTGGTGGCAGTAAGTAAATCTTTAAAAGTAATATCATTTGATATTTATAAAACTTGTATTTTAAAAATTGTATATCTTTATTAAAATAAAAACAGAAAATATTAATACAATAAATTCTAATGTTAATGGACTTCAGTTTAACTTACCTTAAAAATAATGCTCTGGTAAACCACTTATGTCATTTGTTTTAGCCATCTGTCTGAGCCTTACACACTCAGACAGATTTTATCGGACAATGACAACGTGTCAGCTATATTTAAGTTTTTACAACTTATTAATTTAAATAACTTATCTAGAATGTTTTATGTTTTATAAACGTTTTATATCGTATACTCTTTCACAATAATATATAAACAATTATAATATTATACTTTTATATTTTAAACCTTTTTGACTTGGTGAATTATAGTCTTAGACTCTAATATGTCATAAAATCTAAAACCTTGATGTAGAATTTATTGTGCTAAAAGTTTGGTTACAGAAATTGCAAATTAATAATTGAAATCCCCAACTGGAATTTGGAGAGAACAATGTGTGCAGAAAGGATAGAGAGGTTAAGAAGAGAGGACGGGTTGTGCTGTTAGTTAAGAAACACATAAAATCTAAGGAAGTGCATCCAGTTGACATTGGTCAACAGTGCAATGTTGAGTCAGTTTGGTATGACATAAGCACTGGGAAAGGGAAAATGAGAGTAGGAGTGTGTTATAGGACTAATGACTATGACTCTGAGAAGTACAATGAACAATTGTGCAGAGAAATAGGCAACCAGAAGAAGTAATACTCTTGACCTGATTATCAGCAAAGATATGAGGGGAAGGGTTTTTGCTTTCATAAAGGTGACTACAGTGGTTTCAGACATTTTCTAAGTTCTATACAGTGGGATCAACTGATAATAGGTGGTAGATGACTCTCATCAACCGGTGAAATACCACCACTTCGTTTATTGGAGGCTTGAAGTGGTGGAACCCATGTTTAGTCTCTAGAGCTAAGTTCCGGTCAACCGTTCCCTATCTCTTCCATCATGCAGTATGATTGATGACTTTTGAGGTTATGATGAACGTCGTGGTGAGATCCAATATTCCTTACATTTCGAGGGTACAGCTCTAAAACGGTGTTCACAAGCCGGCCGCTAGTTAGTACACTGGACTGAACCTATTGGTAACTCTCTAGGAAGCTTCCGGATCAGCTAGTGTATAATCTTGCTACCTCTACTCTGCCAGATAGTGACTGGAGGGAGTCCGAGTAGTGTGTATGCGGGGAGCATTGTTGAGGCCACGTTATGTCAAGGATCTGGGTATATTCTTACCACGTGTACGCCATATCCAAAAATTTCATTACTTCATACAGCATGTCCCACCTACTTTTTCTTACTATTGAATACACCATGAATTGTCAAACTAATAGAGCAAGCTTATCTGCGAAAAGATCTAAACCTCCCAAGGACTTCCTAATTCATTTCACAAATGTACGTGGTCTCAATTCTAATCTCAACGATGTCCATTTCCACTTGCAGTCTGCCAAACCCCATGTACTTTTCCTGACAGAATCTCAGTTATCGGTTGATTCATCTACTGCTCATCTCAGATGCCCAAATTATTCGCTGTATGATTCCGAAAGGAATCATACAGCGAAAGGTGGTACTTGTGCATATGTCCGTTCTGATATTCCCTGTCAGAGACTTGGCAATTTGGAATCTCCTCTCTTTGATCTTCTCTGGCTTAAAATCTCTCTACCTCATTGTGTCAAATTCATGTGTTGTCTCTACCGTTCTCCCAACTCCACTAATCACTTGGAGCTCTTTGACTTCCTCTCTTTGCAACATGACTTTCTCCAGTCCAACTTTCCTAACAGTGAAGTAATTTTCCTTGGTGATTTTAATGTTCACAACTCCAGCTGGGGTGCCTCCGTAGCCAGGTGGGAAGGAGCAGCAGTGCGTAGCACACGCTTCTTGATTAGACCGGGGTTCGAGCCCGTCACCACCAAATACGGAGGATGCGGAACGGTCAGGGAATTACCACCGCACCGGAGCAATATGGCCTTAGTTGCTAATGCTCCTAAAAACCAAACAACAACAACTCCAGCTGGCTTCCGTTTTCTAGTCACACCGACCCAGCAGGTCGAGATGCTGAGGCTTTTGCAATTACTAATGACCTAGCACAGATTGTTCATTTACCTACAAGAATACCGGACAATTCTAATCATACAGCCAATACACTTGATCTTTTTCTCACAAACAACCCTTCTAAGTACACGGTCAAAGTGAGAGGTCCTTTAGGCACTTCAGATCACAACTTGGTGATTGTCTCTTCTCCAATGGAACCTTTATCTCTTGGCTATTCCCAACCACGTGTTGTTTGGCATTACAAGAATGCAAAATGGGATGACCTGCGAGACTTCTTTTCTTCTTTTCCTTGGTCGGATTACTGTTTCAAAACTTCTGATGTCAACGTTTGCTCAGATCGTGTCAGTGAAATTATTCTTGCAGGAATGGAATCCCTTATCCCACACTCCACTTTAAAATCTCGTCCTTTATCTAAACCTCGGTTTTCCAATAAATGTGTTAAGGCTGTCCAAGAGAAGAATGTTGCATATCGTAATTGGCTTGTTTCTAATTCTTCAGTTTCATTTTCTGCTTACACCAAAGCTCGCAACAGTTGTAAAGCAGTTATTAATCAGTCCAAACTAGAGTTTGAACAGGCTAAGAGTAGAAAACTTGCTTCTTGCCCTAATGGTAGCCGAGCATTCTGGTCTCTTGCCAAAGCTATTGGTCGCAACTTTTGCCCATCTCTGCTCCCACCTCTGTCCAAACCAGATGGTTCTGTTGCCACTTCAGCCAAGGATAAAGCTGACCTGCTAGCATCCCATTTTTCTTCCAGCTCATGTATTAATGATCTTGGTAAAACACCTCCCACCATTCCCAACACGCTCCATTCAATGCCTCCTGTGGTCTTCCGTCAAAAGGATATCAGAAGGATTTTGATGAATCTTGATGCTAAGAAAGCTCGTCCTGATGGTATTTCTCCACTTGTTCTCAAAACATGTGCTCCTGAACTTACTTCTATTTTTTGCCGCCTTTTTTCACTTTCTTATTCCAAAGGTGTTTTTCCTTCTGCTTGGAAATTTGCTCATATCCAGCCAGTTCCTAAAAAGGGTGACAAATCCCTCCCATACAATTATCGTCCCATTGCAATTACTTCTACTCTTTCTAAAGTAATGGAGAAATCAATTAACCGCCAACCAGTGACTCCATTATTTTACCCGGAACAGAAGTTAAACTAACTGGTCTGTAATTACTGGTGTCACCCTTCGAACCTCCTTTGTGAATTGGGGATACATTTGCACATCTCCGGTCCGTGGGAACCGCCCCTGAATCCAAGGATGCTCTCATAATTATGGCTAAGGGTTTGCTTAGTTGCTTTGCCGCCTCCTTTAATATAACTGGATGGATCCCATCCACCCCGGGTGCCTTTCTTATGTTTAACTTCAACAATTTCTTCTCCACTTTGCTCTCAGTTATTACAAAATCATTAAGCACACTGCTACAATTTGATAACCTTCTTCCATTTTCAAACTGTAATAATTCCTCACATGTGAATGTAGATGCAAAATACGCATTCAGTTTGTTTGCTATCTGAGCAGGATCATCAACAGTCGAACCATCGATGTCAAGTGGACCAATCATATTCATCCCCTTCCTTTTAGAGTTTATATAAGTAAAGAAATCCTTGCTGTTTTTCTTAGCATCTTTTGCCAAAGATTTCTCGTAATCCGCCTTTGCCTGCCGAACCTCCTTTGTGACCTGATTACAGACTAGCTTATATCTGCCACAGGCTTCTGCGTCGCCTGATAATTTATATGCATCCCATGCATTTTTCTTCTCTGTCACGAGTCTCATTAGTTCATTTGATAACCATTTAGGCCTAAAACTTGAACAATATTTCTTCATCGGTATGAAAAGTCTAGTAGCTTCCACGATTAATTCCTTGAATGCTTCCCACTTAGAATTTATGTTTGTAACATCGTCAGTTGATCCCACTGTACAGAATTTAAAAACTGTCTGAGACCACTGTACTCCCCTTTACGGAAGCAAAAACCCTTTCCTTTACCCCTGACGGTAGTTACCTCTTTGAGTAAATCCCACTGCAGCACACTGTGATCACTGCCACCACTGGTTCCTTTATCTGCAAATTCTTAATACACGAATGATCACTGCTGATAACCAGATCAAGAGTATTACTTTCTCTGGTTGCCTCTCGAACATGCTGCTGCAGAAAACAATCATCCAATAAATCCACAAAAGTCTGACTAGCGTGTGAGTGACCAACCCACAAGTTCCAGTCAATATCTGGGAAGTTAAAATCCCCCATTATAAGACATTCTGATTTACTGGCCCACTATTTCTCTGTACAATTGTTCATTGTACTCATTCGAGTCATTAGGCCTATAATTAGCCCCGGGGGCTCACATCTGGTGAGTATGGGCTTGGCACACCCAGGGTCCTGAGCTGGATATCATCATTCTTCTCTCTTTCTTGGTGATTCCCTTCTATTTTTGACTTTCTCTCTCTCACAGGGTTACTTGGGAACTTTTTTTTTTCCTGGTTCAGCATAAGCCTCAGGCTTCCTTGCATCATATGGTTATTAATAATAATAATAATAATAATAATAATAATAATAATAACTCTTAAACTACCTAGAAACCTTCCGTCTGATCAATGATCACCAGTATGGATTCCGTCAGTGTCGATCCACTGGTGATATCCTGGCTTATGTTACCCATTTATGGACTAATTCAATGGAACAGTTCGGTGAAACACAAGTAGTTGCTCTTGACATCTCAAAGGCTTTTGATTGTGTTTGGCATAAAGGTCTTCTAAACAAGCTTCCATCTTATGGTTTGCCAACTGTTTTTAGTAATTGGTTATCCAGTTTTCTCTCTGATCGCTCACTGAGGGTGATGGTAGATGGCTCTCTGTCTTCTAACTTCTCCACTAATGCCGGTATCCCCCAAGGTTCAGTTCTTTTCCCCCCACTCTTTTCCTCTTGTATATTAATGACCTTCTTCCATTGACTGGAAATCCTATCCATAGTTTTGCCGATGATAGCACATTGCATTCCACTTTCCATTTTGAGAAACCTTGTCCTGCTCAATCAGCTTCAACTTCTCGAAAATCTGCTACCAATTCCTTAAATGCCGATCTTCAGGTAATTCTCCAGTGGGGCAAAGATAACTTAGTTGATTTCAACCTTTCTAAAACTCAGTCTTGTCTTATATCTCGCAAAAAGGATTCTTCTGCTCCTATGCTTATCTTTAGTGACACTGATTTCTAGGCAAAATGAAATATCTCTTTTGGGATTACCCTGACTTCTAATCTCTCTTGGCACAAGCACATTACAAATATTGCTTCCTCTGCATCTAAAAAACTTGGTTTTCTCTTTCGCTCTTGGCGTTACTTTTCTTCCAAACAGCTGCTCACTCTGTATAAATCGCAAATCCGCCCTGCCATGGAATATTGTTCCCACATCTGGGGTGGTGTCCCCAAAACCTCTCTCAACCTTCTTGATTCCATTCAGAAGAGGGCAGTTAGTTTAATTAATGGTTCATCTCTAACAGAGTCTCACACTCGCTTTCTCATAGACGTACTGTTTCTGCTGCATGCCTCTTCTACAGATACTTCCATGGGCACTGTTCTTCTGAATTGGCTCTATAATTCCCACTCTCTCTTTCAAAACAGTCCGAACACGTGCCGCCACCAGCCAACATCCATTTATTCATTCAACTGCTGTTTTCTGGAACAACCTTCCTTCATATGTATTTCCTGAAAATTACAATCTACCGAAGTTCAAGTCCAATGTCAACAAATTTCTTCTTTCATCTTCTCAACCTCTAACCCAAGCACGGTACCCCAAACACGAGAGGTACACGGTACCTCTCGTGTTTGGGGTTCACATCTTCTTCTTCTTCTTCTTTAATGCTGCCGAATGGCATTTGCGACTTCGTTTTGATATTGTTCTCTGTCTAGCGCTGCGTGTAGAATTTGTGCTGTTGTCATGTGAAGCCAGGTGTTGATGTTATCTAGCCATGCCATTTTCGGTCTGCCTGGGCGTTTCTTGCCTTCAATCTTTCCCTCCAGGATGAGTGGTAATAGGTGTTATTTTTGTTGGTTCCTAGCGATGTGACCTAGGTATTTGCATTTCCTGCTGATGATGGTTTTGAGCAGGTCCCGTTCCGTGTGCATGTCCTGCAGGACCTGTGCGTTGGTTATCTTGGCTGTCCACGGAATTTTCAGCATTCTTCGGTAGAGCCACATTTCGAAGGCCTGGAGCTTTTTTGTAGTGGCTGATGTTAGAGTCCAGGTTTCTACACCGTAGAGCAGTATTGGTCAGATGTAGCATTTCAATGTGCGTAATTTGAGCATGATGTTCAAGCTTCTGTCGGTGAGGAGGGTTCTCCATTTGGTGAATGCCTGCCTGGCTTGTTCAATTCTGCTTTTGATTTCGGCCTCATGGTTCAGCTGGTCATCAATGAGTACTCCGAGATACTTGAAGCGGTGCATTTGCTCTAATTTTTCGTTGTTTAGTTTGATCGTGATTTTGCTTGCAGTCCTGCTGACCTTCATCACCTTTGTTTTCTTTTTGTTGATTCGTAGCCCCCATGCTTGGCTTTCTATGTCCACTTCGTTCAAGATGGTCTGTAAATCTTGTTCTGAATCCGCTATTAGTGCTGTGTCATCAGCATATCTTAAGTTATTGATGTAGTGTCCGTTAACTTTTATGCCGATGTTCTTGTCAGCCAGTGTTTGGTTGAAGATCATTTCCGAATAGATGTTAAAAAGAATGGGAGATAATGGACAGCCTTGCCGGACGCCTTTTTTTATTGGAATTGGGTCTGTCAGGTCGTTGTCATAGCGAAGCCGGGCTGTTTGATTCCAGTAGAGAGTTGTAATAAAGTTGATATCATTGTTTTCAAGCCCAAGTTTTCTCAGTCGGTCAATTAGGCGGTCGTGGTCTACTGAATCGAAGGCTTTCTCGTAGTCAATAAAACATATATACACGTCTTTTTGATGTTCATAGCACCTTTGTAGCAATATTTGTAAACAGAAAATTGCTTCTCTGGTGCCTAGTCCCCTGCAGAATCCGAACTGTGTGTTTCCTAGTGCACTTTCGCACTTACATCTTATCCTTTGCTGAATCACCTTGAGGAAGACTTTTAGCACCTGGCTCATTAGACTGATCAGCCTGAAGTCTTCACATTTCCGGCTGGTAGCCTTTTTTGGTAGGGCCACAAAGATGGATTGGAGCCATTCGGATGGAATGTCGTTGTTGTTGTTGTAGATTTGATTGAACCATTTCGTTAGTTGTTGGATGTTGCTGTAGTCTAGTTGTTTCAGCAGTTCCACATGAATCTGATCAGGTCCACAGGCCTTGCCTGGCTTTGTTATTCGGATGGCATGTTCCACTTCAGATGTTAATATGTGGAGATTGTCTTCCTGTGTTTGTTGTTGCGTTTCTGCCGGTTTTCTGTTGGTGCCGAACAGATTGTATATATAGCTCTTCCAGGTGTCGAGTTTGGCTTGTTTGCTTAGTATAGGTTGATTGTTGTCCGTAGATAAACTTGGGATAGGAGCCGGTTTGTAGATGTTTCCAGCTTCTTTAAGCTTCTTGTGCAGGTTATAGTTGTCATTTTTCTTGATTAGGTCTTCGATTTCTGCACACTGATCTTCCATTCATTTTTCCTTCGCCTTCCGGATTTCCTGTTTGATCTTTTGTTGTATTTCTTTGTATTTTTCCCGGTTGTTGTTGCTTTTGAATATTTTCCATTCATCCATTAGGTCTAGTATGTGCTGGGTCATCCACTGTTGTTTCTTTTTCGACGCCTGATGTCCTAGGCAGGGTTTCTGCTGTTTCATTGATGCACTGTTTGAGTGAACGCCCGAATGCTTGCACGTCTGTTGTTACTGCTTCGATCGATCGGATTGTAGTGTTGAGATGAAGCTGTACTTGTCGCCTGTTGGCGTTGTTCTTCAGTTTCTCCAGGTTGATTCTTTTTGTTGTGCTTGTGCGTTTGACTGCTCATAATTTGAGACGTAGTGTTGCTATTACTGGGTTATGGTCTGATGATATGTCAGCTCCGGGGTAAGTTTTTGCCTTGAGGACACTTGACTTATATCTGATGTTGATTAAGATGTAGTCAATTTGGTTCCTGACGATATTGTTGTCAGAGTCTTGTGGTGAGGTCCAGGTGTATAGTCGTCGAGGTGGTAGTTTGAACCAAGTGTTGGCAATGCTAAATTTTTCTTCTTGGCAGAACTGGACGAGTCTGTCGCCTCGTTCATTCCGTGTCCCCAAGCCATGTTCTCCGACTATGTTTTGTAGCTTTCCTTGACCGATTTTGGCATTAAAGTCACCGAGGATGACCGTTATGTCGTGCTTCTTCAGCGACTTTAAAGTGTTGCTTAGCTTGTCGTAGAACAATTCAATTTCTTGATCGTCTTTGTCCGCTGTTGGTGCGTAGACCTGGAGCACATTCAGGTTGATCTTGTTGCCTGCTAGCTGTAGTAGTGCGATTCGTTCCGATATTGGGGTGAAACTGGTGACTTTGTTGGCCAGTTGTTTATGGACAACAAAAGCGACGCCGTATGTCTGCTTGGTGTTCTCTTCTCCTCCGGAACAGAAGACGTGGTGGTCGTTTGATATAAACTTCTTTGTTCCAGGCCATTTGGTTTCACTTAGCCCAAGTATGTTGATGTTAATGCGTTCCATTTCTTGTAAAGCATTGGCTAGTTTTCCTGGTTGTAGTAGGCTTCTAACGTTCCATGTAGCTAGTTTCAGAAAATTCGACGCAAGCTCGGAGATTCTTAGCACCCCTGTCCCATTCAAGGGACGCCGAGACTCAGGGCCGTGGTTTATTTTGCTTGCTATCATTGAAGTTCACATAAAAAAAATAAAAATAAAAAAATATGGATGCCATTTTTGTTAATCGTCCGGGAATTGCCCATCTTTGGAGATACTTTCAAGATGTCTTTTTGACTATAATTAACATACTCCCAAATGCAGTCTTAAAATTACCTTTTACGGTGGGATTATGATCGCTCTACAAGATGTTTGATAGATCATTGATGGGACATCATGGACCCTATTTGCCACCTGCATAAAGGGGTTTTGGGGGTTATGATGAAAAGTTCTCTATGCAGGTGGCAAATAGGGTCCATTATGTCCCATAAATGATCTATCAAACATCTTGTAGAGTGATCATAATCCCACTATAAAAGGTAATTTTCAGACTGCATTTGGCAGTATGTTAGGTATAGTCAAAAAGACATATTGAAAGATCTCCAAAGGTGGGCAATTCCCGGAAGATTGACAAAAATGGCATCCATATGAGGAAAGGCTTCAAATAAATGTGTTAAATGACATCATCATGGAGGCCTTCACTGTCTAGTGAAGTCAGCAAAAACAAGTAATTGCAACACCCATTAACCTGCATTCAGATATGGATATATTTTCTTTTCTTCAAAATTACCAATCAAATGTAAAAATATCAAAATTAATAATACTGAAGTGAATTTTTTTTATTTATTTTTTTTTTTTAGTAATTTTCTATTTGTGAAAGATTCTAAATGTAAGATTTTATATTTTGCAGCATTAAAACATAGCTAAAACATTTCTGACCATTCTTGCAGCCTACCAAATAGAATGAATGCTGCTTGTCATTGATCATTAACAAATCTCCCAATCTGAAAATCATCTGCAAATTTTGACATCACACCCAATGTCCCTTTGTCCATGTCATTTAAGAAAATAAAAAAACAACAGTGATCCCAGTACCAGTTCTTAAGGGACTCCACCTCTAAAATTAGCCAAATGCATGAAGAGTTACCATCAGTCACAGCCACTCCACAGTCCGTCTAAGGAGCTTCCCAGTGATCCTGACATATTCCAGTATATACAGTAACCTCTCATGTGGGACTGAGTCAGATGTGTTGCTAAAATCCACATAAATAATGTTGGAATTATTTCTTGCTACAATCTTGTGCGTAACCCTGTCAAAATAGTTAACTGGATTAATTGAACATTATTTTCCCTCTACGAATTGTGCTGTGTTTCTTTCATGAATTTCATTTTTATTTAAATGATTATCCAGATTTTTTTCCATCTGGATTATCTCCTGCATGATGTTCCCTACTACTGAAGTCAGATTGACATGCTTTCAGTTAACCCGCTTCACTCTTACAGCCACCTTTATGTATTGAAAATATGGCAGCACATCTCCAATCTAAAGATGCCCTCATAATTAATCTTGATGATTCAATGCACTCTCTTGCCACCTCTCTCAAAATTAGGTTACATGCCATCAATTTCAGGAGCTCTTGTTGTCTACAGGCTTGTAAATTTTTCTAATAAATAGTCTTCTGTAAATGCAATATTGTTAATTTCATACTGCTACAGAAGGATTCACATAATTCCTTCTCATTGTAAAAGGGGCCTTAATCTGTAAAGATCAATGCAAAGAGTACCTGTTAATTTTATCAGCAACATCTGCTGTGTTGTTTAAAACTTTCCTGCATCCATTAAAGAGAAGTTTTAGTGTTTCTCATTCATATGTTGTTATTAACTTTTTTCCTAGAGATTGAACAGAGCTTAAAATATGTGTTTAATTTATTGCTCATTTATACTGTTCCAAAGCAGGCTACCGTGCTTATTCTTTTAGTATTACAATTATTGTTTTAGTTCTACCTAGTTGCTAGAATATTGATTTTGTCATTGCATTACCTTTACATGTATATTCATTCATCTTCATCATGTATGTTTTTGCTCTGTTTTCTGATTTATCTTATTTTGTTACAATTTAATAATATTCCTCTAAAGTAAAAAGCCACAACACAAATGACTGATAAATTATCAGTCATTTGTGTTGTGGCTTTTCACTAAAGTTGCAGCTTACTTTTTTAACATAAAAAAATTAAAATTAAGAAATTTTAATTATTACATTAGAAATATATATTGTAATTCTATTTTCAGTCATCAGATGAAGTAATAAAAAATAAATTTTTGCATATACAGTATATATAAAACCTTTAAAAATTTGTATTTTAAAGGCTGTTCGGGAAGCAGTTCATCGAATGGCACAAATTTTTGGTCTGGAGCCATGACTGGGGGCTTGCTGGGATATATGTTTGGTAGGAGAACGTAAGTAAATTTTTGTTTTTAATATATATATATATATATACTGTGCTGCCACTTTATTAGGCACACCTACCTAGTAGCGTGTTGAGCCTCCTTTAGCCTTCAAAACAGCCTGAATTCGTCTAGGCATAGATTGAACAAGATGCTGAAAACGGGCAGGAATGGAGTACCATGCAGTTCCTTGATATTCGATGGTGTAGGCCTGCAGCGAACAGCCCTTTCCAGCTCATCCCAAAGATGTTCAATAGGATTGAGATCTGGGTACTGAGCAGCCCACTGCAGCAAAGAAAAGTCATTGTCATGTTCCTGGAACCATTCCATAGTGATCCAGGCTTTGTGCACTGGCGTATTATCCTGCTGGAAGTAAACATCTGACTGAGGATAAACTGTCAACATGAACGGATGCACTTGGTCAGCAACAATGTTTAGGTACAGTGTGGAATTCAAACGTGAATCTATGGGTATCAATGGACCCATCGTGTGCCAATAAAACATTACCCACACCATAACACTGCCCCCACCACCTTGCACAGCAGTTGTCAGACATGATGGATCCATGGATTCATGTTGTTTTTGCCAAATTCTGAGCCTTCCATCAACATGATGCACCAGGGACTTCGACTTGTCAGACCAAGCAACTGTTTTCCAATCCTCGATAGTCCAGTGCTGGTGTTACTGTGCCCACAGGAGGTGTGCTCTCTTGTTCTTCATTGATAACAAAGGACACAATGTGGCCGTCGGCTGTTTTAGCCCATTCACGACAAAGTGCGACTAGTGGTCCGTTGCGATATTTTGTTCTGCATGCCAAGGTTGTATTCTGACGTGATGTGCAACGTTGTGGCCCGTCTGTTTGCTTGCACAATTCTAGCCATCCTCCTCTGACCTCTCTCATCAACAAGCGATTTTCTTCCACAGGAGTGCCATTGAGAGGATATTTTCTGTTTGTTGCACCATTCTCGATACACCCTTGAAACTGTGGTGCGTGAAAAGTTCAGGAGAACTGCTGTTTCAGAGATGCTTTGTCCAGTACATCTTGCACCTACTACCATGCCACATTCGAAGTCCGTTAGATCACTCCTTTTCCCCATTTTTGCTACTGTTTGTATGCTTAACTGATATTAGAAAGGTTCTGCTGCATTTATATCCACAACTTGGTCATGTGACTTGCAACGTTGTGGGACTAACCGTTTTTGTGCACGGCAGGGGTGTACTTAATAAAGTGGCAGCACAGTGTATACTGGGTGGTTATAAAATAAGTTTCCCTATTCAGGAGACCCTAGTGTCAAAACGGTTAGAGATAGCGCTGTGAAAATCAATGGGTATGTCATTTAGGGTATGTAGAAGCGATTTATAGAAGGAAAAAAATTAGTTCAAATTTCTGCCACAGGGGAGAAATTGGCATTGTAAACATGAGATGAAAACTTGGGATTAGATTTTAATATCAGAACTTAGAAATCTACAGATATTGTTCTGTGTGCTTTGCTTCACTTGAGATGACATTCTGAAAACGGCGTATTGCGTGCGACACAGTTTTGTGTAGCATCTCTTTGGGGATGTTGGCTACATGCTGTTTAATGCTTGCTTTCAAATCAACAAGCGTCTGTATGTCACCACAGTAAACTCTGTCTTTCGTTTCCGAAATGTTGAATGGAGCACTTCCTTCATTTGTCGACCAACGTGGGGAGAGGCACCATCTTGCATGAACACTATGGTCTCCATTGCCTTTCTTGCAGAGCGAGAATAATGTGATCTCTTAGAAGAGAGCACAGTAACATGCACTAGTTACCATACATCTTACAGGGCCATGAGGTGTAGATTCTTCAAAGAAAAATGGTCTGATTATAAACTCTACTGTGAATCCACACCAAACTGTATGGACTTTGTAGTGGTCTTTCATGCACAGCAGATGGACGATATTCAGTGGTTTTGTGCATTTACAGCCCCATGAAGAGTGAAATGTGCCTAATCAAACTACAAGATCATTCAAGCTCATGTATCATCAAGTTCCATACGAGGCAGAAATTGTAGAGCAAAATCTATTCGTTGTTACTGATCACAAGACTCTTAGTTCTTGCACTACGTGAATCTTGTATGGGAACCAGCATAAAGTTATTCAAAGCACTTTACGTACAGTAGACCAAGGAAGGTTAAAGTCTCTTGACACACCTCTGGCGTTACTGACTGGTAGTTTTTTTTTTTTTTTTTATTTGGTAGTTGTTGGCACATCGGCTTCTGTGGTCATATTGCACCTCCCAAGGTTTTTGCAGTACTTTGATCCAAGCCCGAGGTGGGAATCGAACCCGCGACCTTTGGGTTGCCGGGCAGGTACTTTACCCACTCGGCTAGCCCGGTCGGCTGACTGGTAGTGTTTTACATTCTGACCATTGCAACCACCACTTCATCCACTACCTCTGTTTTGATTTGTGGTCGTCCCCTGCCTGGAATTACATCTAACTCTCTAGTCACTTCAACTTTCTTTATTAGTTTTCGAAGCCCCACTGACGTCAAAAGTCCTTTACACAAGCCTTTAAGTTTCCAATATTCACATAGTGCTGCATTAGCGTTACTATTATTCTGGTAGAACAGTTTTATTAAAAGAGCAGGTACCTTTTTGTAAAAGCTATAATGGTTATTGACGGTGGCATTGGCCTTTCTGCTTTTATCTAATAGGATGCCAGTTGCACAAACAGTGTCTTGAAGTAAATGACAACTTTTACATATGTGCAGTGTCATTTTCTCCTTGTGGCAGAAATTTGAACTAATTTTTTTCTTCTACAAATCGCTTCCCAATGCCCTAAATGACATACCCACCAATTTTAACATTGCTATTTCTAACCATTTTGATACTAGGGTCTCCGGAATAGGGAAACTTACTTTATAACCACCCGGTATATATCCCAAAATATTCATACTAAGAGCTATTTCTTATGAAAATGATAAAATATGTTTTCTGATTATTGTAATCATATTTATAACTGGTATTGTTTTACTCACAGCAACTGTTTGTTAGCCAGCATCTGTATCACAGCCTTCTGCCTCCTGCTCCACAGCCACCCTGTTCCACTTATACAATAACCTCTTGTGCATTACTGAATGAAACATTACTAAAATCCAAATAAACCATCACAAAATTATTTCCTGTATCCAGTTCATGAGTGGCTGTCAAAATAGCTAATTAGGTTTGGTTAAACGTGATTTTTCCTTAACAAAACTGTTATATATCCTTCAATTCTGTATCCTTCAGAATCCCATTTTTATCTAGATGTCCCTGTATTGCATTCTTTCTGTATTATTGCCTTCACGCATGCCACTGAAGTCAGACTGCAGGCTCATAGTAAGCTTTGAAGACACCCTGTGCAAAGCTGGGGATCCTTTTCAGAGCTAAAAAAACTAAACATTTATGAAAATCTAATAAATGAATAATGCACTTAAATCACACTTGCACTGTTATTAGCAAATAGCAGGCACAGATAGTCTGTGTTGAGAGCTAAAGGCATGAGAAACTGATATTATGGTTGTTGTTGGCCCATAAGGACTCAAATTCAACACCTATGGCTGAAGCTTGCTAAAATATTGGCATGTGTCTGGCATGCTTCATTCTTGGCCAAACGAATCAAAGATGTGCAAGCCCACCCATCCATCGAGCCTAATTATTTTTATTTATTTTTTTGTAATTTACTCTTGATCAGATTGTCGCCCTGTGCAGTCGCACTGCCCTTACTATGTCCCTGTCAGACTGTTCAGTATGTAGTTACCACTTTGCTGATCCAGGGAATCTCTTCCTGAGTCCAACAGTGTTCTCATCATAATGTCTCTCTTTATTTTCAGTTTAACTGATTTGGATTTATATAATTAACAGGGAATCTGTTTCCCCATCTGTCAGAAAGTTATAACCTGGATTGCTAAGGAAACATCCTAATGCACAGTTCATTCTTTTACTCTAGTTCTTGCATTCCTATTGAAAATCGTAAGAATTTATTAAGGCAAATTACTGTGCAAGAAAACCCATGTTTATATGATAAGTTAAAGTCAAGGGACTATGCAAATAAAAATTTAATGCTTACGGCCCTATTCAACAAAAAAAAAAAAAAAAAAAAAATTATTGCAAACATAGTTTTCAGAGGCATAACATGTCTCACAATATTTCTTTTCTCCCTCCTTTAACACTTCTGACACTGCATACCATAGTCTTTCTTCTTATTTTGATTTTCATCACAAAATGATGGCAGCCATTCAATCTGTCTTCTGCAAAACAACTTTTTCCAGCATTAGTTTCAAACCTTTCAACATAATAGCTTACATGTAACCAGCAACTAGTTGGTTGTCAGCTATTGTGACTAATGCTACTTTATTTGTTTTCTTTATTGGAAGAAGGAAGAATTTTGAAGATAAACTCTGCAACTTAAGTCCTATTACTGCTTGCAAATTGCTCATAGAACACTGGAAGCATTACACTGAAAATTGGATCATTTTATTAACTATTCATTGGCTTATGCTCTTAACAAAGGCAGAAGAAATTTGCCACTAGATAAGACTAGCTTGCTTTATTGTTGCATTAATTGTTGAATTAACCTGTGTAGAGAATACATAAATTTAATTTTTGCACGTTAAATGGAAGAAATTTAATAAACTTTGCTCTTTATTTTTTATTGTTTGTTATGTTATTCATTAGTTATTCAACTGATGATAACAATGTGATTGATCACTTGAACCTGGCAGGAATCTTGGGAAATCCGAATTGGAAGTTTATATGTTTAACTAATGTTACCGCAATCTTGATAGCTTAGTATTTAAGACATATATAAAAATTGATGCAGTTACATTACAGGAATCTGTAGAATCATTACTTTGATCATTTTTGTTTATCTTTAAAAAATGGTCCCATCTTATTTAATATTAAGATTATGAATAGTTGTTAATACTAAAAATGAATAACTGGTAAACATGCACAGTGATAATTTAGTGAGATTAGTTGGTGATTTAGCCCTTATTAAGGAAGGAAGGAAATTTGAAACAAATTTGAAGGAAATTTGGAGTTATGATAAAGCTGAAAGATTTTGCTAATAAACAAGAAATACAGAAAAATTAAGAGGGATGATTGTTTTTTTTGCAGACTGCTGCAAGAACTTATCTTTATTGTCATCATCTCAATCTTCTGTGGATTTCTTCTCAAAATACTGTCCCTTAAACTTTACTCAGTTTTGCCACCCACGCTTTAAATGCTTCTTGCACGCCACTTTTCAAAAGACTGCAAAGTGTTTCCATTGTGACTCTGCGACCATTGTTGTCAGACACAAAATGCTTGCCTTTCAGAGCTTTCTTCAGACTTGGAAACAGGAAGAAATCACACAGAGCTAAGTCCGGGATAAGGGGGATGTGGCAGATCCTCAGCACCTCTGGCAGTGATCACTGGCTGCACAATATTTGCTGTATGGGGCCAGGCATTGTCTTGATGGTAAAACCACTTCACACCAGAAAGTTCTTGATGTTTCTCACAAATGGCTGGCAAATTTTGACTCTGAGAACCTCAGAGTATCTTTTCTTATTTGTAGTTGTTCCACTAGGGCACAAAATGTGTAACAAGAATGCCTTTTATGTCAAAAAACAGAAGAACCATTTCTTTGTCAGCCAAATGAGAAGCTCGAAATGTCTCAGGTCTTCATGAATCGGAGTGCTTCCACTCACTCGACTGTTGCTTTGTCTTTGGATCATAGTGAAAAATTCAAGTTTCATCACAAGTCACTATTCGATTTAAGAAGTTTTGACCCTGTATTTCAAAGCGATCAATCATTTCTTTGCATAAGTCTGCTCTTTGCTGTTTTTTGTTCTGGAGTCAAATTGTGTGGAATCCAATGGGCACAGATTTGTGACATGTTTAGGTTATCTTTCACAATATTGTGAGCACTGCCATATGAAATGGACATTCTAACAGCTAATTCATGAAGTGTAATTCTCCTGTCTTCATTCAAGATTTCCTGGGCTTTTGCGATTTGCTCAGGAGTTGTTGAGGAGGAAGGCTGATGGGGGTCTTGTGTCATCTGCAACAGACTCACGGCCTTCGCTGAATTGCTTGTGCCATTTAAATATGCCCATCCTACCAAGACACTCATTACCATACACTTCATTCATCTCTTTAACTGTTTCTGATGCATTTAAGCCCCATCTGACACAAAATAACAAATCACATATCGCTGTTCAATCTGTATGTCAGACATGATGCTTGCTTCAAAACGATCGCCAGTGACACATGGCTAAAAAAAGCCTCTTCATGCAACACTAGCTTGACAAGTACTGCTTGCACACACGGAGTCTGCTCAGTAGCGATCAGGGAGAGTGCCTCTAGCAGCAGTTATGGAAAGTTTGTGTGGTAAACATAAAATCTTGCACCGGTCCATGAATTGAATGATGACCCCTCGCACAATGATACTGTTATGCCTCAGTTGCAGTATATGCATGTGGTGCAACAGTAAATGCAACCAAGTTGAGGTTAATGTCTCATGTGAACAAAGTTGATGCTCTTGTTCAACAGAAGCAACTTATTGGTGAAGTTGGAGATTCCTAAATTTATTCAGAAGAGAAGCAAGTCTCAACCTCATTGTTATTATTGCCATATGATTGGACACAACAAAAGAGTTTGCCCAAAATTACATTGACTTGCAAAATCTGATAGGTTTCAATCTGGTGTCAAATCCCAGGTAAAAATTTCTGATACTCAAAAGGCAGTGAAACATAATAGTCACTTAAGTAGTAGCAAGCAAATTGCTAAGGAATTTCAGTTTAATTGGGCTATGATTCCTGATAATAAGCATGGTGAGAGACAAATAACATTTTATTGAAATGTGTAGTGATGCTTATATGAGCTACTCATTTCTTAGTGATCCTTCTTGATGATGGACAGATTTTATACTTCTTTAAATGTTTATATGGATGAGATGATAAATTGTAATGCTCCATTAGACAAACTTTGTTGGTATAAAGAGGTTTTATCAATAGGATAAAAAAAAAAAAAAAGATTCCAAAGATCTGCTGTGGCATTACGCCATTTCAGGTAGTCAAAATTTTTGGTCCAACAAATCATTAATTTAAAGTCACATGAGATGACTGATTTTGTAATTGTGGCTCCCAGATCTTATACTTTTGGAATCCAGGCATTGATTGTAGAACAGTCTCACATAAATTAACATCACCTTGTCTTGTGACTGGATTCCCTAGTGTGGCTTGATTGTGCTTTGAATTTTAAAAATAAGACCATCCAAATACATGGGCTCGATAACAAACTTGAAGTATGTGAAAAATTGACTTTGCAAAGAAAGTGCTGGTGAAAATATCATTGATTTTATGTATGAACCTGCAGTAGAGAAAAACAACTCCAAATGTGTAAGCCAACAGAAGAATGTTGACTCATTTACAATTGCAAAAGCCTCAGCATCTCGACCAACTGGGTCGGTGTGACTAGAAAACGGAAGCCAGCTGGAGTTGTGAACATTAAAATCACCATGGAAAATTACCTCACCGTTAGGAAAGTTGGACTGGAGAAAGTCAAGTTGCAAAGAATGGAAGTCAAAGAGCTCCAAGTGATTAGTGGAGTTGGGAGAACGGTAGAGACAACAGATGAATTTGACACAATGAGGTAGAGAGGTTTTAAGCCAGAGAAGATCAAAGAGAGGAGATTCCAAATTGCCAAGTCTCTGACAGGGAATATCAGAACGGACATATGCACAAGTACCACCTTTGAGGCGAAAGGAATCATACAGCGAATAATTTGGGCATCTGAGATGAGCAGTAGATGAATCAACCGATAACTGAGATTCTGTCAGAAAAAGTACACGGGGTTTGGCAGACTGCAAGTGGAAATGGACATCGTTGAGATTAGAATTGAGAGCACATATATTTGTGAAATGAATTAGGAAGTGCTTGGGAGGTTTAGATCTTTTTCGCAGATAAGCTTGCTCTATTATTTTGACAATTCATGGTGTATTCAATAGTAAGAAAAAGTGGGTTGGACATGCTATATGAAGTAATGAAATTTTTGGATATGGCGTACACGTGGTGAGAATATACCCAGATCCTTGACATAACGTGGCCTCTGCAATGCTCCCCGCATACACACTACTTGGACTCCCTCCAGTCACTATCTGGCAGAGTAGAGGTAGCAAGATTATACACTAGCTGATCCGGAAGCCTCCTAGAGAGTTACCAATAGGTTCGGTCCAGTGTACTAACTAGCGGCCGGCCTGCGAACACCGTTTTAGAGCTGTACCCTCGAAATGTAAGGAATATTGGATCTTGCCATTGACACATTGACATTCATCATAACCTCAAAAGTCATCAATCATACTGCATGATGGAAGAGATAGGGAAGGGTTGACCAGAATGTAGCTCTAGAGACTAAACATGGGTTCCACCACTTCAGGCCTCCAATAAGCAAAGTGGTGGTATTTCACCGGTTGATGAGAGTCATCTACCACCTAGTACTGCCTGGTAACGTAGAGGGTCGGCGTTCCTCCATGTGGTTTGGGTGCCACACCTCGGCCCCTGCTTATGTTGGGTCACACCTGGGTGGTCACCCACCATGTACTTGTGCATGGAGGTTATACCCAGGATTACTAATAGTCCCACCATCGTGAAGGTGCAAGCAGAGGATTTGGCTGTCACAGACCGTCTGGACTTCGCTGAAATTGGGTCCACTTGACTTGAGTGTCGCCCAAATATCAGTTCCATCAGCGTTTTAGACTCCCAGGTAGCAAGTACAGCTTGTCTGGCATATCTGAGAGAATGTCTGTGACAACCTCAAGGACCAAGGTATTGTACTACCTCGAATAAATAGCACGTCACCAGTGGAGAAGACTACTATTACCTATTTTCAGTGGATACCACCACCCAGACGGTACCATTTCAAAGCTTGTTGACTTCTCCTTGGTGGGTGGGCAGGTACCCTGGTGTTGCAATAGTGTAGAAAAGGCATGCAGCAGAAACAGTACGTCTATGAGACAGCAATTGGAGAGACTGTTAGAGATGAGTCATTAATTAACCTAACTATTGCCCTTTTCTGAATGGGATCTAGAAGCCTGAGAGAGGTTTGGGGGGCACCACCCCAGATGTAGGAACAATATTCCATGGTAGGGCAGATGTGCGATTTGTACAGAGTGAACAGCGGTTTGGAAGAAAAGTAACACTGAGAGCGAAAGAGAAAACCAAGTTTTTAGATGCAGAGGAAGCAATATTTGTAATGTGCTTGTGCCAAGACAGATTAGAAGTCAGGGTAATTCCCAAAAGAGATATATCATTTTGCCTAGAAATTGGAGTGTCACCAAAGATAAGTCCACATCATTGGAGTGTCACCAAAGACCAAATCATAGTATCCAATCAAATTGGTCAAACAAGACTTTCCCTTAACAAAACCATGCTGCGTCTGAGCTATAACTGAATTCTTGTCTAGATGATACAGCAGTGCTTCTTTACTAGTGCCTCCATTAATTTTCCCGGAAGAGAAGTTAAACCAACAGGTCTATAATTACTTGTGTTGCCCTTTGATCCTCCTTTGTGAATTGGGGTCACATTAGCACATTTCCAGTCCATGGATACCTGACGCCTCCGTAGCCAGGTGGGCAGGAGCGGCAGTGCGGTAGCACACGCTTCTTGATTAGAAGCTCGAACCGGAGTTCGAGCCTGTTACCACCAAATACGGAGGAAGCGGAAAGGTCAGGGAATGATCACCGCATATCCCCAGAGCAATATGGCCTTAGTTGCTAATGCTCCTAAAAACCAAATAACAACAACCATGGATACCTACCCCGAGTTCAAAGAAGCTCTCATAATTATGGCTAAGGGGTTGCTTATTTCCTTTGCTGCCTCCTTTAATATAACTGGATAGGTCCCATCCATCACGGGTGCCTTTTTTATGTTTATCTTCAACATTTTCTCCTCCACTTTCCGCTTAGTTATTACAAAATCATCTAGCTCACTGCCAGAGTTTAATTGACCTCTGGCATTCCCCTCCCTGAATGTGTGAATGTAGATGCAAAATACTCATTTAGTTTGATAGCCACCTGAGCAGGATCATCAACAGTTGAACCATCAATATCCAGTGGACCAATCTGATTCATCCCTTTCCTTCTAGGGTTTACATAGGTAAAGAACTCTTTGCTGTTTTTCTTTGCATCCTTTGCCAAAGGTTCCTCATAATTTGCCTTTGCCTGCCTAATCTCCTTTGTGACTTGGTTACAGACCAGCTTATATCTATCATAGGCTTACATGTCACCCATTAATTTGTATGTATCCCATGCATTTTTCTTCTCTGCCATATGTCTCATTAGTTCATCTGACATCCATTTAGGCCTAAATCTTGAACAATATTTCTTAGTTGGTATGTAAATTCTAGTAGCTTCCAAGATAAATTCTTTGAATGCTTCCCATTTTGAATTTGCTGTTGTAACATCATCAGTTGGTCCCACCGTATAGAATTTAAATACTGTCTCAGACCACTGTAGTCGCCTCTACGAAAGCAAAAACCCTTCTCTTTACTCCTGTTGGTAGTTACACCTTTGAGTAAATCCCACTTCATCCCGCAGCAATATGGCCTTGGTTGCTAATGCTCCTAAAAAAAAAAAAAAAAACAAACATAATTCGTTCATTATATGGAAATTTTCTTTGTTCAACAGAAACTATTTCAAATGTAATTACCAAGGGGAATTCAAAAAAATTCATTAAACCGAGATCCCACTGTAATTAAATCAAAAATGAACCAATTTTAAAATACATAACTGGTCAATTTCACCATTAAAATGCTGGGGATGTGGAACCACTCGCCCCACGTAGTTTCAGCTCTCGATACTCAATAATTGCATTCAGTATTTCATTTGTAAAATAAATAATCATCTCAACAATGGGTTCAGAAATTTTCAAAAAAAAAAAAAATAACAATGTGCCCTCACAAGCCCACTATAGCTCACCACAGGTTCTATTGCATGTTCATCTACAGGTAAAGCTAATTATTAGCAGCTTACTTTTTTTCTAACTCTTGCATAGACCTTGATGCATCCAATTTTTCAATACAGAGAGAGAGAGAGATTAAAAGAATCCTGAACAGTTTTAGGTCCTAATAGCATTTCTGAACTTTTGTTCTTAAAACTGGTAAAATCAGAATTAACTTTTGTTTTTCCTGCTTTTTTTTTTTAATGATGTTTTATACCAATGTTTTCCTTCTACCTGGAAATTTACTTATATTCAGCAAATTCTTAAGTGCCAAGGCTGAAAAATTCTACTGCATACAACATCACTTTCTTCTGAAAAACCTGAAAATACCCCGCCTTCCAAAAAAGTATCCAGACCTATGTCACACTGACATCATTGGCACTCATTTAAAAACATTTGTCTCCTATGACATACTCCATCCTCCTTGGTAGGCTTTCCACCAAACAGCAATAGCCTTCAGAACAGTGACCAGTTGAGTTCCCAGTATAAGGTATAAGGTATGTTAGTGTCAGACATCACCTGGGATTTCTCCCATCTCTGCATGTGTTTGCTGTATCAAGGACAGTATACTTCAAGCCAGAGACTTGAAAGTGTGAGGGTGCCTCCGTAGCCAGGTGGGAAGGAGCAGCAGTGCGTAGCACACACTTCTTGATTAGACCGGGGTTCAAGCCCATGACCACCAAATACGGAGGATGCGGAAAGGTCAGGGAATGACCACCACATATCCCGGAGCAATATGGCCTTAGTTGCTAATGCTCCTAAAAACCAAATAACAAACAAACAAACAAACAACCAGGCCCCTAATGGAGTCCGACATTGCCCATACCTCACCATGTGGAGGCTAGCCGGGTGTGTCCAGTATCACAAGTTGTTCTGGCAGATCCTGCCACGTAGTTTCCTGGGATTTCAGTGGCTAGGGCCTATAAAAAAAAAAAAAAAATCCCAGTCTGGAATGTATTGGTCTAGCCCTGTGATATATTCCAGTTCATTTAAATGGGTGTTCTACAGGATTCAAATTTGATCTCTGCAACTTTTGCACATAGATGTCTATGGAGTATTCTTCAACAGCACCAGCAGTATGGCATAGACATTATCTTGTTGAAGTAATATTTCTACCACCTGATACAACTTTTTTAATTCAACCATTAGATCAAGGCATTATATCTACCTTTAAAACTCATTACATCAGAAAATCGTTACAGTGGATTATGGAAAAAAATTGATTCCGAATCTGTTGAAGTGATGGAGGCATGGAAACATTTTTCAATTGTGTACTGTATCGGAATCAGCTTTATCCACTCAAAGGAGTAAAACTGTCAACATGTGCGTTGTTGGAAATGTATGGCCAGAGTCGGTTCATTCAGGAAATATGGTCGAACCAGCAGAAAACAGAATCGGTGCGATAGTAGAACTTGCTAAGTCAGTAGGAGGGGAATGTTTTGGTGATATGACTACTAAAGACATTCAAGAATTAGTGGTAGAAAAAGAGGCTGGCAAAGCAAATTTGGTGGAAATGGCATTGGAGGGAAACCAAATCAGTTCAGAGGATGATACCACCAGATGTTCTGAGGTTCCAAATTTTACACCAAAAAACATACGGAAAGGCATAAACTTAGCCAAGCAAATAGAATCTTATTTTTTGAATGCAGATCCTTCGACTGAAAGGAACACAAAATTCAAAAATGCTCTAACCTGTATTAGAGCATTTTTGCTCTAACCCATGCAATTATTTATTCATTTTAATTTAATTAATTAATTTAGCTCCATTCCATGCAATTTACAAAGATCTATCAAGCAAAAGCAAACAATCCCAGAATACTGATTTTTTAAAGAGAGCAGTAGATGTCATGGAAGCATGTCTAACGTTCTACATGCTATAAAATACCAGGATTATGGTCGGAACATATGTAGTGATCTTAAGGTTATTGGTTTGCATAGGGGTTTCACAAAATGTTGTTTTTTTTTTTGTGTTTGTGGGGCAGCCGTGCGATAGAACAACATTATGTTGTGCAACATTAGGACAAGCGAGACAAGTTCATACCAAGACAATCCTTTAGTGCAATTAAACAAGTTCTTCCACCCCTGCACATCAAACTTGGATTGGTGAAAAATTTCATGAAGGGACTAGATGAAGAAAGTAACAGATTTGCATACTTGAGAAGTGTGTTTCCTAATTTAAAATATGCCAAACTTAAGGAAAGAATTTTCGTAGGACCCCAAATTAGGAAACCCTGAAAAACTGTTTGAAACCCAGTTAGAGGAAGTTGAATTTGGTAGCTTGGCGATCATTTAAGGTGGTAGTATATGGTTTTTTGGGTAATAGGAAAGAAGAAAACTATGCACTGTTGGTGTCTAATTTACTTGAGTGCTACAAAAACATGGCTTGTTGAATGTCGTTGAACATTTTTCTTCATTCCCATCTTGAATTTTTCCTCAAAAATCTGGGAGATGTGAGTGATGAACAAAGGGAGTGGTTTCATCGAGATATTTCCATGATGGAAAAGCAGTACCAGGGTTGCTGGGTTCCTGTAATGATGAGAGATTACTGCTGGGTCCTTGTTAGGGAAAGTAAGCAGGAATACAAGAGAAAATCCCTCAGTAGCAATTATTTTTAAGGACAATTTCAGGTATGCTGACTATGTATTATTGAAATATAACTATTTTGATATGGTTTATATTTTTTTCGGAGTTAGAAAGCAACGCGAGTAATTACAGACCTGTTAGCTTATCTTCTGCTCCATGGAAAATAATGGAGTCACTGGTTAAAGAAGCACTACAGGATCATCTAGACAAGACTGCAGTTATAGTTCAGACACAGCATGGGTTTCTTAAGGGGAGGTTTCTCTAACCAATTTGATTGGATACTATGATGTAGTTACAAAGGAACTGGGTGCAGGGAATAACTTGGATATCATATATTTGGACCTTAGAAAGGCTTTTCATACTGTTACACAAATTGTAGCACTGTGGCATTAAGAGCAAGTTGCTACAATGGATAAAAGGATGGTTGAGTGGGAGAAGACAGAGTGGTAATCAATGGACACTGCTCTTCGTGGACTAATGTTATTAATGGAGTCCCTCAGGGTTCAGTGTTGGGCCCATTGTTGTTTTATATATTTATCAATGATATTGATGAAGGTATATCAAGCTTAATTTCTAAGTTTACTGATGATACAAAGGTTGGCAGGGTTGTTAATGACAGTAATGAGAGTATACCACTGCAACAAGATCTAGAAAATTTGAGCTGATGGGCTGAGAGGTGGCAACTGAAGTTTAACATTGACAGATGCAAAGTACTACATATTGGTAGCAGTTACCCCAGAGTAACATACCAACTGTACAGTACTACACTTGGGGTAGTGGATAATGAAAAAGACCTGGGGGTAATTGTTCAGTCAGGTATGATGTTTTCTGAGCAGTGCTTGTGGGGTCTTGTCTATGATATAGAGGAATTTTGCTAGCAGGCATAAGGAGGAGATTTTCCCCTTGTATAAGGCAATGGTCAGGTGAGACCTTGAATACTGTATACAGGTCTGGAGGCCTCATTTTAGGAAGGATGTAGAGCTGCTGGAACTAGTACAGAAAAGGGCAACCAGATTGGTGAGTGAAACAAAGTGTTGCTCTTACCAAGAAAAAGCTTAAGTTATGTAAATTGCACTGTCTGGAGACTAGGCACCTGCGAGGTGATTGGATTGAGATGTATAAAGCCTTAAATGGTCTGAGCAGGCTCAATTCTGATGGGATTCTTCCTTTTGCTCAGATTAGAAACCTGAACAGGCATAAACTCAAATTGAGGGAAGATAGTTGCCAAATAGATGTACAGAAGTTTGCCTTTAGCCAGTGGGTGGTTGATTGTTGCAACAAACTTCCATCTGTCGTGGAAGTTGACAGTAAATAAATTCAAGGCAGAACTAGACAAACTTTTGGAGTGAATGGATAGGTGAAATTGCATTGGCATATAAGCACCTCCATAGCCAGGTGGGAAGGAGCAGCAGTGCATAGCACACGCTTCTTGATTAGACCGGGATTCAAGCCCGTTACCACCAAATACGGAGGATGCGGAAAGGTCAGGGAATGACCACCGCATATGCCGGAGCAATATGGTCTTAGTTGCTAATGCTCCTAAAAACCAAAATAACAACAAGCATTGTCATATGATGCTAGAAAGCAAGCTGATGCTGTATAACCTTCTCCTTGCATCATATGCCTATGTTAATGCAATGCTAATATATTCTTCCAAATATTAATATGGCTACTATGCTATTGCAAATACCCTCTTCTACACAATGATGACAATTTCCAACAATGAGGAAAGAATGCTGTTCCACATAAGCAACTTCATGTGGTTTCTTCTTTTCAGTTTTCCAGTTTCACCTAAATATACACTGACAGTTCCAAGACAGTAAGAGTTGGTGCAGAACATTATAATCTCTTAAAGTGCCACACTTACACTGCACAACAAATGCCATCCTACTAGCTTTAGAGAATATAAAAATAGTCATTATATCCTCAAATCATTATCTCTACTGATTGTTTAAGTGCTGTAAATGCTTTTCAGTATAAACTGCCTTTTAGTCATCTACAACAAAGTTGGATCCATGGGCATGTTAGAATCGTGAGAAACAGACAAAGCAGACTTTTCTGCCCACGGTTCTTTCAGCTTAACGTCAGTAGACCTCCATTGCCTTATGCTGATTACAATCCTATTATACTTGTAGAGAAAAATGGTTACAAGACTAAGAAGAAACATAAAGAAGTCATGCTTCAGATTGTGGATAGGATGTACTCATCTAATTCATAGGTATAGATATGTAGAGGTGTTGCTTCCACTATGCAGCAACTCTTAAACCGAACTCAGTAAAACATCATATCATGAAATGACCATTATGTTTAAGAGAATGGTCATTCCATTATTCTATTATCCTCCCACCAGTAGTTACGGCAAACAATAAATATACATATGCCTAAATATAAACATAAATAAATATACACTGGGTACGTTATGTTGTTAGACTTTCATAACTTACACTGGTGGGAGGACCATAGGTGGTAAGTACTGCTTACTCTACTCTACTCTACTCTACTCAGTAAGACTGATGGCATTCATGACCTTTTCTAAAAATGATAAACAATTATCTGAATCCATGTGTTTAACAAAGCAAAAGCATCTTTAGCCCATTATGGCCTAGTGCTGTAAAAACAAATGTTTTTACTGCACTAGTATCGTGATGATTTTGGCCTCAAGTTCCTTGGGTGGCATTAAATAAAAAAAAAATTTTTATTTTTATTTTTATTTTTTTGTGAAATGAAACTTAAACGTCATTAAGAAAAAAATGAAGATAACTAAACTTGATTACTTTTGTTTAAACAAATTTGTTTAGATTAAAAAATGAAATTGCAGAGAAAACATCTGCAAAACAAGATTTGTATACTCTGTTTGTAAAAATAGATTCTAAATACAAGATGAAGTTACATCAAAGTAACATCTCACAATTTTGTTATTGGCAGAGCTACCAAATCTGGCAGCAGTAACAAACTACAACCACCTATTTGTAGGCTACTGATTTTTAATGTACTTTATTTTTGGAATTGAAACATCATGGCTTGAATTGCTCATGCACCATTAAAAAAAAATCAAAGAAATTAAAATTAGACCCTTTCAGATTATAAAAGTCTTTTAATGACTCAATCTATGCATTACTGGCAAGGTACAGGTGATCTGGCCAGTAATGCATAATATCAAGATTGCAAGAAACAAATTAAACCAGAACTCGAGTCTTAGCCATCCAGTCAATATGGTATAAGTAAGAGTATAATAAAATAAGAGCAGGATTTAGTAAGGTACATGTAACCGTACTGCTTATTTGTTACTGCCCAAGACCTGACCTTTCTGCCCTTGCTATTGTACTCAGCTTACAGTCAGGCCTATCATTAATGACTGCTCTCTTGATAACAAAGTTTAACACATTACATTTTTATTGAGATAAAAATGCCTTTTTATCTCAATAAAAATTATCTCATACCTTTTTATTTAATAGTCCTACTAAAACAGTATGAGGTTTTCTCCTACAATTTAAGATTTTTATTGAGATAAAACAATCCAAACTGTGCTTTGAATGACAGTTCTTACACTGATTCAGTATTTGCCTTCCAGAAATTTATCCAGCAATAACATTTGATACTGTAACCTATGTGATATACACACCTGACACTGAGTAGAATTATTACAACCTTTGTTTCATGCATTATGCCTTTAGTTGCCCTTGCACCATAAAGTTCTTAATAACAGCAACCAAAAAGGATGTACAGTGAAACTTCCCTTGGACAGTCATGGGGAACAAAAATGTGTCCGTTAGAGAGAAGTGTCCGCTAACAAGAAGTCTGAGGGCGAAAAAAAAAAAAAGAAAGAAAGAAAAATCATTAAACGTTTAATGTAAAATTAAATTAAAATATATACAGATTCTGCACAATATTTTTGTAAATAATATACATACAATTGTGCTATGCATATTATGACTTTATCTTAAGAAAAATGCATACGGTAATCACTTATTTTCTTCTGCACCTTCTTCCGGCTGATAATTTTGTTTTCAACATTTGTTTGGAGTGAAGAAACCATCGAAAGTCCTTCAGTATCTTCTTCAGCGGCGAAAAACATTTTTAAACGATTGATTTGTATGAGCGCTTCTTCTATTTTCATCGGTGGTTCGTCGTTAATGTATTCTTCGACAGAATGACCTCCTTCCGTTTCTTCATCCTCATGAGGAACTTCTTGAAAAATATCGATGATAATGTCATTGATATCTATAGCACCATCTTCTGTAGTGAGGTTTGAGTCTAAATCTTTGTAGCCAGGTTCACTTGTAGCGGAAGTATCGTACATTATCAATAGATGTTGAAGTTCTTGTTCTTCTTGGTGTTCCACATTGCTGTTCACAACTTCAATTTTTGCATTTGAGAAGCCAGACTTTACAGAACAGTTCACGAGAGTTTGTTTTCTAATTGCGTTTACTGAAGAGGAAATCCATTGAATCGCATCTAGGATGCTGATATTCTTTGCAAGGTCACTCGCACATGTTACATCGTTCATGTTTGCAATGAGATGTCTTAAAACACGTTTTCTGTAGTGAAGTTTAAAATTTTTTATTATCCCTTGATCCAAGGGTTGACACTGCAGATGTGTTTGGTGGCAGAAAAATGATTTGAATGTTGGACAATTCAATGTGTGGGTGAGATCCAGCATTATCCATGAAAAGAATAATTTTTCTGTTTTGATGAATCATGTTTTGGTTAAAGTGACTTATCCATTCACTCATGATATCTCGTGTCATCCACGCTTTTTTATTAGACTTCCAGTCAACATCCAAAAGATTCAACTTTATGCCCTTGAAACAACAAGGATTTTGTGGGTTTCCTATAACAAGAGGTTGTTCGAAGTCTCCCAGGATATTTGTACACAATGGTACAGTCAAGCGTTCCTTAGAAATTTTTCAAGCGTTCCTTAGAAACCCTGTTTCGTCACAGTTGTAAATATCCTTAGCTTCAAAATCACGACATAAATCTTCCAATTTGACGGTCCACTCTGTTACAACCCCAGTATCAACAGATCCACCTTCACCGCTTACGGTTTTCCAAGAAATTTATGCTGAGTTTTGAACTTGTCTAGCCATCCCACAGAAGCTTTGAACTCATTTACTCCCATAGATTTCGCAACCTCCAAAGCCTTTTCCCTAATGATAGGCCCATTAATGGGAATTTTTTTAGCACGTGCGCGACAAATTTGAAGTCCAACAGTTTTCGGGAATGATTTTTGAACCTGATCATTTCCGTGTTGCCAAAATTGTTTGAGCAGTTCGTTTTTTTTTCTTTAGGATGTCGCTTACCTGCATCTTCCCGATTTTGAATTTTGCAGCGAGATTGCGAACACTATTTTTTTGCCGATCATACACATTAATGAGTTCAAATTTATCTTTTAAAGTTAAATGTTTACGAGAAGACATTGTGCACTTCACATGACACCGAACAAAACTGAAACTGAAAAGACGAAAGGCCGACCATATTCTCCCCCCTCCCTGCACACACCGAATTCATCAGAAGTTTTACACATGCCTTAAAATTCTTGAAAAAGGGTTTAGAACCGCGACGTAAACCTTGATAAAATTCAGAGAATCGGAAATAGAAAATAAACACACGATTGAGGCAATACGTGGAAGAAACGTTCCTAGAAAAAGGGCCGTAAGCTCGCCCGCTGTCCGTTACAGGGAGATCAAATTAAGTGCTAATCTAAAAGAAACAGTGCAGATTGCCTGTCCGCGTCCGTTACAGAGAATGTCCGCTAGACAGAAGCTGCAAACACGTTAAAACCAATGGAGGTGAATTGGGGAATTTGAAAATGTCCATTGTAGAGAGATGTCCGTCAGGAGAAGTTTCACTGTATTTTATTTTCCTTGGTCAGATCATGTGGTGACTTCTTGTTCATGGTCACAGTAGATGGCACAGCCTGTTATTAGTTTGCAGAATGGGGTGGACAAGAAGAAGTGGGGAGAATGTTGGTTGTGTAGAGAAATAACCTAGTGATTATACGGGAAATTATTAAGGAAATGTTTTCCATGCATTTGAGTGTTGTTTCATTCTGAACAATCATTATAATGTTTAGATTACTTTTCAATTTTAAAGCATATCTGCAATTCAATACACAACAAAAAACAAAATGCATTACATAGGAAAAGCATTTTAATTTATTATTATTATTAATTTTTTCTATGTAATTCTCATTCTTTATCATACAAGTGTTCCCACATTGTACAAAAAAAGCTAAATTCTGTAGGAGGCTAGAGTAATAAAAGTAGTAAGAGCAATATTCTAATATTTCAAAGTGAAATTTTTAGATAATAATTTATCAGCAAATGTTACAGGATGTGACTTAGCATTGTTTTGTAAACCCCTGGCACCACCATGCCGTGATGGGACTAATTGTATGTCTATCATTGCTGCAATTAAAGATTCTATTCTATTCTATTCCATTGTCATCCATAATAAAACTCTCTTACTTAGCATATGACATTTTTGTTCTAGCAATCTAGTAAACACCTGTATTCTACCATAAGCTTTAATTTTATCAATACCTGCTTCACTGCACCACTGCTACTCAATGAAAGCTCTACTCCATTATCATTTGTAAAAAAAATAATATTGATTATTACTTGAACTTGGTGCGATCTTGTGAAATGCCACCTTCGTAAATAAACTGCTTGTGCCAAACGTAGATAGTTTTAAAATTGATTACAAAACATTATCAGATGTTTATTAAAATGAAATAAAATAAATAATTTTTAATAATCATAAATTTTAACTATAAATAAATTGCTCTTACTTTTTTTAAATCAACTTTGTATTAATATATATCACATGACATTTAATAAGTTTTAATGTTTTAATAGCTCAAGCACGTCAGGTTCAAATCATGGTCATAGGGAAAGGTCATCTGCCTGGAGTTGGGGAACTAGTGAAACAGAAGACAACTTGAGCACAAGGACAGCATCTGGTATGTAATTCTCAAATATACTACTAATGCTATAAAAAAACTTAAAGTGAACATTTTCTTTTATATGAAAAGTGTAATTTACAGTTGAATAGCTTTGCTTCTGGCAAATTTTACTTCTAAATGTAAGTATTTGTATGGACTGCCTGAATATTCTTAGCTGCCAACTTATGAATTTAGGTTTTTCAGAAAAAAGTCTTTTTTTTTTTTTTTTTTTTTTTTTTTTTAATGTTAAAACTTAAAATTTTTTTAAATAATAAAAAAAAAGAATGACTTGTGTACAACTCACAGATACGTACAAAGCTGTTGCTGTGTTTGGTTATAAGAATCAATTTTGAATGCCTTAGGGATATTTTTCTAAAGCAGATTTCTGGAGGTCACTACCATAAAACAATAAAAACAATTAGCAGTTTCAGGTTTATTGGACTTTTCTGTTAGTGCACTATTAAAAACGGGTAGTAAACTCGATCTTATTGCATTTGCGATGATATCGATAGCTGGAATTCTGTGGAATTTTACGTTATTATGGTAGAAATGTGCTTCCCCTTCACTGAAATCTTCAATCATATAAAAAAACATAAATTTTCTGAATCTTCGCTTCATTCTTATTTTTTGAGCTTTGTAAAGTTGTTACTCTGTGTCTCACTTGTGTATATCGTGTTATTTGCAATTTGGGTGTTCTGTGTTCTTGATTGCTTATTTTCTTACCGTTTTACAACAAAAAAAAAATTGTCAGTGAACAGAAATATCAATTAGTTACACTATTTATTAAGCTATCTACGAAGCGTAAATTTATTATTTTTATTTTGCAAACCTGTGGGAAATATTCTTCTGATTTCCATGCATCATTTAATTTTGTTAATTGAAGGAAGTAAAGTGTAAATTTGTGCTCTATATCTTTACTTTAATAGCCCAAGGATAATATTTCTCCTATTTCTGCTTATTAGAATAGCCGTTTAATACAATTAAAATTCATTTCGCAAACATGATCACAATTACCCGTGCTTACTACATATCATATAGTGAACAGTATTTTATTTTGGAGAGTCCATCATAAAGTGATTTGATCGAAGATTAAATTAAATTACGTATCGTATTTAGATTATTTAGATCCAAATATATAATATTAAAGTTATTCCCTGCATCATAGTATCCAATCAGATTGGTCAGGAAGACTTTCCCTTAACAAACCCATGCTGTGTCTGAGCTATAACTGAAGTCTTATCTAGATGATCCTGCAATGCTTCTTTAACCAGTGCCCCCATTAATTTCCCTGGAACAGAAGTTAAACTAACAGGTCTGTAATTACCTGCATCTCCCTTTGATCCTCCTTTGTGGATTGGGGTCACATTTGCACATCTCCAGTCCATGGGTACCTCCCCTGAGTCCAGGGAAGCTCTCATAATTATGGCTAACAGATTGCTTACTTCCTTTACCGCCTCCTTTAATATAACTTGATAGATTCCATCCACCCCAGGTGCCTTTCTTGTGTTTATCTTCAACAATTTCTCCTCCATTTTACTCTCAGGTATTACAAGATTATCTAGCTTACTGCCAGAGTTGAATATATCTTTGGCATTCCCTTCCCTGAATAACTCCTCATGTGTGAATGTAGATGCAAAATATTCATTTAGTTTGTTAGCTACCTGAGCAGGATCATCAACAGTTGAATCATCAATATCAAGTGGAATAATCTGATTCATCCCCTTCCTCCTAGAGTTTACAAAAATAAA
The DNA here is from genome assembly GCF_048544385.1 of Mastigoproctus giganteus. NCBI lineage: Eukaryota > Metazoa > Arthropoda > Arachnida > Uropygi > Thelyphonidae > Mastigoproctus > Mastigoproctus giganteus. The sequence goes on along the minus strand of NC_143585.1, from coordinate 146,126,028 downwards.
GAACTCTTTGCTGTTTTTCTTTGCATCCTTTGCCTGCCTAACCTCCTTTTTAACTTGATTACAGACCAGCTTATATCTATCATAGGCTTGCTTCTGTATCACATATTAATTTATATGTATCCCATACATTTTTCTTTCCTGTCACATGTCTAATTAGTTCATTTGACATCCATTTAGGCCTAAATCTTGAACAATATTTCTTTGTTGGTAGGAAAAGCCTAGTAGCTTCCAAGATTAATTCTTTGAATGCTTCTCATTTTGAATTTGATGTTGGTAACATCATCAGTTACTTCCACCATATAGAATTTAAATACTGTCTCCGACCACCGTAGTAACCGTTACGAAAGCAAAAACCCTCCCTTTACCCTTGATGGTAGTTACCTCTTTGAGTAAATCTCACTTCAGCACACTGTGATCACTGCCACCTAGTGGTTCCTTTATCTGCAGATTCTTGATGCATGAAGAATTATTACTGATAATCAGATCGAGTATTACTCCCTCTAATTGCCTCCCGAACATGCTGCTGTAGAAAACAGTCATCCAATAAATCCACAAAAGCCTTGCTAGTGTGTGAATGACCAACCCACAAATTCCAGTCAATATCTGGGAAATTAAAATCTCCCATTATAAGACACTCTAATTTACTGGCCCACTCTATTTCTCTGCACAATTCCTCATTATACTCATCAGATTCATTAGGCCTATAACACACACACACACATACCTACTCTCATTTTTCCTTTCCCAATGCGTATGTCACACCAAACAGACTCAACATTGCATTTTCCACAAACATCAATTGGATGCACTTCCTTAGATTTGTGTTTCTTAACTAACAGCAAAGAGTTCTTTACTTATGTAAACTCTAGAAGGAAGGGGATGAATCAGATTGGTCCACTTGATATTGATGGGTCAACTGTTGATGATCCTGCTCAGGTAGCTAACAAACTAAATGAATATTTTGCATCGACATTCACACATGAGGAGTTATTCAGCGAGGGGAATGCCAGAGGTGTATTCAACTCTAGCAGTAAGCTACAGAATCTTGAAATAACTGGGAGTAAAGTGGAGGAGAAACTGTTGAAGATAAACACAAGAAAGGCACCCGGGGTGGATGGGATCTATCCAGTTATATTAAAGGAGGCAGCAAAGGAAGTAAGCAAACCCTTAGCCATAATTATGAGAGCTTCCTTGGACTCAGGGGAGGTACCCATAGACTGGAGATGTGCAAATGTGACCCCAATTCACAAAGGAGGATCAAAGGCTGACACAAGTAATTATAGACCTGTGAGCTTAACTTCTGTTCCAGGAAAGTTAATGGAGGCACTGGTTAAAGAAGCACTGCAGAATCATTTAGACAAGACTTCAGTTATAGCTCGGACACAGCATGGTTTTGTTAAGGGTAAGTCTTGCCTGACCAATTTGATTGGATATTATGATGCAGTCACAAAAGAACTGGATGCAGGGAATAGCTTTGATATTATATACTTGGATCTTAGAAAGGCTTTTGATACTGTTGCACATGGAAGACTGCTACACAAATTGGAGCAGTGTGACATTGGAGGCAAATTGCTGCTATGGATAAAGGGGTGGTTGACGGGGAGAAGACAGAGAGTAGTAATCAATGGACACTGCTCATCGTGGACTAATGTTATTAGTGGAGTCCCTCAGGGCTCAGTGTTGGGTCCATTATTGTTTTCTGTATTTATAAATGATATTGATGATGGTATATCAAGCTTAATGTCCAAGTTTGCAGACGATACAAAGGTTGGCAGGGTTGTCAAGGACACTACTGACACTATGCTGCTGCAACAGGATCTGGAAAGGTTGAGCAGATGGGCTGAGAGGTGGCAAATGAAGTTTAACATTGACAAATGTAAAGTACTACACATGGGAAACAGCAACCCCAGAGCAACGTATCAACTCTGTGGTACTACACTGACAGTGGTAGAGAATGAAAGGAACTTGGGGGTGGTTGTGCAGGCAGATATGAAGTTCTCTGAGCAGTGCAGACGGGCTGCAAGGGTAGCTCATGGAGTATTGTCAATGATATACAGGAATTTTTCCAGCAGGGATAAGGAGGTGATTATTCCCTTGTATAAGGCAATGGTCAGGCCACACCTGGAGTACTATATACAGGTCTGGAGGCCTCATTTGAAGAAGGATGTAGAGCTGCTGGAACGAGTACAGAGAAGGGCAACAAGATTAGTGAATGGAACAAAGGGATGCTCTTACGAAGAAAGGCTTAAGTTTTGCAAATTACAGTGTCTGGAGACTAGACCAGCGAGATGATCTGATAGAGGTGTATAAAGCCTTGAATGGTTTGAGCATGCTCAATGCTGATGGGATTCTTCCTCTAGCTCAGAATAATCACCTGAGAGGGCATAAATTGAAATTGAGGAAAGACAGATGTAGGATAGACGTGCGGAAATTTGCCTTTAGCCAGCGGGTGGTTGTTTGGTGGAACAGACTTCCATCCCTTGTAGTGGAGGTTGATAGCCTAAATAAGTTTAAGGCTCAGCTGGACAGGTATTTTGAACGAACAGAAGGGCGAAGTGGAAGTGGGGTGTTTTTTTTTTTTTTTTTTTTTTTTTGATGCTGCATAAGCTTGCTTTCTTGCATCAAATGCCTATGCTTATGTTAACTAACCCCTCCTCCCTTCCTGTCCTGTCCTGTCTATCCTTTCTGTACACATTGTACTCCCCAAATTCCAGTTCTGCACTGTTTAAGTCTGTGTGACACCATGTCTCTGATATCAAAACAATACCTGCCTTTGATGTCTTGAATAGCACTTCAAGCTCATCAAAATTATTAACTATACTCCTAGCATTGGAGTAATGCAAGTATATATGCACCTTTTTCTTCTCTTAGTTACCCTAACACAGCCCATGTATTTATTGTTGCACTATAACTCCCAGCAGTCCTGGAAATTCCCATTGCCTCTTTCCAGGCTGCTGCTCAATTGCATTTCAATAGAGTGCAAGAATCACTTTTACCTCTGCCAGCGGCTGCTATTAATCTATTAGTCTGTGTATCTCCCCCAAGCTAGCAGTTTTTCGACCCACCTAACTCTGCCTTGATAGCATCAGCAAATATTCTTGCACCCTTTCTATTTAAGTGTATCCCATCTCTGTGGAAGCAGTCTCTTCTGTTAAACACAGACCAGGCTGAGAAAAATTCTACCGCTTGAGCCTTGCACAATCTCTCCAGGGCCGAATTGATCGATAAGGCTCTCATCATATACTCCCTCTTATCGTATCTGGGCAGAATTGCAGACACTTTCAAATTCAATCCTAACTCACGGCTTTTTTTTTCAGCATTGTCTTGTACTTGTTAAGTAATTCTGCTGTTCTCCTACTCTTAATATCATTAGTGCCAACGTGTACAACAATATCATCCTTTGTGCCCTTAAAGGATGATATCTGCCCTACAGTGTCTTTGCCCCTGGCAGGCATACCCCTGTCCTGTTCCATCTATCCTTTTTGCACAATATGTTCCCCATTTTCCTGACAATAGAGTCACCTACAACAACTAGTTCCTTTGGGACCAGTTCATTCTGCCTTAGGGGTTGCCGCTGTGTTGCATGATGTTCAAGTGCAAGCTCTGGTATCTGGATGTGGGCAGCTGAGAGCTTGATGGGCCCATCAATTTAAATCCTTCAAAGGCACCCACCCTGTCCTTCAAGCTCTCATATAAGCCCATATGAGAGTTGTCACCTGATTTCCTCGCACTCCTTACATCACGTGCACACATAGACATTCACCTTGGCAATATCATGTCCCATTCCTAATTGTTCCACAAACATCAAACAAGCAATGCATTTCAATAGACTTTGATTCAGAGGACAACTGCCCTCCCCCCCCCCCCTTCCTCAGTTCTCCCCGAGCCACAGCACACTTCCACTAGTTTGAGCATTTTGCTTTGCTGCTCTGGTCTGAGTCATTATTTCTATTCAAGTTCAATAAAATTCCAATACAAAATATAACCCTAAACCTATATTCCAATGCAGTTATAACACTATATATATATATATATATGTATTTCAGTATCAAATATTATCTCAGAGTTACGTTATGACTTTCTTATTCCCTGTCAACTTATATGTATTAATTTATGATGTTACGTTTGTAATAACTAGGTCGCTATATTTATTTAGTTAAAAAAAGTACAATTCAATTGACAATGAAATTTAATAAGATTAATAAATCTTACTGATTAATTGATAATTCTATACTCGCTATCTAGTTTTCTGTTAAACCTTATGCTATCTAGTTTTGTAGTACTGGCATAGTTCTAATTTTTTCTTCAAATAATAGACTAGGCAATACACTTTGATCTTAGCCAAAAGGCCGAGAAGCAATTTTCTTTAACAGTTATAAAGAAACATATAATATTCAGGATATTATTATTATTAACTATATAGTGCAAAGCTCAGGACCCTGGGTGTGGCAAGCCCATACTCACCAGATGTGTGAGCCCCCCAGGGATAAATAACATTATGTTGTTTATATCCATCTTATCAAATGTCAACACGACTGTAATGCATACTATATAAGCAGCACAACTTTAAAATTTGAATCAATTAAAATTTCGAATACTAGAGCCTATTATCATAGAAGTAGCCTTCAATCTAATTATTCTGCAATAGAACTTAGCCATCAGTCACATAACCCTAACCCTCAACTCAGCAATAACCTTAATGAAATTAAATTCAAATTTCAAATTATTATTATATGAAGCTTTAGCTATTGAATGGTTTCATCAGAACTCACAAAATGTAATTCTCTATACAAAACTATCGGCCAACCTTTTGCCAATACAGCGTCTAACACACATAATCTTCTTTTATTGAAATAACCAACTGACAAAAGTTTCCCCTCAAGACTCTTGGTTGCTCAGTTCATGTTACAGTTATAATTATGTATGACAACCTAAGTAAAGAGAAATGCACTCCTTTTTTCCTTGTGTCATATTCAACTTAACTTTCACTTTTCAATTCCATGTCTTTGAACCATATGAATTAAGAGTTGAGTACCATAAAAAACATAAGCTCTCATTAATGTGTGTATTTTTTGGATGGGGCTCCTTGCGGGGGATGTGTTTTTTAAGAGGGTTGGCAGATTAAAAAAGGTACGGAACTCCTGATCTATATCATTAATAAATATTAGTAGCAGTAATGGGCCCAGCACTGAACCCCGAGGAACTCCACTAATAACATTAGTCCATAAAGGGCAGCACCCACTGTCTGCCTTTTGCCACTCAACTGCTCAAATTTGGATAGCAGTCTTTCATATAGAACAATATCAAAAGCCTTGTTGAAATCTAAGTATATGATGTCAGAATGATTTTTTGTATCAGTTCCTTTGTTACTACATCGTATTAGCCAGTCAAATTGGTCAGAAAAGACCCTCTCTTAATGAATTTGACACCAGTTGTTCATTTTCTGCAACTGGCTGGTTTTGGAGTAGATGTACACACACATATAATGAATGCTTCAACACTGTGCAGAAAGAAACCAGAGGAAAATAAGGCTGTCAACTGCTGATAAAATCAAAGTCATTCAAACTTTAGAAAAGTGTAACAAGGTGAAAGCTAATAACTGATGAATTTGGAATTCTTCATAATGTGTTCTCAGCCTATCTAGCAAATAAAAAACAGTAATTGGAAAATCTTTGATGCTGTAATGGTTTTCTGTTATAAATAAATTACACCAGGAAAAATCCCCCTATGAAAACTGAATTTTTTTCTGAATGGCTACTGAAGTTATATCTCATAATAGCAGATAAAAATAACAACCACCATTTTCTTTATTGATTGTATGGCTCACAATGTTATTCCACGGTTAGTTATGTTTCAATTAAATTCCTACCAGCAAATATTACATTGAAGTTTCGGTCGATCGTGAAAAATACCAAGGAATGAGTTATTTAGGATTTCAAGAAAGAAAGATTTTAAGCCATTCAGAAATGTATCCAGGACATTGAGAATGGAATGCGCTTGGAATCAAATTACTGTGGACTATGAGAATAGTATGCTGTTATTGAAAATAGAATTGCAAATTGTTTCAAGTTAGCTGGGTTTCCGGTAAGGGATTCTGTAGTAGAGGGTGAGAAGGATGTAAATATTCAAAGGAGGTAGCTGGAATTCTGTCATTTCCAGGGGCTCATATCTGGTGAGTATGGGCTTGGCACACCCAGGATCCTGAGCTGGATATCATCATTCTTCTCTTTCTTGGTGATTCTACTTCTCTCTCTCTCTCTCTCTCTCTCTCTCTCTCTCTCTCTCTCTCTCTCTCTCTCTCTCTCTCTCAGGGTAATTCAAAAAATTTTTTTTTTGGCTGGTGCAGCATAAGCCTCAAGCTTCCTTGCACCATATAGCTAATAATAATATAATAATTTCTGCTGTGGGTATAACTGAAGCATTCATTTGGCAGTTTTATAAAATTGCCAAAAAATTTTGATGATGCCACTCCATTGACTGTCTCTTCACTTCAGGGTCATAATAGTGGACCCAGATTTAGTCACCTGTGACTATGCGTGAAATAAAAACTTCTCCTTCACTCTTATAGCACTGGAGATGTTCCATACAGATGACTTTCTGGGCTTCTTTGTGCTCATGTGTCAGCATTTTCGGGACCCACTAGGTGCAAACCTTGTTGTAACCTAGTTCCTTTATGATGGTTATCACAACAGGTTTCCCTATACCTACTGCATCACACAATTTGCTTGTTGTGATGTGGCAGTCCTTTTTGATCAGCACACATCAATCCAGTGACAACACACGTTGTGTGTTGTCATTGACGTTATTCGCCAGCTGCTTTGGAGCTTGTCAACAATGTCATTCCCCACTCTTAGAGTGTCTTACCCAATGTCTAACTGTATTCACATCTACAGTATTGTCACCATAAACATTTTTTGAGATGCATATGGATTTCAAGGCATCACTTCTTCCTTGGTAAGAAATTCAGTCACCACTCTTTGCTTGATATGTATATCTGTAACATCCACAATTTTGAACTATCCCGAGACCATTCGCAGCACCACTCAGTATGGTGGAACTAGAGACCTCTAGTGACCACTCAGTGACATGCAAAATGATCCATGGTGCCACATTTGAAAGCAAAAAATTAGGAGGCATTACTTTCATACCAGTCCTCATATTGTCTAGCTGCAAATGACTTCTATTCATCTGTATAGTTTCTCTTATTATATAACCTGGTTCTTCTGCTAACTGCCAATTAATTTCTTCTAACTCTAATGGTTGTTCTGGTTGAATACTTAGCACCTGTTCTGGTTACTAAATAAACACAGTGTGGAACAAAGTACTTCAGATTTATCACAGTATGAATCTCAAGTACTTCGTTCTGCCACATAGTACTGACAGAGTATTTGACAGACAAAATGCTGGGAACAAAGTATGTCATTTACAGAATAATAAAAAAAAAAAAAAAAAAAGTATGACTGCTTGAAATGAATAGTTTTTTAACTTTGAAAATATCTGCTAGATGTTAAGTTTGCAATTTCTTAAATCCCTATAAGAAATTCAGAAATTTTAATTAAAAAATCACAATTCGAAATATAATTATTTGCAAATTTTTATGAAATTGAGTTTGTATATATGGAAGTCATGCAATAATGTGCGAACAGATTTTTTATTTGAATTTTTTTCTCACCCAGGTTTTGGTGGAACTCGAAGAAGATAGTTGTGTGAAATAAGCTATTTATTTTATGAAGATGAGTTTGAAAATTAGTGAATGTACTATAATGTTATTTTTTCTTTATTTTAAACTGTTGTTTGTGTGATTAGAGTGTAGTTAATTTTAAAAAGTCTTCACAGTTACTAGTTTTATAATGAAATATTGTCTTTCTAGAGAGATTGATTTATTTCTAAGAACATATCAGAAATATTTTAAAAAATATAGATTAATGCCAATTCAATCTTTCAATGAAATCACACAGGTTATAACTTGAAGAAAGTAGCAAAAGACACACATGGCCTGCAATAATATACTATTACAAAACTATTAAGCAAGAGCTTTCCTTTTTACTTATTAGTATAGGTGTTAGCTAACTAGTGGTTTTATTTTGCAATATCGGTTGAACCAGGAGTGCACTCACAAAAATAAAATGGTAATTTTCTTCGCTTCAAAGCAACTGCTGTGATGCACATCCTTTCCATAGAAAAGTCAGTAGTGTGATAATCAGTTGAACAAATTCAAATAACTTTGTCAAAAACTTTATTTAATAATATGAATAATGTAGTTTTAGCTCAAAAATTTAAGTTAAAATAAATGTGCTCCCTGTTTTGTTATGCACATTTTTAACCTATGCTGAAAATTCTCCATTTTAAATGACATAACAAGCTTTTCATCATTCACACTGTTTTCATTTGAAATCACTTTTAATTCGGTAATATTTTGAAAGATAATTATTTAAAACTCATTCAAATATTCTCACAGGACAAAAGTCATTTGCACTGAGATCAGTGGACCTCGGAGGCTACTCAAGTCAGCAAATCTTGAAACCATATAATTCTTAAAGATGTTACATAAGATAACACAGGAAGTGAGGGTTGTTATGCCACCTTGTTGGAAATTCTGATCTGGTCTAGAGGTGAAATTCCCACCACCAGATTGTTGCATGGCAGCCGTGTGATCTTCAACTACCATACCAAACTAACCATGCAGCAATCTAGACTAATTATTAGAGGGAATTCTCCATTCCTAATAATTAGTCTAGTCTTTAAATTTATTCAAAATACCCAATTCCACAATACCAGATGGCTGTTCAAACATTCAGTTACTCTGTCTAAAAGCAAATTTTTGCGCATCTATCCTTTTTCATTTTAAATTTGTCCCCTCATCTGAGAATGAGTAACAATTCTATCAGCATTTAGTTTATTCAATCTATTTAAGCCTTTTAAACACTTCAGTGAGGTGTGCCTCCTCACAAATGCTACAATTTGCAGAAATGAAGTCTTTCTTAGTCAGAATACACAAAATTGCTCTTACTAAGAAAAATCTAGCTGATCTTTATACCAATTCCAACAAATCTATGTCATTCCTAAAATGAGTCTTATAGACCTGTACGCAGTGCTCAAAATATGGCCTAACCATTGCCGTATCAATGAAATAATGACTTCCTTGTCCCTGTTAGAAAAATTCTTGTATATGGTTGATGAAATCCCATAAATCAACCTAGCAGTGTGTCTACACTGTTTCATGCCAAAATTACCCATAGATGTTTTTCATTCTCCACTACGTTACCCCAATAGATGTGTAATCCTGGGATTTCTGCTAAACCTGAAATACCTCTTTTCAAATGCTCACAACCAAATTTATCCAGGTCTTTTTGGAGTAGTAAACCCCAGTTACTATTGTTAACCACTTTTGTAATATCAGCAAACTTAGCAATAAATATAACATTAAATTTCATATGCCTTCTTCAGTTATGTTAATAAATATTGAAAATGATTATTGGTCCAGCAATTTGAGGGACTCCACTGATAACATTAGTCCAAGAAAAACAGTGCCCATTAATAACCACTCTCTATTGTCTCCTACTCAACCATCCCTTTATTCAGAGAAGAATACTGTTCCACAAGAAAGACATGGATTGTCTTTCACTTGGAACAGTATCAAAAGCTTTACTGAGATCTAAGTACATAAGTCGAAGTTATTTTTTCATCAAGTTCCTTTGTTACTGGATCATATTTAATCAGATTGGTCAAGATCTCCCCTTAACAGATCTGTGCTCTGACTGCTATTCTTGTCAATTGCATTCTTGTCAAGATGATCCTTCATTAGCATTAGTAGTGGTATGATACAAGGAAGCAAGCTCATACAGCATCAGCCAAGAAAAAAAAAAAAAAACACTTCCCATTTCACCTATCCATTCACTCCAAAAGTTTGTCTGGTTTTTCCTTGAATTTAATGACAGATGGAAGTTTGTTCTAGCAATCAACCATCCACTGGCTAGAGATAAATTTCTGCACATCTATTCTGCAACTGTCTTTCCTCAGTTTGAATATATGCCCCTGCCCACCTCAAGTGTGTAATCTGAGCAAGAGGAAAAATGCCATCAGCATTGAGCATGCTCAATCCATCCAAAGCCTTAAACACCTCAATCAGGCCAGCATGCCTAGTCTCCAGATGCTGCAATTTGCATAACTGAAGCCTTTCTTGGTAAGAGCAACCCATTGTTCTCCTCACCAATCTCGTTGCCCTTCTCTGTGCTTGTTCTAGCAGCTCTACATCCTTCCTAAAATGAGGCCTCCAGACCTGTATGCAGTATACTCAAGGTGTGGCCTGACCATTGCCTTATACAAAGGGATAATCACCTACTTCTTTAACCATTGACTACCTTATTTTCCTTGGAACAGAAGGGTCTGTAATTACCCACTTCTTTGTCCTTTATGCTTTCTGTGAATAGGGAAGGCATTTGCATATCTCCAATCTGTAGGGATCTGTTGAATGGATTGAGCAGACTTAATGCTGAGGGGATTCTTCCTCTTGCTCAGATTACGAACCTCAGGGAGCATAGATTCAAACTGAGGAAAGACTGTTGTAGAATAGATTTGCGGAAGTTTTCCTTTAGCCAGCAGGTAGTTGATTACTGGAACAAACTTCCATCTGTTGTTGTGAAAGTTGATAGCTTAAATAAATTCAAGGCACAACTAGACAAACATTTGAAATGAATGGATCAGTGAAATGGGACAATTTTTTTTTTTTTTTTTTTTTTTTGCTGATGCTGTATAAGCTTGCTTTCTTGCATCATGTGAATCAAAGAACTTATCTTGGAAGCTACTAGGCTTTACATACCAACTAAGAAATATTGTTCAAGGTTTAGGCCTAAGTGGATGTCAGATGGACAAATGAGACATATGGCAGAGAAGAAAAATGCATGGGATACATACAAATTAACACATGACACAGAAGCCTATGATAGATACAAGTTGATCTGTAACCAAGTTACAAAGGAGGTTAGGCAGGCAAAGGCAGATTACGAGAAATCTTTGGCAAGGGATGCAAAGAAAAAACAGCAAAGAGTTCTTTATTTATGTAAACTCTAGAAGGAAGGGGATGAATCAGATTGGTCCACTTGATATCGATGGGTCAACTGTTGATGATCCTGCTCAGGTAGCTAACAAACTAAATGAATATTTTGCATCGACATTCACACATGAGGAGTTATTCAGCGAGGGAAATGCCAGAGGTGTATTCAACTCTGGCAGTAAGCTAGAGAATCTTGTAATAACTGAGAGTAAAGTGGAGGAGAAATTGTTGAAGATAAATACAAGAAAGGTACCTGGGATGGATGGGATCTATCCAGTTATATTAAAGGAGGCAGCAAAGGAAGTAAGCAAACCCTTAACCATAATTATGAGAGCTTCCTTGGACTCAGGGGGAAGTACCCATGGATTGGAGATGTGCAAATGTGACCCCAATTCACAAAGGAGGACCAAAGGGCGACACAAGTAATTATAGACCTGTTAGTTTAACTTCTGTTCCCGGAAAAATTAATGGAGGCACTGGTTAAAGAAGCACTGCAGGATCATCTAGACAAGACATCAGTTATAGCTCAGACACAGCATAGTTTTGTTAAGGGGAAGTCTTGCCTGACCAATTTGATTGGATACTATGATGCAGTCACAAAAGAACTGGATGCAGGGAATAACTTTGATATTATATACTTGGATCTTAGAAAGGCTTTTGATACTGTTGCACATGGAAGACTGCTGCACAAATTGGAGCAGTGTGGCATTGGAGGCAAATTGCTGCTATGGATAAAGGGGTGGTTGAGGGGGAGAAGACAGAGTGGTAATCAATGGATACTGCTCATCGTGAACTAATGTTATTAGTGGAGTCCCTCAGGGTTCAGTATTGGGTCCATTATTGTTTTCTGTATTTATAAATGATATTGATGATGGTATATCAAGCTTAATGTCCAAGTTTGCAGATGATACGAAGGTTGGCAGGATTGTCAAGGACACTACTGACACTATGCTACTGCAGCAGGATCTGAAAAGGTTGAGCAGATGGGCTGAGAGGTGGCAAATGAAGTTTAACATTGACAAATGTAAAGTACTACATATGGGAAACAGCAACCCCAGAGCAACGTATCAACTCTGTGGTACTACACTGACAGTGGTAGAGAATGAAATGGACCTTAAGGTGGTTGTGCAGGCAGATATGAAGTTTTCTGAGCAGTGCAGATGGGCTGCAAGAGTAGCTCATGGTGTATTGTCGATGATATATAGGAATTTTTCTAGAAGGGATAAGGAGGTGATTATTCCCTTGTATAAGGCAATGGTCAGGCCACACCTAGAGTATTGTATACAGGTCTGGAGGCCTCATTTCAAGAAGGATGTAGAGATGCTGGAACGAGTACAGAGAAGGGCAACAAGATTAGTGAATGGAACAAAGGGGTGCTCTTACGAAGAAAGGCTTAAGTTTTGCAAATTACAGTGTGTGGAGGTTAGGCACCAGTGAGGTGTCTGATAGAGGTGTATAAAGCCTTGAATGGTTTGAGCATGCTCAATGCTGATGGGATTCTTCCTCTTGCTCAGAATAATCACCTGAGAGGGCACAAATTCAAATTGAGGAAAGACAGATGTAGGATAGACGTGAGGAAATTTGCCTTTATTAAGCGGGTGGTTGGTTGGTGGAACAGACTTCCATCCCTTGTCGTGGAAGTTGATAGCCTAAATAAGTTTAAGGTTCAGCTGGACAGGTATTTTGAACGAACAGAGGGGTGAAGTGGGAAGTGGTTATTTTTTATATATATATATTTTTTTTTGGCTGATGCTGCATAAGCTTGCTTTCTTGCATCAAATGCCTCTACTAATGCTAATGTGCCTCTGCTAATGCTAATCCTGAACCCAACAATGCTCTTGTTATTATGGCTAAAGGTTTGGTTACCTCTTTTGCTCCTTATTTCAGTATAATTGCATATAATTGCATTGTATAGACGGATCATCCTAGATCTGCACGTGGTCTCCAGAACTACCAACTGATCTCAGATCGTTATGGCGGGGCAAGAGACTCTCAGAAAACTGGACTTGAGGAAAATCTTTTGTTATCACAATTTGTTATTTTGTATTAGTTTTCCTTTCAAGTCAATGTGATCTGCTATGAGTTTTTTTTTTTTTTTTTATTATATAATTTGCTTATAATTAATCTTTACAATTCCTTTATTCTCTGCCGTTTGTTAACCCCTGGCATGGTGCTGTAAAAGGTATTGTATGGTCGTGGTACCTGCGTGTATCGGTGAACTGTACAATAAAGATCTTATTTATTCTGCCTGCCACAAGTACCTCCTTTAGAGATATCTCCTTGCTGGCCCTTGGCTACCTAAGGGTGGGATCTTTCTGGCTTTTTCTTTTTGTGTGGAATTTTATGCATATGCAATACTGTACTTGCATAAGGTATGAAATTCACTTTCCCGACACCTGGTGTTCTGGAGGTGACTAACAACTAATTATTTTTCCTCCTTCTTGTTCTTCCAATTGCCTAGGGGTTACCTCTTTTCTTTCCATACTTAATTTATCTGGTCCCTCAACCCTTAAAATATTCTTTTGCGGATGGTTCATCACCCCATATGTAGGTGGGGGATTGGCACCTAATCGAAGTACAGTTATTGGCCCATGTCCTCGTAGCAAAAATGAGTGTCAGGAAGCAGTGATCAATACTCCCTGCTAGCAAAGCAGTCAGTCAAACAACAGGTGACACATAACCCACAAATAATACTCATGTCTAGCTTTGCAGGGTCCTGTGATTTTGACACAAACACTTTGTAGACAATGAGGGAAATGATGAGTGCTGCTTACATGTGATACATACATATACACCCTTTCTGTAGACTTAATCTCACTGGGTAACTTTATTGGTGAGATCAGTAAAAGGGTATCCATGAGGAAAGACTGAATATTTGGGCTATGGTGCTTGATTACTAGGCACCTTAGAGGAAACTTAATTGAGGTGTATAAGGCTATGAGAGGAGAAAGTAAAATGAATGAGGGTGAAATTTTCACTGTTAAAAATAATTCCAAACTAGTGGCCAATCCAGTATTTGCTGGAACTAGTTTACACTGGATTGGAGGAAGTTTTGTTTGTTGGTCAGTGAGTAGTTGCTGGAATTTGCCTGATGGGTGGTTCAGGGTGAGATACTTAGGAGGAGGAAGTCAAATAAGTAGCTTTTTTTTTTTTTTTGGCTTGAGCAGCAAAAGTCTTGGGATTCCTTGCACCATATAACTACTTCTAATACAATACTCTTAGTATCTCTAACACAGCCTGTATATTTTATTGTCTCAGAAGCACCCCAGCAGGTCTTGTTAATCCTCCACACCTTGCTTTACAGGCTGCTGCATGTCCCAGTAGAAGCACTGCAAGATTTATCTCTACTTGCAACTACCAATGAATTATTGGTAGGTGCATCTCCCCCCCCCCACTGAAACTTAGTTTTCTGGTCCACCTAACACTGCCTTCTTGTACCCTTCTATTCTAATTAATAGAAGGGTACAAGTGTATCACATCCCTGTAAAAAGAGGCTCCAGTTAACAAGCATAGAAATGCTGGAAAAATTCTGCCCCTTGAGACATTCACAATCTCTCCAGGACTAAAATGATTGACAATGCTCTGGTCATATAATCTTCTATCATGTTAGGGCAAAATTCCAGAAACTTTATATTTTATCCTAACTCACAGTTATTGCCTCAAGAGCAGCCAAGCAGCCTTGAAATGGCCATCTGGGTGGTGGTATCCACTGAGAATAAGTGGTCTTCTCCACTGGTGAAGCTTTACTTATTTGAGGTAGTGCAATATCAGACAACTCATGAAGGTGTTCACAATATGAGATATGATAAAAACGACGTCAACTTACCATTTTCGGTAATTCACTACATACAAACATGATGCACTAACCTGTTACGTCTAGCAAATTTTCCGTAAGTTAAGGTTTTAGCCCTAAATCCTTCCAGTCTATATTACAACATCTGGCATCTCTCATATTGCGAAATTATACTTCATAACTGGGTTGTCACTTTTGCAGCGCCAGGATATCTACCCACCGATGGAGGCCAGACAGACTTGAAACGGCCATCTGGTTGGTGCTATCCACTGGGAATAAGTAACAATTGTCTTCTCCACTGGTGAAAGGTTATTCGAGGTAGTGCAATATCATGCAACTTGTTGTGAAGGTATTCACAATATGAGATATAAAATCAATGCCATTATACCATTTTCGGTAATTTACTACTTACAAACATGATGCTAATGCACTAACCTGTTAAGTCTAGTGAATTTTCTGTAAATTGAGGTGTTATTCCTAAATCCTTTCAGTTATGTACATATCTAAAACTCACAAAAATGTAAAAATTCACAGATGCCAAACAGCCACAAAAAAGACAACCGGCAGAGCTAAGTTCTCAAAGTATGGATTGTCTTTTTCTGTTTGCAGTGAAAACTCGTACACAAGCGATAGATACTCAATACTAACTGCAGTGGCTAAAACAGTGTAGTGGTTACCTTGAAGATTAGCAATACTTCTTCTTGGACGACTTTAAACCAGGCAGTTGCAGCTGCATGTTGGCTTAAAATATCATCCAGTGCCTTCTCGGCACTGTGGAAGCAGTTTCAGAAGACAGGAACCATTACAAGAATTGCTGGCCAAGTTTACTCGGAAGCTACAGCAAGACAGAACTTACAATGTCCTGTCATCAACTTTCGTTGTCCTTGCTGCGGCCACAAGCGAAAACATTTCCAACCATACTGTGTTAAGAAGGTTCAATTGAGGTCGACTCTATACAGGGAAGCCAGTTAATGAGATACAAAAACTTGTATCCCATTAACCCTAAACCACCGCAGAGCTCGTAGAAACTGATGCCATGAACATGTGACTTGGAGCCCTGACAAATGGGGTACGGTTCTGTTCTCTGATTAGTCCTGTTTTAGCCTACACACATAGATGCTGGATGTTATTTCATCTGGAGACAAGGAATGTGGTACATTGTAAGTGTCCCTTTCTCCATCGGAGAAAGGGACACTTACAGTGAAAGCAGTGTTCTTGTGTGTATGGAATAATGATCAAAGCTGTGCCCCCCTCCTTGTTTTAGATAGGGGTACTGTAACTGCACAGAGGTACTGAGAACAGATCCTCAAACCCTATGTATGACATTTTAGGGAGGGGTGGTTGGCCCAGATTTCCTTTTCATGCATGACAGTGCCAATGCACATAGAGCTCAAGTGGTGGAGAAATATCTTGAACATGTTATGCTATTAGTTAAGAAACATATAAAATCCAAGGAAGTGAAGCCAGTCGACATCGCTGGACAGTGCAGTGTCGAGTCAGTTTGGTGTGATATAAGCATTGGGAGATCAAAATTGAGTGTAGGAGTCTGTTATAGGCCTAATGACTATAATAAGAAACTGTACAGGAAATGTACAGTGGGCCAGTAAATCAGAGAGTCTAATAATGGAGAATTTTAATTTCCCAGATATTGACTGGAATTTGTGGTTTGGTTACTCACACGCTAGCAAGGCTTTTGTGGATTTATTAGATGATTGTTTTCTACATCAGCTTGTTCGGGAGGCAACTAGAGGGAGCAATACTCTTGATCTGATTATCAGCAGTGATTCTTCATTCATTAAGAATGAAGTGGGATTTGCTCAAAGAGGTAACTACCATCAGGAGTTAAGGGAAGGGTTTTTGCTTTCGTAAAGGCGACTATGGTGGTCTGAGACAGTATTTAAATTCTATACGATGGGACCAACTGATGATGTTATCAACAGCAAATTCAAAATGGGAAGCATTCAAAGAATTTATCTTGGAAGCTCCAGGCTTTACATACCAACAAAGAAATATTGTTCGAGGTTTAGGCCTAAATGGATCAGATGAACTAATGAGACATATGGCAAAGAAGAAAAATGCATGGGATACATATAAATTATTGGGTGACATGGAAGCCTATGATGGATATAAGCTGGTCTGTAAACAAGTCACAAAGGAGATTAGGCAGATTAAGAGAAATCTTTGGCAAAGGATGCAAAGAAAAACAGCAAAGAGTTCTTTACTTATGTAAACTCTAGAAGGAAAGGGATGAATCAGATTGGTCCACTGGATATTGATGGTTCAACTGTTGATGATCCTGCTCAGGTGGTTAACAAACTAAATGAGTATTTTGCATCTACATTCACACATGAGGAGTTATTCAGGGAGTGGAATGCCAGAGGTGAATTAAACTCTGGCAGTGAGCTAGATGATTTTGTAATAACTGAGAGGAAAGTGGAGGAGAAATTGTTGAAGATAAACATGAAAAAGGCACCTAGGGTGGATGGGATCTATCCAGTTATATTAAAGGAGGCAGCAAAGGAAGTAAGCAAACCAGCGGCACGTTATCCTATGGGCAAAAAGGGCAATTGCCTGGGGCCCCATCAACGGGATGGGGGGGGCAAAGTCCCCAAATCAATATTCTATAAACTGATTTTTCTGGTAAAAAAAAAATCGGGAATTAAATTTCGGTCCCATATCTGGGGACCCAAGATTGCAGGTGCGACGCCGGCATAGGGCAACATATGAAATATAAACAACTTATTTAATAAATAAAGAGAAAATTCGAGGTAGGTATTAATACTAGTATTTTGTTTGTTTTGTTGTTTTATTTTATATTTTATACTAATTCTAACACATAATTTGCCGCAGGCTCTTTTCCGCGATAATGTTCAATTAATTTAAACAAATTTTCTTTCATTTTATTTTCTGTAATTGGGGTAGAATACTGGATTTCTATTTTACATTGTACATTCAAAGATTATTTTACTAAATTATGAAAAACGATTAGATGAATAAAATAAAAAATAAATTATACAATATACGAATATAAAAATTTTTTATATAATTTTAGAATTATTTGTATTAAAAATAATATTTTAGGGCGATGAAAAGAATGTATGAATCTGAGTTTCAAAAAAAAAAAAGCAGAAAATTAGAGGCGGAATTAAAAAAGAAACAAACCTCATTACAGGATTTTGTAGCAATAAAAAATCAAGAAGATGACAGCATCAAAACAGAAGAAAATAGGATAGAAAATGAACCTTCCAACTCTAAAGTATCAGTCGGCATTATTATTGATCAAATTGAAAACAATGCCAACAACGCAACTGTTTACAATATCAATGATAATAATGATAAAAATACAAAAGCAATACATATATAAATAATATCAAACATAAAACATACACTAAAGATATTGCTTTATGGCTAAACCCCATCACAAATGATTTTATTGAGTTTTGCCTTCGCGAAAAACCGCAAAATTTTGGAAACATTAAAAATTCAAATCGAAGTTTTAATTGTGATGGAAAAATCATTACAAGAAAATTAAACAAGAAAAAAGAATCCCATTTCTATTTAAGTAGAGCTAATGGTACCACAGAAAAAAGAGAGTGGTTAATATTTTCAGAAACCGCAAAATCTGTGTACTGTTTTATTTGCAAATTGTTTTCAGTTAAATCAAAAAATGTATTAGTTACTGGATGTAATGATTGGAAACATGTTGATATTTTAAAAAGGCACAATGAGTCTAAAGAACATAAGGAAAATATGTGTGTGTACGTAAAGCACTTGAAAAGTGTAGGAAGAATTGATTTAGAGTTGATAAAAGCTTATGAAAAACAAACAAATTATTGGCGTGAGGTTCTAAAAAGAGTTGTTGCGACTGTGAAACTGTTAGCTTCATTAGGGTTGGGATTTCGAGGGCATGATAGTAGTGCAGGAAATTTTGAGTTGATTAGAATACTTAGCTAATTTTGATATGTTTTTGAAAACCCACTTAGAAACTTATGGTAAATGTGGTAAAGGAGAGCGAAGATTAAGAGCCATAGTAAAACTGCATTTTATGTCCCTTGTGCGGCTCATAGCCTAAATTCAGTGGGAAATTCTGCTGCAGAAGGTTGTCCAAAAGACTTCACCCCACTCCATTTCTTCGATTTTATTCAAAATTTATTTGTAATTTTCTCTTCCGCAAAGAGATTGGATATTTTAATGAAAGCGTCTACAAAAGGAAATGTAACATTAAAAGAAATTTGTTCTACAAGATGGTCCTCAGGGGCAGATGCAATTTTAGCTGTTAAGATGAATTTTTTGGCCATAAAAGAATCTTTATTTAAAATTTTTGAAGATTGTAATGAAAAACCTGTAACAAAATTATAAGCAAAAAAGCTATGTGAAAACTTTGAAGATTTTGAAACAACGCTTTTACTTTTCATATGGAATGCAATTCTACAAAGATTGAATGCAACTAGTAAAAGTTTTTGAAATAAAAATTCTGATTTACACAATGCCATAAATCTTTTAAAATTGTTATCTTTGTACATATCAGAAGATATTTGAAACCACAATGAATTTTTTAATACTATAGAGTCAGAATGTTTTGCATTAACAAACAATACAAATTATGAATCTGACAAAGGGAGAAAACACAAAAGAAAATTACACTTTGATGAGAAAAGGGATGGAGATGAGGATGTGGAATTGGCAGGCAAACAACGATTTATATTATTATTCTAATTCTCGTTCAATTAATCTAGTTAATTATTTAATGCAATTAAAGTACTTAAATACTAATTGAGTTCATTTATGACTTTTTTCTTGTGGATTATACTTAATCTATATATAAAAGTTCTTCATAAATATCATACATATAATTTTGTTTTATTTTTAATAAAATTATATCTACAATTATTATTATTTTTCTTTTTTCATGGGTAAGAGTATACTGGAGGCGTGGGATTTCCCCCCGAAGAAAAATTCAACACTATACATCGGGCACCCAAATTAAAATTTGCCCGGGGCCCCATGAAGCCGTAATGTGCCGCTGAAGCAAACCCTTAGCCATAATTATGAGAGCTTCCTTGGACTCAGGGGAGGTACCCATGGACTGGAGATGTGCAAATGTGACCCCTATTCACAAAGGGCAGCACAAGTAATTATAGACCTGTTAGTTTAACTTCTGTTCCAGGAAAATTAATGGAGGCACTGGTGAAAGAAGCACTGCAGGATCATCTAGACAAGACTTCAGTTATAGCTCGGACAGAGCATGGTTTTTTAAGGGAAAGTCTTGCCTGACCAATTTGATTGGATACTATGATATGGTCACAAAAGAACTAGATGCAGGGAATAATTTGATATCATATACAGTGGATTCTGGTTATTTGGGTCACCGGTTAATCGGGGCAGCCATTTATTTGGGGCAAATCTTGAAAAAACAAACCAATTGAGAAAATAGCCAGGGTTTACTTCGCTTAATTGGGACAGCATGCCGTTTAATCGGGGCAGGAGACCGCATCATTGGTGATTACCCTACAATTGTCTCTGATGGTACCACGTGGTTTGGTCGAAATTCTGGAGGTCACAACCATAAAACAATAAAAACAATTAGCAGTCACCTGTGTATTGGGCTTTTCTGTTAGTGAAATCTATCATAAACAGACAGTAAACTCGATCTTATTGAATTTGCGATAATACCGACAGCTGGAATTTTCACCGTAATAACCGACAGCTGGTTATTATGGTGAAATGTGTTTACACTTCCATGAAATCTTCAAACAAATAAAAAAATTAATTTGCAGATCTTCTCTTCATTCCTATTTTTAAAGCTTTGTAACTCGTTACTGCGTTCTCACTTGCACGTATTGTGTTACTTGCAATTTGTGTGTGTGTGTGCCGTGTTCTTTGTTATTGATTGCTTATCTTTTTACTGTTTTAAATTTTAACCCCCATCCACAAATGTCAACTAGTTCGTATGTACATATTACAGTACATAATAATTATTCTGATTATCACGTATATTCTTCCAATTTTCACGTATCATTTAATTTTTTTAATTGGCAAGGTAATAAAGGTTAAATTTGTGCTTAATATATCTTTGCTTTTATAGCCTGTGGATAATATTCCTCCTATTTTCGCTAATTAGAATCGCTGTGTAATAGAATTAAAATTCAATTCACAAACGTGATTAAATGACCGGCGCTTACAGCACATCGTATAGTGAACAGTACTTTACTATGTTTAGTTCGTCCTAACGTGATTTGATTGTACTGTGAACCAATTGTAAAAAAAGAGGGGGTACATTGTATTTTTAACTATTTACATGAAACTTTGGATAATTGGGGCAGCCGCTTAATCGGGCCAAAATGCACTAGTCCCGATGTGTCCCAAATAACCGGAATGGACTGTTTTGGATCTTAGAAAGGCTTTTGTTACTGTTGCACGTCGAAGACTGCTGAACAAATTGGAGCAGTGTGGCATTGGAGGCAAATTTCTGCTATGGATAAAGGGATGGTTGAATGGGAGAAGACAGAGAGTGGTAATCAATGGACACTGCTCATCATGGACTAATATTAGTGGAGTCCCACAGGGTTCAGTGTTGGGTCTATTGTTGTTTTCTGTATTTATAAATGATATTGATGATGGTATATCAAGCTTAATGTCCAGGTTTTCAGATGATACAAAGGTTGGCATGGTTGTTAAGGACACTAATGACAGTATGCTGCTGCAACAGGATATAGAAGGCGCCTCCATAGCTAGGTGGGCAGGAGCAGTAGTTTGTAGCACACGCTTCTTGATTACACCGGCGTTTGAGCCCGTGACCACCAAATATGGAGTATGCGGAAAGGTCAGGGAATGACCACCACAAATCCCCGGAGCAATATGGCCTTAGTTGCTAATGCTCCTAAAAACCAAATAACAAATAACAACAGGATATAGAAAAGTTGAGCAGATGGGCTGTGAGGTGGCAAATGAAATTTAATATTGACAAATGTAAAGTACTATATATGGGAAGCAGTAACCCCAGAGCAACGTATCAACTCTGTGGTACTACACTGACAGTGGTAGAGAACGAAAAGGACCTGGGGGTAATTGTGCAGGCAGATATGAAGTTTTCTGAACAGCAGACGGTCTGAAAGAGTAGCTCATGGTGTCTTGTCAGTGATATACAGGAAATTTTCTAGCAGGGATAAGGATGTGATTATCCCCTTGTATAAGGCAATGTTAGGCCACACCTTGAGTACTGTATACACGTCTGGAGGCCTCATTTTAAGAAGGATGTAGAGCTGTTGGAATGAGTACAGAGAAGGGCAACAAGATTAGTGAATGGAACAAAGGGTTGCTCTTACAAAGAAAGGCTTAAGTTTTGCAAATTCCAGTGTCTGGAGACTAGGCACCTGCGTGGTGATCTGATTGGGGTATATAAAGCCTTGAATGGTTTGAGCATGCTCAGTGCTGATGGGATTTTTCCTCTTGCTCAGAATAATCACCTGAGGGGGCATAAATTCAAATTGAGGAAAGACAGATGCAGGATAGATGTGCAGAAGTTTGCCTTTAGCCGGCGGTTAGTTGGTTGGCGGAAGAGACTTCCATCCCTTTTTGTGGAAGTTGATAGCCTAAATAAATTTAAGGCTGAGCTAGACAGGTATTTGGAACGAATGGAGGGGGTGAAATGGGAGAGTTTTTTTTTTTTTGGCAGATTCTGCATAAGGTTGCTTTCTTACATCATATGCCTCTACTAATGCTAATGTGTGGGTGTCGCATTGCATGCCAACGGCCAATTCCTTGGTCACTTGGTGAGTTAAGATCTGCACTAGTGGAATAATGGGATTTATTACCACAGAATGTTATGGGCACCCTTATATAGAGCATGGTTCATCACTGTCAGGCCTGTTTAACTGTTGGAGGGGACTGTAATAATGTCACCATATTTTCAAGATCTTGCATTGACTTCTGTAATATGACCTTTTTGGTAATTCCTATATAATCCCTATAAATGTCTTTTATAAACTCTTTTATCTGAGGAAAGTCACATCAGGGATGAATAAGTTGGTCACCCTTCCTGTGGGTATGGTTTTCCATCTTGTCTGCCATAAATTAATTACTTCATTCAAACATATTTTCTTTTTGCCTCTACAATCAGAGCAGATATTAATCTCTATACCTAATATTTCTGTAGGAATTTCCCTCTTAATACGGTAACACAGACCACAATACAACAAATATTTTCCAAAGGTATCGCTCCTGCCAACACCTGCAGCAGACACTGCATATTCTCTGACATTCTGCACACTCTTAGAATACCATGAAGTGTGATGTGCTGCATAAAATTTAGTTTAGCCTAAAACCCAGCTATTTTAACTCTGGAACCAGGCTCCTGTAGCATATGTATTTATAGGAAGAAATACTGCCTTGTAACAGAAACAGTGCTTTATGTGACAGACCCCAGTCAGACATTGAAATTCTAATGATAGAACTAGAAAATTTCCTAATTTTATTGCTTAAATATGTTAAGTGCTGGTAAAATGATAACGTACTGTCCACAATAATTCCCAGGTATTTAGTATCAAGGACCATAGGTAACTGTACACCATTCAACTTGATCTGAGGAGATAATTTAGATTCAAACCTGTTCTAAATATCATTTTGGTTTTATAAGGACTAATAACAATCTTATAGTTTTGATCCCCAGAATTTAAGTTTGTCAGCCCACTACTAGCATTCTGTTCTAGGAGTGAGTGAGATCATCCTGCTATTATAATCATCAGAACATTTGCAAATACCAGAACCTTACAGTTAGGGAACATGCAAACCAACCAATTCTATAAGACGAGGTTCCAAATAACAGAACAGAGATAAAGCCTTAAGGACACCCCCCCCCCACAACCTGTTTTCAGTGGGAAATGCTTGGATCTTACTAGCACATCTATTCAAAAAATAACTGTTAGAAAGCATATATATATATATTCCTTGGAACAATCAGAATTTCTTAACTGAGCCATCACTGCCTCCAACCAAACAGTTTCAAATGTCCCTTCGAAATCAACATAGATTGCTAATATGCATTTGAAATTCCACTAGACAATCACAGTATTTCCCAGGAGTAAACCCATATTGCTGAGGTGATATCATATCCTGCTACACTAGCAGGTCAGTTACCTGCAATGCCATTAACCTTTCAAGAATTTTACCAAGGTTTTGCCAAAAGAGTGATATGATTTAGGTTCAGATAGTGCCTTCCCAGGTTCTCTCACTAACTTCAATAATGCAATCTTCCACTGTGTTGGAAAGAGCCCTTCTGTCATTAGGTAATGACTTATAGAAGAACCTTGTTATAAAATTATTCTTCACTAAATCAATTCCATGACGTTTTGTGAAATTAAGCTTTTTCAAAACTCGTGTAAGTTCATCCATCGCAAACTCAGCAGTATGTCCTTGAGCTACATAAAGCTGATTATCTCTACATATAACTGCTGATCCTGAGGAACATCAGTTGGAAATAACTTACTCAAAATTACCTGAATGGAGTCCTTCCAACCGATAGTCTCTACTGATATCCATGGTTACATTATTTAACACTTCCCCATAACTTAATTTGTCACGTGATGTACAGTAAACCCCACACATTTGAATTCCCCGATTCTTTCACAAAAACTCTCAAGTCATCTGTTTTTGATCAGCTATCTTCCTACTATAACTGTTTTTTAAGGACAAATACTTCTCATGCAACCTTGTAACTTTGAAGGGGAAAGAATGTCTATCGCATTGATATTGTCTTCTAGCTCTGTGTAATGCTTGCCTTAATACTGTTAACTCTAAAGTCCACCGAGGACAGGATGATTTCGATCTCACAACTTTCTACCTGCCAGACTTGCATGCTGTTCTTATAATTGAATCCTGTATAAGTGTAGCAAGATAGTCAGCTAAAACCTATATTAACTGAAGTTGCCTTATCACAGAGAAGTCGATATGAATTGATGCATCAAACACAGACCAATCTATTGTTTTCAATAAGACCCAAACCAACTGTGACACTTTTTTTTTGACTAGCTGAATTGCTGTGACATTGTTTACATAAAAAGAGATAACTCTATAGTCACTAGATGTCCAGTCAGAAATAACCAGCTAATCATAGATGTGGTGTCATAGGCCAGAAGTATGTTTGCCAGGGCAAAAGTTGATGATGTGTAGGGCAGTTATCTTTTAAAGGCACAAAAGGTGATATTGTTGTACACGTTGGCACTAATGACTTTAAGAGTAAGAGATCTGCAGATTTACTTAACAAGCACAGGTCAATACTGAAAAAAAGTCGCAAGTTGCGATTAAATTTGAAAGAGTGTGCAATTCTGCCCAGACACAATAGGAAGGAGTATATGATCAGAGCCTTGTCAATCAGTTCGGCCCTGCAGAGATTGTCCAAGGCTGACGTGGTAGAATTTTTTTTAAACATAGTCTATGCTTTCTAACAGGAGAGACTGCTTCTACAGGGAGCGCCTCCGTGGGCAGGAGCAGCAGTGCATAGCACACGCTTCTTGATTAGACTGGGGTTCGAGCCCGTAACCACCAAATACGGAGGATGCGGAAAGGTCGGAGAATGACCACCGCATATTCCCGGAGCAATGTGGCCTTAGTTGCTAATGCTCCTAAAAACCAAATAACAAACATAACAGCTTCTACAGGGATGGGATACACTTAAATAGAAAGGGTGCAAGAATATTTGCTGATGCGATCGAGGCAGTGTTAGGTGGGTTGGAAAACTGCTAGCTCGGGTGAAGGGCGGTTCACAGACTAAAAGATTAACAGTAGCTGCAGGCAGACCCAAAAGTGATTCTTGCACTGCTTCTATTGTAATGAGCAGCAGCCTAGAGAGCAAGTTTCCGGGAATTTGAAGAGCTCCTGGAGTCATCATGGTACAAGTAAATACATGGGCTGTGTTAGGGTAACTAAAAGTAAGAACAGCTGCATGTATACTTGCATGTACACCAATAATATAAGTATAGTAAATAAATTTGATGAATTTGAAGTGCTGATCAAGGCATCAAAGGCAGATATTGGTGGGATATCAGAGACATGGTGTCACAGATATAAGCAGTGCAGAATTGGAATTTGGGGAGTACAATGTGTACAGAAAGGATAGACAGCATAGGAAGGGTTATGCTGTTAGTTAAGAAACACATAAAATCTAAGGAAGTGCATCCAGTTGACATGGGTGGCCAGTGCAATATTGAGTCTGTTTGGTGTGACATAAACACCGAGAAAGGGAAAATGAGAGTAGGCGTCTGTTATAGGTGTAATGATTCTGATGAGTACAACAAACAGTTGTACAGAGAAATAGAGTGGACGAGTAAATTAGAATGTCTTGTAATGAGTGATTTTAACTTATCAGATATTAACTGGAACTTGTGGGTAGGTCACTCGCATGCTGGCAAGACTTTTGTGGATTTATTGGAGGATTGTTTTCTACAACAACATGTTCGAGGAGCAACCAGGAGGAGTAATACTCTTGATCTGATTATCAGCAGTGGTTATTCATGCATAAAGAATTTTCAGATTCTTTAGGTCACTAGGTGACTGTGATCACAATGTACTGATGTGGGATTTACTTAAAGATGTAACTACCATCAAGGGTAAATGGAAGGGTTTTAGCTTTCGTAAAGGTGATTAAAGTGGTCTCAGACAGTTTTTAAATTCTATACAGTGGGTTCAACTGATGAATTCTAAATGGGAAGCCTTCAGGGATTTCATCTTGGAGGCTACTATGCTTTTCATACCAACTAAGAAATACTGTTCAAGGTTCAGGCCTAAATGGATGTCAGATGAATCGTATAAATTATCAGGTGACACAGAAGCCCATGGCAGATATAAGCCAGTCTGTAATCAAGTCACAAACAAGGTTAGGCGGGCAAAGGCAGATTCCAAGAAACCTTTGGCAAAGAATGCAAAGAAAAACAGCAAAGAGTTCTTTACTTATGTAAACTCTAGAAGGAAGGGGATGAATCAGATTGGTCCACTTAACATAGATGGTTCGACTATTGATAATCCTGCTCAAGTAGCTGATAAACTGAATGAGTATTTTGCGTCTATATTCACACATGAGTTATTCAAGGAGGGGAATGCCAGAAGTTTACCAAATTCTAACGAGAGCTAAGTGATTTTCTAATAACTGAGAGCAAAGTGGAGGGAAAATTGTTGAAGATAAACATAAAAAAGGCACCTGGGCAGATGGAATCTATCCGGTTATATTGAAGGAGGCAGCAAGGGAAGTAAGCATACCCTTAGCCATAATTATGGGAGCATCCTTAGTCAGGGGAAGTCCCCATGGACTGGAGATGTGCAAATGTATTCCTAATTCACAAAGGGGGTGCAAAGGGTGACATAAATAATTATAGACCTGTTAGTTTAACTTCTGTTCCGAGGAAAATAATAATCTCTGGTTAAAGAGGTTATACAGGATCACCTAGACAAAACTGCAGCAATAGTTTAGACACAGCATGGGTTTCTTAAGGGCAAGTCTTGTCTGACCAATTTAATTGGATATTATGATATGGTCACAAAGGAACTGGATGCAAAAAATAATTTTAATATCATACAGCCTCTCTCCAACTTACTTAAGGGTTGCATTCCGTGGAACTCCACGTATGTCAGAATTTCTCTAAATGCTTATGTAGCACTCGCAAATTTGAAGCAAAAAAGAAATGTTCGACGAACGTGTAAATAGAATTATTTATTCAATTTTTTTATCTCATTCACAGGAAAAATTATAAAATTACAAAAGAGAGAAGAGACAGGCTTAACATCAGCAGGTTTTACTCTTCGAGCATCGTTGCCAGAATTAACTCTCCAGCTGATAAACATGCTGCTGTGGAAGTTGTGGGCTATGGAGATTTAGAAGGGGTTTTTCCCAACACATCACAAAATTTCTCTGCAACTGCAAAATCAGCACTGCCGATTTTACCACATACTTCAATGTTTTGGAAACCAGCGCAATGCTTGAACCTATTAAACCACCCGTTGCTTGCCACGAACTTGGCTTGGGGTTCACCGTACTAATCCTTAATATCCTCATAAATACTTCTTGCTTTTGCGATAGTCAAATTATAGTAGTCTTATAATACCGTGACAAACTGACTAAGTTTTTTAGGCATTTGCCATTCAATTTTTTTTTTTTTTTTCTTGCTTTTGCTTGAATGGCCATTGGACTCAGAGGCACTTGCTTCTGAATCTGATTTTCTATCCATATTATTAATAGCTTTTCCAACTTCAATATAGCACCTGAACACTATTTTATGATCCCTGTTGATCTTAAATGTGTTGATCCCGTAACATGTTCTTTT
This sequence comes from Mastigoproctus giganteus, assembly GCF_048544385.1. Classification (NCBI taxonomy): domain Eukaryota; kingdom Metazoa; phylum Arthropoda; class Arachnida; order Uropygi; family Thelyphonidae; genus Mastigoproctus; species Mastigoproctus giganteus. Next base: position 146,097,872 of record NC_143585.1, on the reverse strand, counting down.
ATACGCGCAGCGAGACCTAATTCTGTGCAATAGATGATAAACTTTGTCCTGCTTCGTACTTCTTAATTAATCATCTTCATTTCTAAATCTATTTTGTTTCGTTTCTTAGTGCTCCGAGCACTTGCACTTTCCATTGGTACCTTTACCATTGTAATAAGTAAATAGGAATGAAGAGAAGATTCTGAAAATTTGTGTTTTTTACATGATTGAAGATTTCAGTGAAAGGAAACTCATTTCACCATAATACCGTAACGTAAAAACCCACAGAATTCCAGTTATCAGTATTATCGCAAATGCAATAAGATCGAGTTTACTACCCATTTATAATAGATTGCGCTAACAGAACAGCTCAAATTGTTTTTATTCTTTTATGATAGTAATCTCCAGAAATGTGTTTTAGAAAAATATCAAAAAGGCATTCAGAGTTGGTACTTATAACGGAATATACGATAACAATGAAAATATAGTGCAATTTCCATTGTAAAAATGACCTTTTAGAGAGATAAAACAGCTTAGTTATATAGTGAAAATTTCAACTTCCAAGGTCATGGAACGAATTACCAAAAAAAAAGTGTTATTCGGCTCACATTACGATATTCTCACGATATTTATTCCTGTGGTATGCAAAATAGGTTTTAATGATTTTTTAAAGCACCAGCCCGCAAAACTTACGTAAAGTCAAATTTCCGTACGTTGAGTATTACGTAAGCCGGGGAGTGGCTGTACTTGGATTTCAGGAAAGCTTTTGATACGGTTGAACATGGAAGACTGCTGTACAAATTGGAGCAGTGTGGCATTAAGGGCAAGGTGCTGCAATGGATAAAGGGATGGTTGAGGCGGAGATGGCAGAGTGGTAATTAATGGACACTGCTCTATGTGGACTAATGTTATTAGTGGAATCCCCCAGGGTTCAATGCTAAGCCCATCGTTGTTTTGTGTATTATTGATATCAATCAAGATATATCAAGCTTAATGTCCAAGTTTGTAGATGATACAAAGGTTGCCAGGATTGTTAATAACAGTAATGAAAAGTTGGGGAGAAGGGCTGAGAAGTGAAACTGAAGTTTAACATGGACAAATGCAAAGTACTGCATACTGGTAGCAGTAACCCAAGAGAAACGTACCAACTGAGTGATACTACACTCAGGGAAGTGGGGAATGAAAAAGACTTGGGAGTAATTGTGCAGTCAGATGTGAAGTTCTGTGACCAGAGCAGGTCATTGAGTTTTGTCAATGATATATAGTAATTTTGCTAGCAGACAGGGAGGTGATTATCCCTTTGTATAAGGCAATGGTCAGGCCACAGCTTGTGTACAGATCTGAAGGCACCTCATTTTAGCAAGGATGTAGAGTTGCTAGAACGAGTACAGAGAAGGGCAACAAGATTGGTGATAGGAACAAAGAGGGTGTGCTTACAAAGAAAGGCTTAAGTTCTGCAAGTTGCAGCATCTGGAGACTTGCGAGGTGATCTGATTGAGGTGTATAAGGCCTTGAATGGTTGGAGCAGTCTTCTCAATGCTGGTGGGATACTTCCCCTAGAGTACAGCCAGGCCTCGTATAACACGAGTTCATTTAACGCGTTTTTCAGTTACCACTATTTTAAAAAAATATACCACTGCACACAATGCAAATTTCCAGTTAACGCGATGTTTTTTTTTTTTTTTTTATGTAATAGTTGAAAAATATTTGAATCGCGTGTTAAGCTTACCGCACGTGAGACGGGCAATAAACAAACATTTGCTTGCTGCCCGCCTCAGTGTGTTCCATCAACCATCGGAAGAAGAAGAAGTGTTGTATGTATGTATTTGTCTTGGGCGGCACCCGGAACGTTAGTTCATCTCCGCCTCGTTTCACTTTTAAATTGGAGGATTCTGCAGAAATGGCCAGAAGTGAACTGGCTGTTTGGCTACCCAGAATCAGCAGGTCGGAAACGCGCCACCACCACCGCCACGGGAAGGTAGACCAGGGGCAACCAACCGGCGGCAGCAGAAGAGAGGGACGCCAAGAGCCCAACAAAGTACGAGCCAAAAATAGTAAAAAAAAAAAAAATGAACTTATACAACTATACAAAGATTAAATACTGTACAAAAGATAACTTCAACAGATTGAGGTAAACACAGATGATACTTTGAAATTTCAAAGTAAACAATGAAAGTAATCTTACTTATGCATATTAACATAAAAAAAAAAAAAAACAAGTTCAAAGAAAATAATTAAGGATAACAGTACCATTCAACTGACAAAACTTTACACAAGCCCAGAAACAGGCACAAACCTTATAAACAGTTGAGATTAAATCCAGTGAGTCCTGCAGTCAATGTAGCAAAGTTACAGTCAATCACCAATAACAAAGTCACAGTCAGTTAACAGCCATCCGAGCAAAGGAGCACAGGAATTTTCATCGCCAAATTGAGTTGTAGTTGTAGGGCACTTGTAGAATTTCAAAAAAAAAAAAAAAAAAAAAAAAACACAACACACAAAGTAACAAAGTAACATCCAGAATTGTAGATCTTGTTGAGAAAATGGATGTCATTGCAGTGAAGGTGAAGAGTGTTGAATTTGAAACATTCGCATGTGTAGTCATTGCAGAAAGGATTGCGAGCCTTTTATTGAAGGTTGCCTTAGCAAAATCGTGAAGAGCGCGGTAACTCGTGGCATTTGGTACAAAATTAGGTTCCAATCCTGATGAAAAGTTGGGAATTGCATTCTGCAGAATTACTCGAAATTCATTGTATGTTACAACATGTGCTGCCAATCTTCCACACTGCCACAATGGCAGAGTTCCGTAGGAGACAAGCGAAATTTAAACAATTTCTTATTTAATGATCCGTGTCCTGATATCAAATAGGAGGTAAACAAGTCAAGGCTAAACGAGACTAGATTTTTTATCCGTAAGAGAGTCAACTTCAGGAAAAAACTTAAGCGTTAAACTGCCCAGTGTTGTGCCATCCCACCTACTCTGCCACAAGTTGATCAACTTTGTCATTCAGCTTTAACATCGACTTGAGTGTTAATAGAAATACCAAGGATCTGAGTGGGAATCTGGCGTTTCAAGCGATAACATAAGCCTCTGAAAATTACGAAGAGATCGAGTGGTCCCGGCTAAAACCAGTAAAGCAGGTGTTGAAACTGTTCGACAAATCTTCAAAATACAAAGTAATATTGTACGCTGGGTTGACATCAATTTTGATTGAAATTGTACAGTCCGCACCCTATGGAACCAAGCGCCAGACGCATAGGCAACCATAGGGAGAAAGACAGAGTTACAGGAGATTCTTAAACAACTTCTAGAAAGACCCCACTCAGTTCTAGAAACTCTGACAAGAGCGCCGGTGAAATTTCTGATCTTATTCGCAGATTGGATAAATGAGGGAGAAAGTTTAACTTGCTGTCAATAGTTATTCCCAAAAGTTTAATTTCCGTTCTTAGAGGTATTTGTCTATTGTTTATTTTAACTCTTGGTGGTCAACGAACGTCCAATTTAGAGCCAAGGATCATAATTTTTGTCTTGGTAGAACTTATTTTCAACTGGCCATTGTTGAAGATCAGATAGAACTTTCTCAGCGGATATTTCAATAGAAGACCTTGAATTGCCACCAACAAGGACTGTCAAATCATCCTCATATGCCATGATCTTCACGTTGTCAAAGGTTCGGGTAATCCAACCTTGCAGAACAAAGTTCCAGAAAAGTGGTCCCAAAATGGAGCCTTGAGGACACCCTCGAAAGACCTGACGCAAAATTTGTCTGTACTTAGATCTGGCGGTGATAAAACTGTTAGAGAAATAGCTCTTAATTAGAAGATAAAGTTGTGGGAACATTCGGCATGACGTAAACGTTCAAGGACACTTTCCCACCAAAGGGTGGGAAAGTGAGCATAGTTCCCACCAAAGGGTGAGAACTATGAAAAAACGTCAGAAGCACCTAAAAGCTGTCCCTTGGTGGTGCAGGGAACTAGAAAACCTAAGGCGGCAAGTCCACACTGCCCGAAAAGCCTTCCAGAGAGCGAGGCACTCCTGGCCTCCTGCTGAGGTCCAGGCTCTACGGGAAGCATATAGAAGATATCGTAACGACTACACAAGCCTCATTCGGCAGAAAAAGAAAGTGTCTTGGCAGAACCTTGTGACAACCACTGGTAACGCAGATCCTTGGGGGGTCGTTTATCGCATTGTTATGAACAAGCTGCCCAGGGGAGAGATGTTAAATGCAACCCTGACTCCTGATGGCAATCCAACACACACATGGGCTGAATCCATGAATAATATTCTGAATGCCCTACTTCAGACTGATGAGAGTCCCCTCAATGATGAACAAAAGCAAATTAAACAAGACAACCAGGCCTTCTCCAACAATAAAATAGAACCTCCTTTCACCTCTGAGGAAATGAACAAAGCACTTGACAGAACAAAAATGAATAAATGCCCTGGTCATGATAATATTGAGGTTGAGGTCATCAAGAAAGCAGCAACACATCTCCCAAACCACCTATTAGCACTATTCAACAAATGCCTTGCGAAAGAAATTTTCCCTGATTCTTGGAAACAGGCAGTGCTTCGACTCATCCTAAAAGGTCCAAATAAAGATCCTACTCTACCCAAATCTTACCGCCCCATTGCTCTTCTCCCGGTCTTGGGAAAGGTAATGGAGCGGCTGCTTCAATCCAGATTATCCACCTACTACCAGACAGCCAACTTAGACTCTCCAAAGCAGTATGGCTTTAAGCCAGGATGCTCCACTGAAGATGCTATGAACAATCTGCTCAACACAGCAAACTCAACCACAGAAAAATATCTACTGGCTATTTCCATTGACTTTGCTGGTGCCTTCGATTCCATCTGGTGGCCCAGCATTGTCAGGAGATTACGTCAAATCAATATTCCACTCAACCTCTACCGCTGTCTCCAGAACTACCTCTTCAACCGCTCAGTCACTGTTCAAACAAATTTTCAGAAAACCTCCCGACCAGTTGTTAGAGGGTGTCCACAGGGCTCGGTTCTTGGGCCCTACTTCTGGAACTTGATACTAGATGAATTTCTTCTTATGGATTTGGGTCCTGTGGACTGCATGGCCTATGCAGATGACCTCATCCTCCTTATCAAAGCTGATTCTAGAACTCAGCTTGAGCAAATTGCCTCCCCTGCCTTAACGACCCTCCAAAATTGGGCAAACAACCACAAGTTAGTCATCTCTGGGGAAAAAACGAAGACTATCCTCCTCAAAGGATCCTTGGACATAAGAAGACCACCCCAAATTAAAATCTCTGGGCAGACATTGCAACTCAAAACAGAACTAAAATATCTAGGAGTAACCTTCGACTCCCGATTAACATTCTTACCTCATCTTAATTACCTCTCCAATAAAATACGTCGTTATACTGCCATGATCGTAAGAATTAGCAGAGCAGACTGGGGTTTGAAGAGGAGGACTCTCATGCTACTTTATAAAACCATCTTCTTACCAGCTGTGTGCTATGGTGCAGCCATATGGTTCCCTCGTGCCATCATTGCACGTAATAAAGCAAAGCTACATACAATTCAACGCAATATCCTACTCACTGTGACTAGAGCATGCCGCACAGTCAGTAACCCTGCCCTGCAGGTCTTAGCAGGCACTCTCCCTCTGGACCTGGAGGTTATTCGTCGCGGCCTTGCATACCGCATAAAGAGAGGAATTCCCACCACCATTCTGGATATAACACTCGATCTAGCTAACGATCCAAAAAACGAAATGAAACAGATTTACTCTAAGCTCTTCCAGCATTGGCAAAGATCTTGGGAGCAAACAACCAAAGGTGAAACAACTAAAAGATTTCTTCCACAAGTTATGATAACTGCACCAAAACCTCCTCCATTGTACTCACCAGGCCTTCACGTCTCCTTCTTCCTCACTGGTCATGGATCGTTTCGGGCCAAGCTGCATGCCCTGGGTCTCACCGATTCTCCTCTCTGCACATGCGGTGACAATGAAGACTGGATTCACCTCATGTATAATTGCCCTCTTTATGATTTACCCAGAAGTCTCCTAATCACCAAAACTGGAAATATACCCAGTGGGCAGGAACACCTCTACATAATTGACGAAACCAACTACAAAGCCTTCACTACCTTTGCCCAGACTGTATTTGAAATGCGTCAAATTCACCTACAGCAAACTGTTCAACGCACCCCCATCTTATAATGAACCCAAAACTCAATTCACAGAACATATCCTGAATGGAATCAAAGAAAACACAAACAGAATATTGATCTTTGTCATGACCTAACAGGAATCTCTCGACGTTCACAAAGGTAGCTATCTGACAAACCCACGAACCCAAAAAAGGACTTTTCTACAATAGCCCCAAGAACTCCAAGCAATCCTTGAGCTTCATGAATCCATGTGCCTCCTCTCATCCCCTAAGAGAAGATTATCCAAGTCCCAGTGTGGGACACTGCTCATTGCCTACAAGTCACCCTTGGATGAAGAAGATTAAATTGCTTGACACTGGGCCCCTTGCCCATTGTGGGACCCACTCACTTGCTGGCACCTCTTCTCTTCAAGGTGTATGACAATATCTGATTTTCCTACTTGTGCAGGAACTCATATAAATACTCCTCTGGGAGTGGGACTGGCATTTGACTTATCAAATGCAGGATCATGCTATTAGGCAATCTGACTTTGTGGGTCACTTGACCTCACAGCCTTTTCTCTTCTTCCTGAGGTAGGGTGGGCTCCCCCTGGGGGGGAGCCCACCCTACCTCACCCTCTCTCTCTTCTGCTTACCTTCTTTCTTCTCCTCAATCTCTCACCCCTTCTCCTATTTCAAAAAAAAAAAAAAAATTTTTTTTCATTTATTTATTAATTAATTTTTTATTTATTTATTTATTTTTTTTTTATTTATTTATTTATTTTTTTATTTTTTTTATTTTTTATTTTTATTTATTTAATTTTTTTTTATTTATTTATTTTATTTTATTTTTATTTATTTTTTTTTTTTTTTTTCGGCCCTCCCTGGGAAGCTCAGGCTAACCCCAGGGTCGGCCAGCCAGAGTTCTCTTTCCACATACCTGGTCCGGCTCCCAGTGCCAGTGACGGTAACTAGCAGTCTGTGGTGTTCCACAGACCCTAGGCTAAGCGGCCAGATGAACAACATAACCCGCACTAAGCAAACATGAACACACACTAACATATGATATCTGGCCTTGACAGTACTGTACTGTCTTACTTCACAAGAGATTCAAATGCGGAGTTGTGCGAAAGCACCGGTGCCGCTTGTCAAAAAACACTATGTCACTATGTCACTATTTCCCACCAAAGGGAATCAAAAGCACCCTCGAAGTCAATAAGAGGGAAGTCAATAAAGATAGCAAGAGTATACTTGAAACTGGACAGAAGAAATGAAGTCTATAAGGGCGTCCTCGCAGGACTTTCCAGGAGTGAATCCATATTGATTAGGCACAATTAGTCCCCGTTCCAATAACAAGTTGTTTAATCGCAGGGCAATTAAACGTTCTAATAGCTATGTATATAAAGTGCTTAGCATCATAATACACAGCCATTTCTGAATAAACAGAAAATTTTTAAGGTGGCATCGTTTTAGGTTATATCTCATATTGTGAATGCCTTCACAACGAGTTGCCGTGATATTGCACTACTTCGAATAAGTAACGCTTCACCTAAGGAGAAGACTAGTGTTACTTATTCTCAGATAGGTACCACCACCCAGACAGCACTGTTTCAGGGCTATTTGGCCCTTCGTCAGTGAGTGGGTAGGTACCCAAGTGATGCAATGATGGCAAAAACAGTTATGAAGTATAGCTCCACAATATGAGAGATGCCTGATGGTGTATGATGGTGTATGATATTGTGAATGCCTTCACAACGAGTTGCCATGATATTGCACTACTTCGAATAAGTAACGCTACGTTCTAATAGCTTACCAAGGTTGGCCGATAAGACCTCGGTTCCTGGGGAGCTTGTCTGGTTTCCTAATCAGCTTGATAAGGGCTGTCTTCCACAGATCCAGGAAAGTCCCAGCATCTAAACATTTATTGAAAAGTTGTAGAAGTATACTGGGCTTAATCTTGGCGAGCCGTACAATAAAGGTATTCTCCAGCATGTCCGTCCCTGGGCATTTCTTAACTTTCACTTGTTTGACCGCTGTTCTTGTGTATATAATTTATTTCTTACGATTTTATAAAGTAGTCCCCACGAGTCTGCATTACCACAGTTGTACACAAATTCTGTCCACGTTTCCTTCTTCCTGGTAGCAATTGCCTTCACATAACGTTTCTTGAGATCAACGTAATAATTATAAAAGATGCGAACATCAGCCTGAGACAAATGACGATTGCGCTGATAGGTGCGTCGAGCGTGGTGGACCTGTTTCCGAAGCGAAGATAATTCTGAGGACCACCAGGAACAAGTTCTGGAATTGACACGTTTTTTCCTTGATGATTTATATGATGCATTAATCAAACTTTTTTGAATCTGCGTCGCAGCTTCAGACACAGACATGACGTCAAAATGACAGTTAGTCAGTTTGCAGAAATCAGCATTTACAGAATATTCAAATATGTCCCAATTAATGTTATTAATTGAGAAGCGAACGTACTCAGGCACACAGATACTTGAATCTGAGGGACGAGAAGGTATGGAGACTGAGAAAGAAATTGCCCGATGGTCACTTGTTGTCCAGTTAGGCTGTACAGTCCAATCGTTGATAGCTAGATTACAGAAGGAATTTGAAAAAGTGATATCAATGTTTGATTCTCCGGAGAAGCTGGAGAACTGTTGAGGGCTGTTAAAAATCTTCATATTATTATTAATAATAAATTCTTCCAGTAATTGCCCTCGAGCATCAGAGCGCGCACTAAACCAAAACTTAGACTTGGCGTTTACATCCGCTGAAATAAGGACATTATGAGGACCCAGAAAATTCAATGTGGATTCTAAATAAGTTAATGAGTTATTTAAGTCTTCAGATGGAGGGCAGTATATTGAGATGATATAAAAGGTCATGGTAGAATATGTGACAAGGATAGAAGTTGCAGTTTGGTGACAGAGACCATTAATGACAGTTACATCAATTTTGTCGTTTATTACAACAATACAAGTCTTCGGTTGCTGGTGAGCAGGTTGGATTATTCGGGTGGAAAGAGAATAACTTGTGATCTTTGAACAATCTCCCATTCGCCCTTTAGCAAAATATGGCTCTTGAACAGTGATGTCGATTGAGTTTTGTTCTGCTCTTAAATATAATCTCGTCCGAAACATCTCGAGAATGATGCCCGTTGGTTGATCTGCATAAATTTCAGATTAATAGACTGAACACTAGGCAAGTTCGTACTATTAACATCACCAGCAGGGGAATTATTTACACTATATACACTAGAATTGGGTGTGTTACTCATCAGCAATCATCAGTCGTGCTGTTTCCAAGGCCTTTTTGTAGACAGGACAGTTGCTATCTCTCGCCGAATGGTGAAAGTCACGTTTTCCTCTCTTACAATTGATACACCATGGCTCTTCGTTTTTATTAGGACACTCGTTAAACACATGACTACCATGCGCACAGTGACTGCAAGACGGGGACTCGTGCGTGCAGTACTGAGCGGTGTGACCATATCCCAAGCAGTGAAAGCATTTCGTCACAACAGTATAAGGTCTATGAGAACTCCAGGCAAGAAATATGCGCTCGCTTGCCGAGCATTTGTTAAATTATTTTTCTCCTCTGCACCTGCAGTTCCAAGTTTATTACTCGAAGGGAGCTCCGTCTGACGTTCTTTGTCAAGGGTTGATTGTGAAAGAGAATCAGTAGCAACTTTTGAAGATGAGCTTTCCTGAGGCAATAGTCGGTTCCGGTGATTGAGTCAATGGCACTTGAGGGGTTAGAGGTGTTGAGATCTCACCAAGAGATGGCAACGGAGAAAAGATATCAGCTGCAGTAGGTTGTTTATCATCCATATTAACTGAAATCGGAAATATATGCGTAGAGCAAATTTAATATCTAAAAGTGATGGCACTGAGACAAAAGAAGAGTTTAACTTGAAACCTCTTCAGTCTTCGCGGAGTCCAGGAGAACAGACTCTTCAGGTCAGGTTTTTGCAGTCTGGTAGCTGATCTTGGCATAAAATGGGTGTGCTGTACAGATCTTTATGCAGATGGTGAAAATTTGCGACGCATGCGTGCTATTGAGACAAGCACTGCTGGCACTGGGTAAGTGTAAGAAGGAAGTAAACACCGGAGACACAAAACGGTGAGCTTGTAGCTTCAATGCGACGCCCGTCCAAGGTCATGGAAGGGGGAAAACAGCCCCAGTAAAATTAGCAAGGAAAGAGGCTGTGGAGGTCAGGAAAAGGGGTGGCCACCTCCCAAAAGCTGCGGCTAAGGCTAAGCTGAGTGACTAAAGAACAATAGCAGTGAGAAGAAAATGGAAGAAACTCGAAAGCGAGCTCTAATAACACAAAACTATGCTTACCAACAGAATCCTCAAGTCGTAATTATCTATTTGATAAAAAAAAACTGCTCTTTTAACACAAAATAAATCCATAATTCTAACACGATAATACAGGAGCTAAAAATAACGTGACCGCTATGCTACGAACCCCTGATGGCTAGCAAGCGAAGAAGTGTTACTTGTTTGCCTCCCGCTAATACAGTCAATACAGACTTGCATTTAAAAATCCAAATTTTTAAATAAGCCAGATGAAAATGTTACCGCGAAGGAGATAACGGTAAAAGAACAAGATGGAATCTCTCGTATCGCAGAGAACTTCAAAAGGTTTGAGGTTCTCTGTGATATTTGTTTCGCCAGGGCCCAGAGAAGATTGTTTTCGGCTATCGGAAATTGACTGATGAAAAGAGAAAGTCAACACTGTTCAAATATTTCCGCAACAGTCATTTCTTAATTGTGTATTTTATGTCAGAGGTTCCCAAACTTTCTTGGTTCACAGCACATTTCTTTAGTGTCTCAGTAATTTTTTCACGGCTCACCCAGACCAAAAGAAATACCTAACAGTTCCGTTTATTAAGTAGTTAGGTCCAAACAACTTAATAAGAAATGTTGAAACTGAGAACTACCTCAAGCTGGTAGTTTTGCGCGGTGTCCGACAGATGTCGAGTATCGCCGTGTTTCCCTCGAAAATTTAAAATATTCCGCGGCACAGTTTGGGAACCGCTGTTTTATGCAACAATCATTTAATTCCATAATTATTTTCATTATCTTTTACGTTGTATACAGTTAAAAAGTTATTTAAAAGGTATTTTTAAAATTCTTTATGGACATTCCAGAAGGTAAAGGACCAATTATAATTTTTCCTATTGATTATTATATTCGATTAATGTGTTTCCGTTTTGTGCGATGGACTTGAATGGGTTGAGCACGCTGAATTCTGGTGGGATCCTTCCACTTGTTCAGATATGTAGAATAGATGTGCGAAAATTTGCCTTTAGCCAGCGGGTGGTTAATTGCTGGAACAAACTTCCATCTGTCGTTGTGGAAGTTGATAGGTTGAATAAATTTAAGGAGGAACTGGACAGGCATTTGGAGGGAATGGTGTGATTTTTTTTTTTTTTTTTGGCTGATGCTGCATAAGCTCATACACTTGCTTTCTTGCATCACATGCCACTATTACTACTACTACAACTACTACTACTCGCGCGACGAATTAATCGCATTAATCGAGGCCAGCCTGTACTCTAAAATATTATTTCCTGATATTGTTACTTAGTTGTAATGTTTTTGGAATAAGAACAACAAATTAAGTATATTAACACAGTTTATTAAGCATAAATTTATTATTCAAGTATATAAAAAAATAATTTCATAAAGTTTTTATAGAAATTTCCAAATTTTTATTGAGTTCTCATATAACACACTATGCCGACTTCTTACTGTTTGTGTCTTTTGCTGAATGACGTTTCCGAAGCAGCCAGATCGACATATTTGCTGGATCGAAGCGTGTCAGTGGTGGTCCCAGTGTAAGATTAATGCACGGGCTAGTAGGGCCCTTACCTGGGGCGCAATTCTTTAAGGGGCACCAAAAACAGAAGAACAATGAGACAAGAAATATACATACCCTTAGTAAGAGGGCACGGAAATACCTTGGTCCGGTTCTGGGTGGGCCTACAATTTTAATTAAGAAATAGTAGTGAAGAAATTGATTTTGTCATCAACGAAGCTCTGGTTGGGCTGACGATCAGATTCATTTGTGAAAATCCTCGTTCACATTCACTCGATGAAATTGTTATCGTACTCAGAGCGACCGTCAAATGCTCTTCATTTTTTCCGAAACTGTCTTTTCGATTAGGTATTCCCGAAATGGACAAATTGTATCTCTTTCATTTAACTGAAACCTAATTGACAATTTTCTAACTTCATTCGCATTAAATGCCAACATTTCATGTTTAGAAGGTTTAATAACTTTGTTGTCCCTATTTTCCTTCTCTCGTCATTGATATTGTCACTAGTTCTTAAATTTCAATGTTATTTTATTTTTATTTTTTTGGAACTGTCCAGAATGTCAGTATCATTCAGATTTTCAGCTACTGTGATCATGTAAACAAATATAGGTAAAATTTACGGAAAAATGTGGATAACGCACTTTCGCGAAAGAACAGATGATTATTTGTTTGGGTAAAAGAAAATCACTCTCTCTCCTAATTCTCGAACGGGGTGCTTACAGTTGACCGAAGGTTGGACACTGCTGTCCAACCTACGGTCAACTGTAAGGAAAGAGAATACAGGCTTACAACTGAAAGCCTGTGTGGAAAGAGAATTAAAACAGCATTTTAAATTTTGCTAATTATCAAAAAAATTTTCTCATTAAATGTTTTGTTTAGTAAATGTAATCCTGTATTATTTATAATCCTGTAATAAAATTTTCGAATATTTTCAATTTCAGGTGTATCATTATTTTTATTTATTCACCTTATATTCATCTTAAGCAGTGATCATTTCAGGGTTGTAAATTTTCTAAAGTGAGCATTTAAAGGCAAAAGTAAGGTATTTTTTGAAAAACAAAAGAAAGTCGTATTTTATGATTCTGTCATTTTTTAGATTTTAATAAAATCTAAAAAATAAATTAGTGACAGATTTGTTATACATAAAAGTATTGGGAATTTGCATTTTTTATATATAGCCTGAAAATAAAAAACGGTAACATGAAAAGAGAAACTTCCTTTTACACGTAATGATATCTGGAAATGTAACGCACTAATTTTTCTCGAATCACTCAGTGTGGCCCCAAAAGAAATCTAACTTTGAATATGTCCCCTATACGGGAAAAGATTGCACACCACGGCGACTCCGTAGCCAGGTGGGAAGGAGCAGCAGTGCATAGCACACGCTTCTTGATTAGACCGGGGTTCGAGCCCGTCACCACCAAATACAGAGGATGCAGAAAGGTCAGGGAATGACCACCACATATCCCGGAGCAATATGGCCTTAGTTGCTAATGCTCCTAAAAACCAAATAACAAACAAACAAACATTGCACACCACTGCAGTAGAAGGTGCGAACCAGAGCCCATTGGGAATACCCCTTGATCTGCTCACTGTTGACCACCGCAACTTCTCCATATGTGGGACAGGGTCGGATAGGTTTTACCAGGTACCACTAAGTTGTAGAATGGTAATCCCTTTATCTCTCTTAGTTCTTGCTCAGCAGCAGCACTAATTTCCTAAATTTCCTGAAGGCCAGAAGTGCAAACAGTGTGTATCCAGTTAAGTCTCCTAAGCCGTTCGTTATATGAAAATTTTCTTCGCTCAACTGGAACTATTTTAAATGTAATTTCCAAGGGGAATTCAAAAAAAAATTGCTATAAAAGGAGTTTGTTAGACCATTTCACCAGCTTCGATGGTTTACTACGAACTAAAATGATGCTTGGCACTAACTTGTTCCATTAGTGAATTTTCCATAGTCTGAGACTTTCAGCGCTAAAACCTTTTTAGTGTAAACATTTTGATGTAATGGAAGTAACATATTGCAATTGTTTTCATCAATATCCATAATTGAATACATCGAACACGGTAAGAGTTAAGTTCTGATGGTTGCGAATAGTTCTGAATTACTGAGTGGACTGTTCCTCTGTCTTGTTGTAATTGTGACGTTTTAAAGTGTGTTGAAACTATAAAGGAGCGCATTCTTCCAACTTGGTAAGGATTTTAATGAACAGAATGTTAAGCAATTAAAAATCCTGTTTAAAAATGTTTCCCGTAGGTTGATAAAGGTGCCGGTACACAGTACCGTTGCGTGCTGTCACAAAAAAAAGCTCTGGCTAGAACAGACTTCCATCTATTGTTGTGGAAGTTGATAGCTTAAATAAATTTAAAGCTGAACTAGACAAACATTTGGAGTGAAATGAGTAAAATATTCATTTCACTTAGAGTAAAAAGTGCCAAAAGAGTAAAATATTTTTAAATTCTGAAATAGTACTTAAAAATCTTTAACTTATGTGTTTGTTTCTTTTCATTTTCATTTGTGGAGTTAATATTTAATACCTTTAGGTCATTTTCCCTTCTAAGTTCTAAACCTCCAGTCCTTTGGAAAACTTCTTATCCGGGGATCTACTGTATATACTTCCCTCCTCATACAGGAAACTATCCAGTTGACCTTTGAATTTATTTAAACTGTCAGCCTCAACTATCTGCGAGGGCAACTTGTTTCAACAATCAACACCTTGCTGGCTAAAGGAAAACTTCCTGTAATCTAACATAAACCTAAACTCCTGTAATTTGAATTAATGACCCGTACTTCTGGAATTCTTGATAACAGTGAGAATTGCACCTTCATTCCTTTTACTAATCCCTCTGACCTTTATAAACCTCAATCAGATCATTTCTGAGGTGCCTTTTTGCCAAGCTCTGTAGCCCACATAATTGCAGTCTTTCCTCGTATGGTCATCCTGACAATCTATCATTTGTATCGCCTATCTTTGGACCATAACAGGAAGTTTAATGTCTTTTTTCAGATGAGGTCTCCATAACTGAACACAGTATTCCAAATGCGGTCTCATAATTGCCTTATACAGTGGGATTATGAATTCCATATCTCTACGGCATGACGTTTGATAAATCATCAGTAGAACACCATGGGCTTGGCTGCCTATTTACACTGTTCAGAAAACTTCATATCTGCCCGCATCGTAACTCGCAAATCCATTTCCTCCACTGTTGTTAATTCTTCCCCACCAAGTGTATAATTTATTTGTGGATTGCTGTTTCCCAAGTGTAAGGCCTTGCATTTAGTAGCATTAAAGCATAACCACCACTTCTCTGACCATCTTTGAAGTCTGTTCAAGTCATCCTGAAGCAGCTCTGCTTGGCAGTGATCATTAACGACTTTGTCAATCTTGACATCATCTGCAAATTTTGACATTACTCCTATCCCTTTGTCATTGATGAAAATGGCAAGTTATACCTAGTTCCTTGGATGTATAACCTAATGGGATCTATCAATTGTCACAGAAGGGCAGAGTAGAGGTATTAAGATTATACACCAGCTATTCTGGGGTACCTCCTAGAATATTACCATTCAATTCAGTCTAGGTGACTACCAGGTAACCAACTTGCCAAAAATAGTTGAATCATTCTGATGGTATTCCCCAATATGTCATAATTATGGATCTACCACAATGACCATCGCAATATCAAAAGAAATTAATCACCCTACATGACAGAAGAAATATCGATCTTAAAGTTATGCTCTGGATGCTTAACATGGTTTCCATTATGCATAGTGTTTGCATTGCACCAGGTAATGAGAGTCATCTATCAATTTCTTTGTGTGGTATGGATGCCACATATCTCTTCCTCTACTTATGTTCATCCTTGTAACAATGGAAGAGATCATAATGTTACATTATGATCACCTCCAGTAGGCATTCATAGCATATACAGGATGTCTCAAAAATACACGGCATAACTTCGGGAATGAGTTCCTCATATGTAGACAATAAAAATATTTTATATCAACATAGTTCCGGAAATGCTTTTTTTTTTTTTTTTATGTGAACTCCAAACACGAGACGTATTAGAACCTATAGTACTTAGTACCGTGCTTGGGTTAAACTGGAATTAACTGGTATGTCTTATCTCCCGTAGGTCATTTCCTTCATCACAAGGTACTGACAGAATTTGGTGGTTTTCCATTCCGACCATGTACTCAAATCAGGGGCAAGCGGATATGCACTTTATGTATATAGTTTGGCGGACGGCAATGCTCTGGAGGCTCGTCATTTGTACCACGAAAGGTTCCCAGAACGAAGATGTCCAGACAGGAAAACGTTTGAAGGTATCCATCGCCGACTTTGTGAACATGGGACCTTTACACCGCGTACTGCCGACAGAGGACGACCAAGATCTACGACTCCTGAAGTAGAGGAGGAGATTTTGGATGTTGTGCATGCCACTCCTGGAATCAGCACACACACAGAATAGCAATGCAACTGGCTGTTCAACTATTTGGAGAGTGTTGCGAGAACACCAACTGTATCCTTACCATCGGCAACGGGTATAGGCCTTATCACCAGCAGATTACCCTGCGTGAGTAATGTTCTGCCAGTGGTTCTTGCAGCAGTGTGGTACAACTCCTCACTTTCCTGCCTTAGCGATGTTCACAGATGAAGCACAGTTCACCCGAGACGGAATCCAAAACTTTCACAATCAGCATGTATGGGCTGAGGAAAACCCACATGCAATTCTTCCATCATATCACCAACAGCGATTCAGCCTCAACATCTGGGCGGGTGTTTTTGGTGATAAGTTATTTGGGCCCCATATACTTCCAAACAAACTCACAAGGCAGGCGTACAGAAACTTTCTGGAAAACAACATACCTGATTTCTTGGACGGCATGCCACTGTTCATTCGTCAACAAGCACACTTCATTCACGATGGCGCTCCCGCACATTTCAGCCACCGTTCCCCATTACCTGAATCGAAAGTTTCCTGGTCGGTGGATAGGTAGAGGAGGACCAACTGCCTGGCTTCCACGCTTACTGTTTTAAACCCACTAGATTTCTTCTTGTGGGGCCGTTTAAAGTTATTGGTGTATTCGACTCCAGTAGTTGATGTGGAAACTCAATCGAATTGTGGCAGGTTGACCTTTGAACAACACGAAACATGCCAGGAATTTGGCATCGTCTTCGTGAATCCATGAGACGTCAATGTGAAGCCTGTATTCAGGCAGGAGGTGGACATTTTGAACAATTACTATAAGGTGATGTGAACAGTTAAGTGTCATAGACAGACCTTCAAAACTCGGAAACTAAGCATTTCCGAACTATGTTGATATAATATATTTTTATTGCCTACATATGAGGAACTCATTCCCAAAGATATTTCGTGTATTTTTGAGACACCCTGTATATACAGTATATATATGTATAACTCATACATTGGGATATATGTGTAGGATTACTATCCAACAGTAAGACAGTGCAAGCAAAGAATCTGAATGTTTAGAATGAATAGTCCCCCCCCCCCAAATTCAATGCTTTTGACTCACAAGTAAATATTCACAAGGAATTATCAGCATCATTAGCATTTTAAACTTTTAAATGGCAGAGCTTTAGTTGTCAAATGTCCACAGGGTCAATTGACGGAATAATGCCAATTAAAGTAATCTGGATTTTTTCCATGCTAATAAGTACAGCAGCTGTAGACACAACCATCAAAATGTCCTATGGTTTTATTTTCACCCCCCCCCCTATCCAGTTTTCCTTGTGTAACATTCTGTGAACAAACTTCAAGACAGGAATACTGGTGAATGCTATTCACCAGTTCCTGCTGTGACGGGATCCCTTACGGAGGGGTAAGAACATAAAAAAAAAAAAAATGGCAGCTTCATATTCAGTAACGTGTACTGCATTTTAAATATATATTTTAGAGTGAGAGAATACCTGTTTAATGTTTTAAGTAAAAATAAAATATTGTTTAAGAAGTATCATATAATTTCATTATATTTTATTTAACAAAAGTATTATTTCAGCGTGTTAAAATTATTTCGTTTTAAGGTTACTGGATGTAAAAATAAAGGAGTGTTGGTAAATGTCACACAGAGGTTTCAGGGCCCTACACGTTCAACCCAAGAGTTGAAACTTGTGATAGTCCTTTCGTCCCAGGAAAAATAGTAAAATCGATCTTATTTTTTGTTATTCCCACTTCGACGGTTTAGTGTCAAACAACGTTATTTTAGTGTATAAAATCATTTTGTAGTAAACGTTTTTGTAATTAACCAAGAAAAAGTCATTTTCTTGGTTTACCTGAAATGTGCTTACAGCCCAAGCTACCTTATAACGTACTAGAGAGTAACAGCTGCTTTGACATGATATGCATTGTTATATGTATAAAGTAAAACTAAAGTTATCTCAAAACAAAAATGCAAATTTGTAGTTAAAGTTGTTTGACACTGAACCCTAGACTTCCAAGTTGACATATTTAGCATACCAGGATTTGATCCCTAATCCTGCCCCTGAGGTCTAAAGGGATTACCAAGGTGGGGTTCTTTGACGAATGGTGATCTCACTGCTAGTATGGAAATGGAAGCATGAAAATATCCATGTAGCGATATATTGCAACCAACGTGTCCACATTAAAACATATATTAGATATACTGGAATTTTTTTATGTTGTTTAAGTTCTTGACCCGCTATGCACACCCTAACTTGGATGAAGGTATTAATCACAAGTTTGAGCTCCCGGTTTTAGCGTGAGCGAGTGCTGCAACATAAATTTCTTGCCACTTCTAAGCAAACTGAAAAGAAATGAGAAACAGTTTCTCAATATGAATATAAATCGATATGAGGTGGTTCAAAAATTTTACAATTTTCAAAACCCAGGGGCTCACATCTGGTGAGTATGGGCTTGGCACACCCATGGTCCTGAGCTGGATATCATTATTCTTCTCTTTCTTGGTGATTCCTTTCTACATCTCTCTCTCTCTCTCAGGGTAATTTGGGAATTTTTTTTTTTTTTTTTTTTTGGCTGGTGCAGCATAAGCCTCAGGCTTCATTGCACTATATGGCTAAATAATAATAATAAAAATAAGAAAGGTATATTAATAGTCTATACATTGTTCAATATTTTATGTAAAATATGGAAAGAAACATGCGGATGTGTGTTGTAAGCGCTTGCAACAAAGTTGGTGCTTAGACTTGCACTAATTTTGTTACAAGAGCTTTATCATACTTAGTGGTCGAGTGACTCAAGTACTGTATTATTCTCCTGATAAACTGTGAACTCGTAGATTACAAGAGAAAAGTTCAATTACTTCCTGCTTCACGACAGGAAACCAATTAACACTACTACGCGCGCGATATTGAGGTTATATTACGTTGTTTCTGGGTGATAATGATAACCTTGTAAAGTCTTCTGTGTGTATAAAAACTAAACTGTAATTTATTTATTTTTTAACACCTTCGACTTGCCTAATCTAATCTAATCTAACCCTGGTATCCTTGCATCATCATTTTGTCTTTACTGATACTCAAGGCTGGATTTATTCAGGCACTGTTGCTACAAGACTATCCTATTCTGGGGCTATGTTTAGGGCCCCAAGGTTGTGGTAGCCTAAAAACAAAGTAATTACTGTTGCTTTAGGGAGTGTAGGAAATGAAGAGCAGTACGCTGTTATGGGAACGAAAAAAAAAAAAAAAAAAGTTTTAGGTATGTCTGCTTATACGTAAAGCGCCTATATATCTTTTCCCTGTCGGTTCGTCCACATGCAATGACTTCTTGTTGACGGATTATGAAAATTTATATTTAGATCTTTTAGAAATATTTGTGGTGTGAAAATGGACCAATAGGAACTTGTCAATTCTTTTAAATAACATTTTGACTTACTCGTAAATAAATGGAAGCTTGTTTTCGATGTTTGGGCATTACTCGATAAGCAAAAGCAAGCCGTCACTTTGAGAATATATTCTGTTATTCCTTGAGGTTTAAAGAAAACTCAGAAAATTTCAGACGTGCGGAAACACATATTTCTGAGTACTGTGTATGTGAATAGTTAAAAAAATATATGTAAATCAGATATTATTTAATTAAATTTTTTTCCCCCCAAAATTTATTTTAAATTGGTGTTCCGGGAAGCGCGGGAAAAGTTGAATATTCTGCATGTGAATATTACAAATGAATATCGCCTTGATGTTTTTTTTTTTTTGTTGTTTGTTTTGCTGCTTGCTGAATTACATGGTTTCCCCTAGTACTACTACTACCACCACCACTGATAATAATAATAAGCGTCAGCGGAAAAGAAGGGGATCATTAAGATCATTATTAAAGCGGGTTAATCTTTACAATACCCCAAGGGCTCACATCTGGTGAGTATAGGCTTGACACACCCAGGGTCCTGAGCTGGATATCATCATTCTTCACTTTCTTGGTGATCCCTTTCCACTTTCTCTCTCTCTCTCTCTCAGGGTAATTCAGGAATTTTTTTTTTTTTTTTTTTTGGCTGGTACAGCATAAGCCTTCCTTGCACCATATTATTATTATTATTATTAGCCATATGGTGCAAGGAAGCCAGAAGCTTATGCTGCACCAGCCAAAAAAATTCTCGAGTTACCCTGAGAGAGATCACCAAAGAGAGAAGAATGATATCCAGATCAGGACCCTGGATGTGCCAAGCCCATACTCACCAGATGTGAGCCCCTATAATAATAATAATAATAATAATAATAATAATAATAACCTGGTACCCTTTTGGTTGAGTTTTGATGAGGTGTGACCAATATTTTTTTGCCATCGGCCGAGGTACCGTTTCTACGGATGCGAAGATTGCAGGAAAACTGATGCCGCGCGAAGCGAGCTGAAGTTTTCACGTGATCAAATTCCCATGCAGCACTGATCTGATGGTGAAGCTGCGGTACCAGTTTCTACGGTTGCCAAGTTCGACCGAACGAGTACCAATTGCTATGGACATGAAAATCATAGGAGAGAAACGTAGTACATGCTGGAAAATGATCAGTTATCCGTTTAAATTTTATATAATACTTTTAA